>NC_136059.1:914794214-915131342 GCF_964261635.1 Lissotriton helveticus | reverse complement strand
AGGGGATCCACAGTCTTTGCTGTGCACCAAACCACAAATGTGTTCCATCTGCATGCGTATACCGTCTTAGTGGAGGGACGCCTAGCTGCCAAGATAATATCGCACACTTCAAGAGAAAAGTCAAATGACGTCAACTACTTCTGTTCAATCTCCAGGCAAGAAGGTGGAGGCTAGACAGGTTGGGGTGGAGGACCGTCCCCTGCTGCTGCGACAGAAGATGTTCTAGAAGAGGCAGTCGATAGGAGGATCGAGGGCCATGTTGAGCTGCTCGGGATACCGGACTCTTCGTGCCCAATCTGGAGCCACAAGAAATGACTTGGGCCCGGTCGTGCTTGATCTTCTTCAGCACTCTGGGCAGAAGTGGTATAGGCAGAAAGGTGTGTAGAAGACCGCAACTCCACTTGCGACGAAAGTGTAGCCTAGTGAGTGCCGCTTTGGAAATTCCAATGCACAGAACTGCTGACGTTGCGCGTTCTCAGTGGCGAATAGATCTAACCAAGGCTCTCCTGACTGCTGAAAGAGACCTTGCACCACCTCCGAGTGAAGACGCCATTTGTGATACATCATGCACCTGCGACTGAGTTCGTCCACCCTTGCATTCAGAGAACCTGCCAGGTGTTGAACCACCAGGAATATGCCCTCATATTCCAGCCATGTCCAGAGGCGGAGGGCCTCCTGACATAGGGTCCACAACCCCACCCGCCTTGTTTGTTGCAGTATCACATGGCGGTGGTGTTGTCTGTGAACACCTGCACAACTCTCCCCCGGACAGGAGGGAAGGAATGCCTTAAGTGCAAGATGAATCGCCCGAAGCTCCAGAAGGTTGATGTAGAGCCCGGACTCCGCCGGAGACCAGAGGCCTCTGCTCTCTGCCTCCGCCATGTGCCCATCCCATCTCTGCCTTCACCATAAGGCCATCCCATCCCATCCCAGGAGTGATGCATCGGTCACCACTGTGAACTCTGGTTGAGGATGAGAGAGGGATCTGCCTTCGACCCAATACTGGTTCGTAAGCCACTACTGCAATTGGTGTGCAGTGCCCTCCGAGATCTGGACGCAAATGGACAGATTACCTTGATGTTGGGCCCAGTGGAACTTCAGTTCCCACTGCACAGCCCGCATATGCCATCTGTCATTACCCACCATCAGGATGAGTGAGGCTATCAGACCCAGCATCCTGAGGGTCATCTTGACCGAAACCCGGGATAGAGGCTGAAAGAATGGAATCAAAGCCCGAATATTACGGACTCGCTGTTCGGGAGGATAAACCCGAAACTGCGTCGTGTCCGGAACCACTCCGATGAAGAGGAGCTTCCCAGCACATTGATGGAGAACCCCAGCGAATGCAGGAGGTCGGCCGTAGTCTAGAGGTGGGTGACGACAGCCTGGGGCGAGCCCGCCTTCAACAGCCAGTCGTCGGGATAAGGGAAGACTGGAACTCCTGATTTGTGCAGATGAGCTGTGACCACAGCCATCACTTTCGTGAACACCCGAGGGGCGCTGGTAAGGTCAAAGGGGAGCAGAGTAAACTGAAAATGCATGTGGCCTACCGTGAACCATAGGTAACGCCTGTGGGCCGGCAGGACGGGGATGTGGAAATAGGCGTCCTGCAAGACCAACGCTACCATCCCGGCTCCAGGGTCGAGGGCAGACAAGACTTGAGCGAGCGTAAACATTTTGAACTTCTCTTTCCGGAGGAAGCGGTCGAAATTCCTGAGATCCAAGATAGGACGCTGGCCTTTGTCCTTCTTAGGCACCAGAAAGTAGTGGGTAAAAGGAACCACAACCTACTTCTCGGGCAGAAACGCGCTCAATGGCTCCCTTGGCCAAGAGTGCTAAAACTTCCTGTTGGAGAAGGGCCAGGTGATCCTCCGACATGTGATGGTACTAGGGTGGCATGGATGGAGGGGTCTCGAAGGGGAGGGAGTAGCCTCTTCGGACTATTTGCAAAGCCCACCTGTCCGACGTGATGGTGTGCCAGTGGGGAAGGTGATGGAGGATCCTGCCGCCCACTGGTGTTTGGTGGCCCTGAAAGGTTGGACTAGGAGGTAGTGGGGCGCTCCTTCCGTAGCCACGAAAGGCAGACTGTGCAGGCGTGTGGTGGAGAGGCCCAAGGACCTGGCCGGAGCCCGAGAGTCCTTAAAGCGCTCCAACGTGTTGTCTTCCTTCTTGCCGAAAAGGCGGCGGCCTTCAAAGGGCATGTCCATAAGTGTGTATTGCAAAACACACAAGGTGATGGACGGAATGTTGCACATTGGCAAAACATTCACCCCCAGTCACGGATTTGGGTTTAATCTATTGTTATTTTGCTCCCCACGACACCCCATTTCAGACATGGCCATATGCAAATCAGTCTTGACCCTGTGCCTCATGGGAACAGTCCAGCCCGAACTGCCATGCCATGTCTTCCCTGGACCGGAATCAAGCAGAATTGTGGATTGGACATCCCAGGAAAAACCAGTCGAAAGCAACCAGGCGTAGCGTCGTAGGGCTACTGACGTGGAAATAGTCCTACCAAGTGTGTCGGTGGTATCTAGCCCCCCTGGACCGGAATCAAGCATAAGTGTGGATTGGACATCCCAGGAAAAACCAGTCGAAAGCAACCAGTCGAAAGCAACCAGGCGTAGCGTCGTAGGGCTACTGACGTGGAAATAGTCCTACCAAGGGCGTCAGCGGTATCCAGCCCACAGCGGATGGTAAACTTCGCCGCATCTCTCCCTTCAGCAACCGCTCGCGAGAGCATGGCCCAAACCTCCTCCGGGCACTGAGGCAGCACTTGTGCAACCGTGTCCAACATGAAGTGGGTGTAATGACCCAATAGACCTGCGGTGTTTACCAACCGCAGTCTGAAGCTGGAGGAAGAAATCATCTTCTTCCCAAGATGATCCAGCTTCTTGGATTCTCTGCCCGGGGGAGCGGGAGGGAATGCGTCCTTGGACGTGGAGGTTTGGACTACCAAGCTCTCAGAGGGGTGGTGTTGGGAGAGGGGGGTAGGGTCGCCTAGGGCCGGGCGGTGGTGTTGGGCAATCATCCTATCCACAGGAGCCCCTGTGTCGGGCCTTGAGCAGGTGCCCAAAAGGATGTCTGTCAGGGCTTCGAAGAAGGGGCTCCGAAGAACACGCTGCGGGTTGAAGCACCACTGTAAGGAGGTTAGTCCTGACTGCCACCGTAGGTAGCCTCGGCCGCCCTACGCAACACCACTGCGTAAGACGCCCCCTCCTCCGTAGCCACGGTATGAGGAGACAACATGCCAAGGTCTGGTGAGGTACCAGAACCACTGGCTTCCCCTAGTTCGTTTCTCCAGTCCTGCTCATACACCAGCTGGTCTGTTAAAGGGTCTCCAGACCCCTCCCAGTCCTCCTCACCCTCCCCTGGCTGACAATCTGGTCTCAAAGAGACAGGGTAGAACAGGGGCACGAAAGTAGCCGTCGGGTCGGATCCGATGTCGGCTAATGCCGGTCAAACTCTGTGTCTTCCTTGAGGTGGAGGCCGGGGTCGACGTCGGCTGGGGACACAGCCGATGTCGGAGGCGGACGTGGTGCCAGTGGATCTGGCGCCGTAGGAGGCATAACTAGGTCGACCAGTGCTGATACGGAACCAGGCCTGGATCCAGGGGTACCCTGCGGCGCCGAGGCCGAAGCCGTCGAAGACCCAGAGCACCCATCCGAGTCCACGGTGCCCGAAAGTAAGCCGGCCTGCCCGAAGATGGCATGCATCACTTCGTATAAACTCCGAAGCTGGGCAGGGTTCGCACCGGGTCACCGGAAAGGGAGGGAAACCCTGAGTCTACCCAACATGGTCCGCACGTGGAGCTGCGGGAGGGGCACCACCCGCATTCCTCGTTGCGTCGGTCGAAATGAGAAGGGAGAAGTCGTAGAGCCACAATGCGTCTTCGACTTCTTTTTGTGCTTTGACTTACCTGACCCAGAGTGTGAAGACTTCGACGAAGAATGGAGTTGGCTCTGCGACTGGTCCCTCAACCTCCACCGTGACTGGGACCTAGAGTGGCACGGAGCCAACTGCCGGGCCTAGAGTAGCTTTTGGGACCGCTCCCGTAAAGACTTTGGCGCTATGGTCCAGCAGCGGGAGCACGACTTGGGGTCATGGTCGTGCTCCAGGTAGAGGCACGCGCGGTGCGGATCCGTCACTGACATGACTCAGTTAAAGGAACTGCAAGCTTTAAAGCCGGGCATTCCTCGTGCACCAGGAGTCGATGGAGTCAACAACAACAAAGTTGAAAAAAGTCGAGAAAAAAGTTCAGTCAAAAATTTACTGTGGGTACCGCTCTCTCTGGATCTGCGCTTGCTGGCGCAAAAAAACACGCGAGGGCGGCGTCTATGTAGCTACCGCGACGTCATCTTAGCGACGTCGACGACTAACTCGGAGTCGAACGACGCCATCTTCCAATGCGTAGGGGTACTGCCGACGAGAAACTTTCAAGATCCAGTCTGACACCTGGGGGAGATTGTGAGGTAAGGAATCTATAACGAACTGTTTCTTTCAGATATGTAGATGTTTTTTGTTTGAAAGATTGTGAAATCTATCCCTTTTGTTTATGTAAAGACAGCATTGTAGCCTTGAAATCCATGACTATGACCATACATTTTCTATTTATAAAGAATACACCCGTTTGGTGTAATCAACGATGAGTAAATCATATACAAACGATTTACATTTATATGTGGGAATCCACTTTTTGGGATTCACAAATGTCATTTGTAATTGTTTCTATGCAAATTTCCTTGAACAGATAATAAATGCTAAATAATAATGGCACTAAATTGTCCGCAGGCAGTGTCAGTTATGATTAACATGCAGCAGATTATAGCACTGGAAATTATCTGGCTTTTGTTAGCAATCTCTTCTCTCTTTCAGTACATTTCCTGAAGATGATGAAGACGCTCTTCTATCTCTTCAGTCTAGAAGCAGTTGCACTGGCTGACAAGAGAATGAGTGCTGGCATTGTGCCAGAAGGTGGTCGCACTCCTTGTCACAGTTTTCCTGCTAAGCCTAGCCATTTGCACTTCTTGTATGGAAAAGGGTCTGTTGTGATATCCTGGGTAATGGTCGTATTGACAACCAAGGAAGTGTTATACAGTCTGTTTTAACAGGGCATTAAAAATAGTCTGCTCCTTTTTTTAGAGGCTGTGTTTTAAGCATAGGTAAATACTGAAAAGATCTTTGTTTTGGACACTGATTCAATGAGCAAGTAATTGTCTTATTAGAGAACCATGTTATACTGTGCTGGTAGCTGCCCTCTGGATCATGGCATGATAACCAAATGTCCATCATTGTATGGCTTTACCATGCCCTTCAAAAAAAATCTTCACTGGAACGTTCAGATCCAAACAAATAGACCTATTTCACTACTAACTTATATATATAAACTTACTAAGAAAACTGTCTCTTCACAACTGCAGAGTTTTGTCATCACTATTTATTGGCTCACCAGGAAGAAATTAGACATGGCAGAAGTAATACGCTGGTGGTTACCTCTAACATAAATAAACTAGGAAAGATGGTGAACGAAGGCAATGAAGGAATCCTAATACCCTTGGACCTTACCACTGTCTTCAACATCATCGACCATGCTAGCCTGCTACATCCACTTTCCTCCTTAGCAACTGGAGGCACTGTTCTAATGTGGACATCAGCTTTTCTCACTAGAAGATTCCAAACAATTCAGCTAAGCCAATATTGTTCTGGGGATGAGAAGTTGCTATGGGGAGTACCGCAGGGAGCTATAATCCCTCCACTGCTATTTAATCTTTACTTATCCTCTCAAAAGCCTCCCTAATGCACAAATGTAAGGGGCAACCTACGTTTATGCTTACAACACTCAAATAGTCTATCAACTGCTTGAGAACTTCTCTGAGCCTCCACCAGATTTCCCAAAAGTCCTTGAAACAACCCAAAACTGGATGCAGAGAAATGTTCAGAAATAGATTCTTGGCAAAACATATATTCAGTCCATCTATACTAAATTCAATAAATTGAATCAATCACTTTGGCATGCTACTTTAGGCCTATGTCTTGAACAAGTATCTTCAGCACACAATCTTGGAATCACCATGGATATGAAAAAACTGATGTACTATTATTCAATTCACAAAAAGTGATTGCAAATTATGTACAGACTTTTGGTGAATGAAATAGTATTTTGCAAAAAGGGCTCAGTATTAATAGGTCGGTTCCCAGAACATCCTGCCCAATAGACAGGCTGTGATTTGTGAACCCCCTGTGACTGACTGCAATTACAGGGATGGTGGCCAACAAGGGACAGCAGACCATCATCCCTAGGGCTGCATTGAAAATAGGGAAAACTTTATTTTTAAAGAGCCCTTGTTTACTAAAGGTATTGGTGCTGCTTAGGAAAAATAAATAAAGCGGGTGTAGTATGCAGTAGTTATACGACCACTGCCTTCGTTCTGCGAGGCCATCAACCTGATACTGAAAGAGTAAGCCGGTGACCCCTTCTCATTCGTGAATCAGTAACCACCCCAACTTGTGGGGTGATAAGTCAATGGTTTGCAATTGTAGTTGCGGTCATGAGCCATAGATACATTCTGTTACAAATTGGATATAGAAGGGTGATGCCCCTTTCACCATCCCATCCTATTTGTCATTTGGAAAGGGCTTTTGTACATGAAGAACCCCTTTTTCCAAACCTGCGATTTTGTCAATCACGGGGTTTACAACCCCAAATGTGCTTTGTAAATGAGACCGTAAGTACTGTTTGAACCTCTGTTATCTGCTGTAACCAAATCTTGCATTTTTCATTTCAAATAACCGAAGGGTATTTTCCTCTTTTTATCTTTTTCACACAGAACGACAGCTGACAATGCTTTCATTCAGTCTCCGGTAGATTATGGTAATGCTGCCTATCTTGGCCTACCTAAGAAAACTTATACGGTGTTTAGAAACTTCAGAATGACATAGTTTGACCAGAGTTCTGCCTTAACAAAATTGATCACATAAACCCCTATCACAAACAGCTGCAGCAGCTGCCTGTAAATGAACACATCTAGTTCAAGATGACTTGTATAACGCATGCAGCTACCAATTTGAGCAGAATCCACCTACTCAGGTTTTGCAAAATCCTCAAAACAAAGCTTTGTTAACCAGGATGAAGTAACTCACCTAGCAGCACATGCCATCTTTGGCATATCAGCGCCAAGAGCAACTGTATATGAGTGATAGAGCACTTTACAGAGACCCATACAATAAATACAAAATATGTATCCCATGCAACCTCAGAACAAGGCGCAAGCTCATTACTTGCTTGACCCAGATTCTCACAATTTTCCATAGCTAATGTGGTGGAGACGTAGAAGGAGAGTATGGGATACTATATACTTGTGGTGCTGGGTCTTCTAAAGTAGTAGCAGTGTTACTGGCTCAGCTGTCTGTAAGCATATGGACAATGGTATTGGGGTAATTCAGGAGAAAGGGAGTCCTCAAATGTTACTTTATTATTAATAGCTATGCTACTGGAAAAGTGTTGAATTCTGCGAGAAAGGATTTTTTTTATATGTGTAGGTCTGTGGGCCTGATCACATCCTTCTGAATCTTTGCTGTGACCTTTGTCAGGATCAATGTAAACATGTTTTTATTACCTATATCATATGTGTATAGGTGAAACAATCATTAAAAATAAGTTTCAGCTCAGTTTCTTGAGCTGAGGTACAGTGTGGAATTGAGGCTCTGTCGAAGCAGCATGCCTCTTCAGAGGCAGTCTTTTAAGGCTGGTCTTCCTTCCAAGTTGAAGGCATTTTTCAGGACCAATTCTTCGTGTGTTTCAGAGGACCCTGGCTATCCTAAAACTGGATATTATTTACAACAAGGGGTGGTGATGGACAGAGTCTCTGAATTAAGCAGAGTACTCTCACCCAGTCAAGAGATCAGGGCTAGATCCAACACCGTTTTTTAGCTCATTGCACCATCCCAGTTTCAGAACCTGGCTGTATGCAAATTAGTCTGTCCCTGGCCCAGTGCATCATGGGAACAGGGCAGACCAGACTACAAAAGCCAATTCTTACACTGGGAAGGAAACAAGCTTCCGGGGACCGGTTTCTGCCATTTCAGGCGTCTTCGGCCCGGCTTGCTTGAATCCTGATGGTGCAATGAGCAAGGGACTCACATCTGAGTATACCCTTCCACGCTTAGGGTGGACAAAATTATTTACAACAAGGGGTGGTGATGGACAGAGTCTCTGAATTAAGCAGAGTACTCACACCCAGTCAAGAGATCAGGGCTAGATCCAACACCGTTTTTTAGCTCATTGCACCATCCCAGTTTCGGAACCTGGCTGTATGCAAATTAGTCTGTCCCTGGCCCAGTGCATCATGGGAACAGGGCAGACCAGACTACAAAAGCCAATTCAAGCCCTGATCTTTGGACTGGGTAAGAGTGGTCTGCTTAATTCAGACACTCTGTTCATCACCACCCCCTTTTCTGAATCGGTTTTGGCCACTATAGGTGTGGCAGGGTATACTCAGACATGAGTCCCTTTCTCACTGCTCCATCAGGATTCAAGCAAGCCGGGCCGAAGAGGCTGAAATGCCAGAAACCGGTCCCCGGTAGCTTGTCTCCTTTTCTGGTGAAGAATTGGCTTGGTAGTTTGGTCTGCCCTGTTCCCATGATGCACTGGGCCAGGGACGGACTAATTTGCATATAGCCAGGTTCTGAGCTGGGATGGGGCAGTGAGATAAATAAGGGTGATGGATCAAGCCCTGATCTTTGGACTGGGTAAGAGTGGTCTGCTTAATTCAGACACTCTGTTCATCACCACCCCCTTTTCTGAATCGGTTTTGGCCACTATAGGTGTGGCAGGGTATACTCAGACATGAGTCCCTTTCTCACTGCTCCATCAGGATTCAAGCAAGCCGGGCCGAAGAGGCTGAAATGCCAGAAACCGGTCCCTGGTAGCTTGTCTCCTTTTCTGGTGAAGAATTGGCTTGGTAGTTTGGTCTGCCCTGTTCCCATGATGCACTGGGCCAGGGACGGACTAATTTGCATATAGCCAGGTTCTGAGCTGGGATGGGGCAGTGAGATAAATAACGGTGATGGATCAAGCCCTGATCTTTGGACTGGGTAAGAGTGGTCTGCTTAATTCAGACACTCTGTTCATCACCACCCCCTTTTCTGAATCGGTTTTGGCCACTATAGGTGTGGCAGGGTATACTCAGACATGAGTCCCTTTCTCACTGCTCCATCAGGATTCAAGCAAGCCGGGCCGAAGAGGCTGAAATGCCAGAAACCGGTCCCCGGTAGCTTGTCTCCTTTTCTGGTGAAGAATTGGCTTGGTAGTTTGGTCTGCCCTGTTCCCATGATGCACTGGGCCAGGGACGGACTAATTTGCATATAGCCAGGTTCTGAGCTGGGATGGGGCAGTGAGATAAAGAACGGTGATGGATCAAGCCCTGATCTTTGGACTGGGTAAGAGTGGTCTGCTTAATTCAGACACTCTGTTCATCACCACCCCCTTTTCTGAATCTATCCTAAAACTGGAGTCGGGATCGGGAGTAAGTCTGCTCGCACACTGTTGAACGTGATGTGTTTTGGAGCATCTCTCCATGGATGACATTTTTTTTGTATCCTGAGGTTTAAATCGATGCCAACACATAATCGTAATCAGACCCCTTTGTATCAGAATTAGGTCTCCTTATCCTGGCAGCATGAATGTCTTTGCTGGCATCAATATCTTAATAAACCTCTGAAAATATCTCATTCTGCACCTTCAACACACTGGAGGCATTATAGGCTTAAAACACTGACAAGCCATACAGCTCGCTTTGTTTCGACTTCAAAGCCCAGGTTGTTGGTCATCAGGCACTGATGCTAAAGCGCTTCATTTCTAGAGCTTTGTTAAAGTAAAATATTTTTCTGTACTTTCCCGTACTGTAGGTCGACCATAAAATCCAAAGTTTCCTTTTGCGACAGAAGTTTAGCTCTGAACCCAATGTCGGAAAAAAAAAAAAATCACGGTGGAGTGTGTGTGCTGATGCATTTGGTTTTCTGCTACCAGATCACTACCTACTCCCCAAACCAACACTCAATTCTTGAAGTAAATGAGTTGTAATATTTCAAACTACACTTAGGGGCAGATTTCGATGTCAGACAGACCTGAGTCTGTCCGACATCAATCTGGAACTGGGACAGACCGATCTCCTGTCGGTGGTCCCAAACCAGCAATTAGGATGTGACCGAACACTGTTCGTTCGCACACCTATTCATTGTAAAGAACTGGGGTGCTTTTTATCCCTGCACCGGGTGGCAGGCACCTTAAGGTGCCTGCTACCGGGTGCAGGGATCAACATGGGGGCATCATAGGCGCATCCTCAGCCACCACCCGGAGTCCTTGCATCCATGTGGGCCTTGCTGGGGCTCCCCAAAGTCGGATTCCAACAGCCTTTCTGTGTCAGAAGGGCCGGCACAGAACGGCTGTGCGAATCGACCATTGTAATCCCTCAGGCCGAAAGAGCCCCCCATTAAGATTACTGGCCCGTTTCCGAATGGCAGACAGGCTCTCCAAGCCAGTCGGAAGCGATTTGGAAAGCCCGTTTGGATTCCTTTCTGACCGACCATCATAATAGGTCAGTCGGAAAGGAATCCAAACAGGACATTTCGATGAGGTTGGAACGGCTCCAACCGATGGTCAGAGCCATGTACAACCACATCGAATTCAACCCCTTAGTCAGCAGGATAGTTCAAAGCATGTGATCTACAACAACACATACTGAAAAAGCACAGTTACAAAGACCACCTTCATGGAAGTGGCAATTGCTATTTCCTTATCAAAAGAGATGTGCATTCTTCCTATCCAATTCCCCTGCCGTCAGCTCTGACATAGGTGAGTCAAAGGCCAACAGCATTTCTTTGTTGGCAGGATGACTGAAAGCAGTATGCATTTTCAATTAGTATTATGGGGTGGCTGCTATCCTAATCAAATTGGTAACATTGGCAACATTGTTGTTCATTTTCATGATTTGAAATGTGCTTGCAGAAAGATTCACTTCAACTTGATTGGTTACCCTAAATATTCAAATGTTTCACTCACTGCAAGTGACTAGTAGTCTGTCCCCAAAAACAACTATTTGAATATATAAGCAGGCTCAAGACTGCTAAAGGAAAGCCTATTGTTATTTTTCAGTGAAGGAAAAATAATGTTGACTATCCTGAAAGCAAAGAAGCTGCCAGCACATATCTTAAGAACCACTTGGATGAGCACTGTAAAGTCCTACCAAGAGAACCACTGTCTAAAGAGGGGAGGCACGTGCAAAACTAGGGAATCATTCAGACACCCTGTTTGCACTGAAATGAAGACAGTTTTCTCCTAGCGCTCATTTCTGCAAACAAGACCCCCCTCTTGTGCAACAGTGTCAGCACAGCAAAATGGCAAGACGCATCAGGTGCACCCTGCTCGATTCTGGCAGACTGTTCCAGGTTCTTATCACTGTCCCACTGACTGCCTTTCCCCTCTGTCATCCCAGAGAATTTAGGCACCTTGCATGCTTTTTCAAACTTTTCGTTGCCAGTTGTCCATTAACCAACTGAATTGGTTAAGCACCACTGTTCAGGCATGTGCTTTAATTCCAGTCTGGGCTGCATGTACCCAGCACAGCTAAGCAACACCTCTGCTTTTGCCCCCCAGCTCGACTGAGTGTGCCCCTAGAGAGCAAGGACCCATTTCCGGTTGTAGGGTCGAACTCCAGCTCTCCTGCATATACACAGATGCTACAGTTCTGGGAAAAGCTTTCGGAATGCACTGAAATCCATCCAAAGCAAAAGGGACATGAAGCACTTATGGTGCATCTCAATATACACTCACAAGTGTGCCACGTTTGCAATAGAACACCTTCAATGCTTAGAGATTGCTGCTGCCTAGCTGAATTCAGATTGTTTTCGGCTTAGGTAGAATTGTTTTACCTGCAGAACTGTTGCATTTATACTAAACGACTGAACTTAAAGATGGACTAGTAGTGCAACTAAACCATTACACATGTAGACATCTGTCTTTATCTTTTGTGAGTGAAAATCACAAACAAATCAACAAAAACGGGTGTAAAGTAGCTTTACTCATTTTTTTTTTTTAAAACGGCATATCAGTGGTATGGTGATACTCCTTTCTTGTAAAGAGTTTTATTGACATAGCTCAAACCTTTACCTGTTGAAACCTGAAAAGATGCTTTCGGGCTCAAAAGTGTCTACCTATTACAGAACAAAATAATAAGTTCTGTCCAACTAGTTGCGTGCTTACCAATGCTGGGATCCAAAACCGTACCAGGCCAGCTGGAGCATTTGAAACCCGAGGCCGAGGAGGACAGTGTTCTTGCTTCCAATCGATCTCATCAGGATACTGAGAAACACAGTCTGCAAAAGGCAGGAAACATGGGAAATCATTTTAAACTGTAAAATCATATCCAGGTACAACTCCAATGACGCACATCACACTTGCTGCATCAAGTTTTTATTGTGTCGGATTCTGAAAACTGACTTGCACAACGGCTATGTATCTTTAAACCAAGTTCGAATTTGAAGTACATTTTGAATTTAAGCTAAGAGAAACTACTAAGTGAAAGGCATTCATTGAGACTCAACTAAAAGTTTGAGTCATCTAACGTGCTCATATCCCTCTCAGCGTCTCTTTACAACTCGTTCAATGGGATTAAAATGCCCCACATTTTGTATGTTGTGGACTGCAGTCTGTAGAGCAGCACCTGCTGCATAACCTACGATATCTTCGTCCTGGCTTCGATCCCTGTCCGCCAATGATCACTGACCACCTCGTTTTGTGGCGTTATCACAG
This sequence comes from Lissotriton helveticus, assembly GCF_964261635.1. Taxonomy (NCBI): domain Eukaryota; kingdom Metazoa; phylum Chordata; class Amphibia; order Caudata; family Salamandridae; genus Lissotriton; species Lissotriton helveticus. The sequence continues at coordinate 915,118,534 of NC_136059.1, read as the reverse complement.
ACATGCCACTGCTTGGCTTGATTTTGTGCCTCGAGTTGTCAGACTTCCAGATTTGCAGAGATGAGAATAGAAGCATAATCAAAATAGACATAAATGCCACTAATCGATTGCCAATGGAATTCGAACTTCGCTAGTTGGCTTGACTGCCTTAAGCAGAAATGTTGTCAGTCAACATTCCACCATCTAGACACAGGAATTCGGCTGTAGCAAGCACCTTGATAAATAGGACTTCACAATGGTTATAATAGCCATTTTGCTCTGGACCGTCTAAATTACTTAATACCATTCTTTAAAATATTTGAAAGAGGAATCTACTGAAATTTAAATAGTGATTACATTTCCCTCCTTTTAAGAAAAGGAAAGGTTTATTAAGCTTACAAATTAATGTACAAATTCGCAAATTAATTTAGTGCACTCACAAAAACAGTAGAGCAATTGGGAAGCATTCCTAAAGAAGATGCGGGCCTAGGGATGGTGGACATAGTATCTTGGAATGTATTTAGATTTGCACATAGGTTAGAGTACACAAATTACAATTTTCAAAATGCAATTCTATTTCATTACTCCATGAAAAGTGGTGCCCTAACTCTAGATGTATTCAGTTATTTTTCTGGCAATATCTGGCCTGATTAGTCAAGTAATGGGAGCTTGTCCTTTCTAGTTAGCCCCCAGTTAAGCAGTGTGACCTTCAAACTGGATTTAAAACTAAAATAAATAATGGCAGTAAAAGTGGATTTGCAAGACAGTAATAAAGTGTAAAACATTGTTTGGAATTTATATTTAAGGCATGACAGTTTTAAAATGGATCCATCAAAGAAACCTGAAAAAGCACTAATAATATTAAAGAACATTACTTTGGAACACCATTACTTTCTAGAGAAGATATGAACACTAGAATGCCCGACAAATATCCATCAAAGAAACCTGAAAAAGCACTAATAATATTAAAGAACAGTACTTTGGAACACAATTACTTTCGAGAGAAGATATGAACACTAGAATGCCCGACAAATATGTGCATACCACTAATATCAATAAAATGGCAGAGGCAAGTGGGATACTTTCTGTAACCTCAAACATATTTATGAAATAGAAGCTTCATCTAAAAAACCCAGTTATATTGCAATAGTTTAGAGCATCTGAACAATGTATTGGTAATGGTCACACACATGGTGATAGGCCAGCTAGGCTCACAATTTTTTAGAAGAAATGTACCTTGTCCTATTGATTACTTCATGATTGATAACTGGCCCTTTGCTAAGTACTGAAAGGAAGAACGTGAACACCTTTCAGAGAACATCACTATTGACATTCATGTAATAATCAAGCAGAAGGCAGTTCTATTTGCTATAATGAATTATACATCTCGAAGGGAAAAGTAAACTATGTGGGCACGACTGGAATACTGCCCTGGATGAGCTCTCTGAGTATGTTAATATAAACAGAGAAAACAAAATACATAATTACCAGCAACATTTGCAAATTATATTAAAGAATCAATGTAGTACCTCTTGGTTTGAAATTTGGAACAAATGTCAATTATTTGTTTGACTCGCAGAGTATAGTTAACTATACTATACTTAGAAATATATTTTATGAATATTCGGACGGTATGGACGAAATTAAAGAATTTTATTATTCCGGGCATGCATAAAAATAAAGAACCATTATTAGGAGGGAAAATAATAGCCAGAAAGAACACCTGGGCTCTGAGGGAATTACAGAAGCTAAAGATATAGAAGTATTTATATAGCAACAGAGGAAAAGACTGAGGAAGCAAACATGGCAATATCACTGTGTAGGAAGGCGGGAAAATATATTGATTCACTGTTTGGGGCTGCAGACTCAACTGAAATGAACTGCAAGGGTTACTCCTATGGTACAGATCTTCTCCAAAAATGTAATTTAGATACGTATGTAGCATAATAAACTTTGTCCAGTTCTAGCTGTGCCCGTGGTACTGATCCTCTACCAAACCTAGTCATACATTTATTTACCCCTTTTTTATGTAGAGAAATAGGGATTATTCCTCACACTTGGAATGGTTCAATGACCAAGTCAATTAATAAGAGGGGTGATGGAAGTAATACCAGCTCACATTAACTTTTATCTCTGCATGATTCTTCAGCAAAACATTTTAGTAAAATGATATATTACTAGAATTTGAGGAATGGGTGTGTGAATGTGTCCTAATTCCAATTAGCTATGTATTGCAAAGAAAATCATGGTGCCAGGTTTATACATTAAGAGTTCCTTGACCTAAATAGCATAAACGTATACAATGGAGAGTAATTTATATGTGAGTAGTGCTGACTTTTGTGCTGCTTTTGATACACTGATTGTTTTGTCTTTGAAGAAAACTACAGGGCCTGTGCATTCCAAAAGGCGTCCTGGCCTTGTTAAAATCTTGTACATAGATCCTTGGACCAAAATACAAATAGGTGAAAGAGGCCAGCTCACTGACATTAGTATTGTTAATTGTATGAAGCAGGGCTGGGTCTTTAAACCCCTATTATTTGCTTTGTTTTTATCCAACCCCCTTAAGACTTTGGTTGCAGGAGGAGTATTCCGGATGAAAGAAAGAGAATGGCATGTTAATGTTCTTCTGTATGCCGATGATTTAGTTATAAAGATTACACACCAGCAAGACTGTAGCGCCAGCTAAATATCCTAGATGAAAACTACTATATGATTAAACTTGATATCAGCACTCCTAAACCTCTAATAAAATCATTACCGATCAGACACTAAATTATATCTGGTGGTTAAAAGATAGTAGACTGGCTAGGACAGAGACTTACCAATATGTAAGAATTGTGTTAAAGTTCATGCCGTCCTCGAATTCCGACTTAGAAAATTTCTCTGCTAAGGCTCTTATACTATAATCTGCTTAGTTCCCTTTAACAATATGTACGGAGGCATATCACTTAGATCTCTGATTTAAGCATTTGCACAAATGTTTGTATCTACATTATTAAATTGAACGCCGGCCCTCACCCTACAAAAGCAAATGGACTTTAAAAGCACAGAAAACAAGAGTCTAACAAAGGGGTTTTCATAGCCTCAGGCAGCAGGTTTATAAGAGCTCAGCAAGGAGATGAGATTTTACTCAAATAATATAGAAACTGAGGTTTTAAAAGTTAAACTCCAAAGAGGATTGACCAGAGAAGAAATTAGTTACTTACCTTTAACTCCAGTTCTCCCACACCAATATATTTTATATATTCACATGCTTGAATTATTGACAGTCGTCAGTCTGGGAATCCCCCGGTACATTAAAATAGCAGCGTATAATTGCCATATTCCTCAAACAACATTGAACATTTAGTAGCCTATCCACCTCATGTAAAACCACCCACGCTTCAGTCAATGAGGTGGAAGCTTAAGCTCCCCTACCCCCCTAGAGGCTGCCATAGCTAACATTTCATAGCGCAAGTGTGAATATAATATAAGATGAGCCTCTGACCAGGCTGATGAAAGGGTCACATGTGAATAAATAAAATATATCAATGTTTGACAAATGGAGTTACAAGTAACTACCTTCTTTTCCCCAACATTAGAACTTTTACATATTCACATGCTTGAATCAGATTAGCCAACAGTGTACGTAATACTTAACAGAAGCAGGAAGAAGGCTCATCTTTACCAGCTTATGTATCCACATCTAGACAGTAGTGCTTTGTGAATGTGTGATGGCTCTTCCAGGTAGCTTCCCAACAGATGTCTTACAAGGGCACCCCAGCGTAGAGTGCAGCAGTTGATGCCATGCTGCTAGTGGAACGTGCCCTCACTCGTTCCTGGAGTGGGGGCTTGGGCTTGGCATGACATAAGGAAAAACAGGCAGAGAGCTAACAAGCTATCCTCAACTTGGACAGGGGATGACCTGGTCTTGGCTGTTCAAAAGACACAACTAGTCTGGAGTACATATGTGCTGTGTTTTATCTATGTAAAATCTGAGACATCGACATAGATCCAATGAATGCAGTCATCTTTCTACTGACGTGTATGGATTTTGGAAGAATGACTGGTTAATTCAAATGAAAGTCAGTAGGTACCTTGGGTATAAACTTTGGGTTGGTTCTCAAGAATACTTTGTCCTTTGTGGACCCAAGGAAAGGTTCCTTGATGCTGAAAGCTTGAATCTCTCCCACGTACCTATCCGATGTTAAAGTTAGAAGAAGTGCAGTCTTCAAAGAGACAAATTTCAAATGTGTCTTATGTATTGGTTCAAAAGTAGGAGCATCAACTGACGGTGGACAGTATTATTTTCCCATGGAACTGGTTGATGTCAAAGTGGTGGAAATGTTCTTAAAGAGCGCTTTCAGAAACTGTTATATGATTAATTGGGAGAATAGAGATGATGTTGCCCGCTCAGGTCTCCAAATACAGGAAACTGCAGCCAAATGGACCCTGACTGAAAAGTATTTAAGTCCAGTGTTCACCGGATTAAACAAATATGGAAGTATTTGATGAGGCTTTCTCAGTGGATGAAGACCATATAAAGAAAGGTTTCCACTTGGCGTTGTATATCTTGATGGTTCCGGAACTCGAGCCTGTGCCCAAATATTTCTACATCCTTGTGACAGATCCCAAATAGCATCCTCTAGTTCACCAGGTACCATGATGTCAAGTTCAGACATTTGGAATCCTGATGGAGAATCTCTCTGTGATGTCTAGAAAGAATCCTGGGATGCATTTTCAGAGGAATGGCTGAATGAGCTGATAACAGTAGTAGTTTGCTGTACCAATAATGGTGTGGTCACGCCGGAGCACCGAGAATCAGAGTGCATTGATCTATCGTTGCCTTCAACACCCGGGGATCAGGGGAACAGAGGAAAACCGCAAGCAAAGATCTTGGACCAAATGATCGAAAGGGATTTGTCTGGATGTCAAAACCTGCTGTCAAAGCACTGGCATTTGCTGATTTCCGGAGTGGTGATGAGATCGATTGTGAAGTGACACCACTGATTAAATAGGTAATCCACCTGGTCCACTTGTGACAATCCAACAGCTGAAGACAGAGTGAATCCACCTGATCATTCTGGCAGGCTGGTAGATGTTCCACTGCTATGTCAGTTTCATGAGAAAAGGCCCAATTCCTCAGAAGTTGATCCTCTTCGGAAAGGGATTGGGAATGTGCTCCTTCTTTGGCTATGTAGAACAAAGACGTTGTGTTGTCTGTTCTGACTAGGACTGGTTAACTGGTAGTCTAGGAAGAACTGAACGCTTGTAGGCCCAGACGTATGGCCCGATATTTTAGCTAGGTGTCTTCTCCACAGTGACCATAGGCCTCTGGGTGAAAGTTCCTGCTGAGAGCTCCCATCCACCCATGAAGGCATCCGTGATAATGATAATCATGTCTAATGGAGGTAGAAAATAAAATTCCTACATTCAGATTTGCTGGAAGCATCCTCCACAACAATGCTTATTTTAGCCGCTTTGTCATCTGGACTATATCTTCCCAAGATACTCCGACCTGCTTCCACTGTGAACCTAGCTCTTATTGGACTTGTCTCATATGAAGTCTGCAAATCGGGACGATGCCTATACAAGATGCAATTAGACCCAACGGGGACTTGCATTGTCTCACTGTGATGGAGTGTCTTGTTGAAATATTCCTTGCCAGAATCTGCAACTGTTTTGCCCTTTTCTGTGATGTCAAAGCATTTCCCAAATGAGTATCAAGTAATGCACCCAAGAACTGGATTTTTGTCTGGGGTTTTAAGGATGATTTTTCTCTGTTCAATACATGATGAAAAGCAGCTACTGGAGAAAGACATTTGATACATATTTGAGGTGCTGACTAGAGGTTCAAAGGTAATGCTTTGAATTTGATAATGTTGTCACCCTACCAAGAATCAAAGGTACTTTCTGTCTCTTTGGTGAACTGGAATATAGAAGTATGCATCCAAACAATCCATATAGGTAAAAAACTAATTTTTGCATAATCAGGAGGAAGAGCAATCATTCAGAACAATTGTTTCTTCAGAAATGTGTTTAGTTGTCTGAGATCCAGGACTGGACTCTGTTGACCCCTCCTTCTGAGTAGGAAAATGCAGTTAGCCTGGGGCCATGCCAGGAAGGCAGGGCACCTGTGAACTTCAAAAGGATGTTTCTAGAAGCTTGTCCCCAGTTCTAAGGTATAGCTGTGTATAAATACTGGACCTCAGAGACCAACCCCACCGTACAAGGACTGCCACTCTGCTGCTCTAAAGAAATGCTGCCCTGCTGTGCAGACCTACTGCCTACTGCCCTTTTGACTGGGGAAGAACTGGACATGCAGTGTCATCTTGAACCCAGGACCCCAGAGTGACTCCAATGGCTAGTCTGCAGGCTTACTTATCTGAGCCTCAGGGACATAAAAGGCTCCCCAATCAGCCCCTGGACCCAGCTGAAAGGATTTCCTTGGCCCTAAATAGTGTCCCTCAGGTCCTGTATCCTCAGTGTGGCTCAGTAAGCTTAAGTCAATCTTTGGGGCTATTCGGACTGTGATTGGGCCCGTTATCACGGAGACCACGCTGATTGCACATAAAACCAGAGCAGTCGCCACCTGCATGTCTTTTCGAACTACAGCATTGACCGCTCGTGGGGGACCACCAATGGCATGCCAACAGCCTCCCATGCTTTGATCCTCACGGCCCTCTCCAGCGCGAATGGGAAAGCTTTGCCGAAAACCTGAGAAAGTTAACCTTCAACGGGGACTGTATTCGACCTGTGCTAGATCGCGGTCAACCTGAACATTCAACTTTGACCTGGTCCAGCGCAACAAGATAGCAGTGATTGACACTTTGTGCTTTTAGGCTCTATTTTACACTTTTTTCTTAAAAAATCATAACTCTGATTATACCGATTGGATTTTTGCAGTTTTAGTATTGTTTTATGGATTAAATTCTGCTCTATATTCTCACCTGGTGTGGGATCTTTTGGTGTATTGTGTTCACTCTTTTACTGTTTGAAGTGTTGCACAAATACTTAACACATCGTCTCCAAGTTAAGCCTGACTGCTCTGTGCCAAGCTTACAGAGGGTGAGCAAAGGTTAAATTGGGGTTTGCTTGTGCCTTATGCTGACAAGGATTGTAGTTGCTGCTTGACCAGGGCTTACACCCGAGTCAACTAATAACCCAGTTTATTACACATAAGAATGCAATAACACTATCTCTTCTCCATTTGATAGAAAACGTCTTACATCAAAGGGTTGGGAAAAGTAGGATATTATCCACAAGTCTTGGAGCTCTTAATAGGCGATCCTCATTAAGGGGATTCCCCTTGCTTTGTTGAAGATTCTTTCTAAAAACTCAGAGCCTCAGTAAGTGGCTATAATATGCATATCAGGGAGTATCTTAGTTTTGGGAGGGTAACCTCTCTCAGACATGCTCCTAAGATCAAGAGCCCCCAGTTTTTGAGGCATATTTGGATGAGAAGTGATGATCCACATAGTTTTCAAATATTAAGACCTCAAACTAGCACCCCTGAACAACGTGGATCATATCGAGTGGTCTGTTGTCATGACAGAGGTGGGGAACAGCTCACATCTCCACATGGAAGTCATTTATAAATGGAAACTGCCCCTCCAAATTCCCTTTAAGTCTCCTACAGGCTAAAGAGGTTGTATGGCTACCCACAGATAGTCAAGCCATGGAGGTGCTGACTGATCCATTAGAGCAACTCCTAATTTTCTTTTCCAAGGACCCACCGCGGGATGGAAAATAAGCATACATATTTTCTATCAGAGCATTTTTTGTGGGTTTTGTAATACCAGATAGGACACACTTTAGCAGAAGGCTAAATTAAAAGGAACTTCTCTATCCTTGTCTGCAGAGCAGGAGCACAAAGCACTGGTTGATGTACATTTCCCATTCCTTATATCGTTTTTGCAGATTATAAAAGTGTAATATTTGAGTTTATTAAAACGAAAAAATATAACTTACCTGAGCCAATATAGAAAGAATTCCTATCACAGCTATGAATGCAGCAATGGTAGTAGGATTAAAATTAATGACCTGCAACAAAAAATTATCCAACTTTACTAGATTTAAGATACGGACAGGACAACAAATTATATACACCCAAAATAGACATGAAACACCAAGTTCTAGAACAGGAGCATCTGGAGAATAAATTAATCCTCTTTTCACAAGCCATTCACATAATTCATGCTCACAATAATGTCTCAAATCTAATTTGACAATTAATATCACATATAAACCAGAATGAATATAGGATATTTCTCATTGTTCTGCAGTCTGTGTAATGAGAGATGTTTCATGCTACTGCAGTTGAAATTACCATGACATTCAACTTGAAATTCTTTTACATTCTAAATATGAGAAAAGGAGGGTTTGTACCTAGTGCTGTCTTTAAATTGAAGAAAAAGAGAGTTTGTACCTAGTGCCTTCTTTAAATTGACATCTTTTTCTAGTCCATTTTAATATTTTGATTTAATATTATAAAGAGCTCTAGTATGATATTTTTACAATTCTCCAGGAAGTGTAATCATACAACCAATACATTGTTTTTGTTGTTGTTTTTTTAAAAATCTTTATTGCAGAACATTTTCTTAACATTTTATATCACCCCCCCACCCCCACCCCAATACGGGCAATTCTCCACGAAGCTAATAACCAAAGCATCATACACTACATATACTGGACATAAATAAAATAGACCAATTACATAAACACAAAACTACTGAAGTTTTCAATAAAATAATTAAAGTCGTTACAGTTCTAGACATTCGATGCAATGCGCGAGTGGGAACCAGATATCTAGTCCCTTCTTTTTCTTTTTCATACCCTTCCTGCTGTATATTGCTTTTTCCAGATTATATGTCGATAATAATCGTGCCCGCCATTGTTCAAAAGATGGAGGAACAGTGTCCAGCCAAGCCAAAGCCAGACAGATTCTAAGCACGGCCATAGAGCCGAACAAAAGTCCCTTTCTATTGTCCGTTCGGATGTCACCGTCTACCCCCAATATTATTTCTGACGTAGTTATCTCCATTTTAGTCGCAAATATTTCCGAAAGAAAATTAGATATCTCACATCTAATGGCACAGAGTGCCCCACATGTAGCAAACATGTGTATTAGATCAGCTTCTGGCATCGCGCATCTGGGGCATGAAGTCCCTTTACCAGTGCTCCATTTTGCAAGCCTATAGGGGGTGTGATATAAGTGGAAAAAAGCTTTATAGAATTGAGCTTGCTATTTATAGGACATTAAAAGTGACTCAGAAAATTGAAGTGCTTTCTGTATGGAGCTAACTGAAGTTCCAAGTTTAATCTGCCAGTTCCGAGTATGTTTATCCAGGTCATTGGGAAGATCAATAATTAAATTGTTATATATTTCCCCAATTTTCACTCTATTACACTGAATAACAGTTTCGATTAACTCAATTTTCTTGAATCCAACCCGACCACCCCCCTTCTTCATAATGAAATCCCTAACCTGTAAGTATTTAAAAAAGTCCCGATGTACTAGGCCAAATTTATGTTTTAAAGATTCAAATGAAGTAAAGCCATTTGGCTAATACAAGGAGCCAATTTGGTATATACCTAATCTGATAAACCTGGTCATACAAGAATCCGAAAAAATCTCTGGGAGGTTTTTATTACTGGTAAGAGTCGTGTAATACGAGAACCTACCCAGCCCCAGATGTTTCTGAACATAATTCCAGGCGGCATAAATGCCTTTAAGAGTTTTGAAGCGCACTTTCTTGAAGTGACAATCGTAAGTCAGTCGCAACAAATGTGCGCTCGCTTGCTCACCTAGAATAAGTTCCTGAGGAGTTGGAACTAACCGCTCTGGGGTATTATCCTGATGTGAAGTTAACAGCAGTCTACTATATTTAAGGACTGTCGCCCACCAATAAACTTTAAGGTTAGGGAGTGCGAGACCTCCTCTGTCTGTCGGCAAGGTGATAAATCTGTTAGCTCTACGAGTTCTTCCATATCCCCATATAAAGCGGGCAAAAATACCGTCAATGTCCTTAAATAACAGTGGTTCAAAGTTTAAGCAGATTGTGCAAAAAAGTATAAGAATTTTGGAAAAAATAACATTTTAATTAAATTACATCTTCCGATAATTGTTAGGTGCAGATTATGGAGTTTTTTTAGGCTTTTTCCGTTTGTTTCATTAGGGGGTCCATGTTGAGTTTTACAAGATTATTTAAGTTAGCGGTAAGATTAACGCCGAGATACATCGCATTCTCCGTCACTCTTTCATCCGCATAATTACATTTACTATTGATTATGATTTGAGTTTTATTCCGGTTCAGTTTATATCCGGAGATTTCTCCAACATTTTTTGCCTCTTGTTCCATTCCATCGACGGAATTATTTGGATCAGCAGTGACTATCGCGATGTCTTCGGCGTATGCAAGGGACTTAGTTTCACCATTAAGGGTCTTTATTGGCATGATAGATGTATTCGTCTCTAACCTGTGGATAAACGGGCTGATAAATATAGAAAAAAGCAAAGGGGAGCACGGACACCCCTGCCTTGTTCCTCTAGATATTTTAATAGTAGCTGAGTTTTCACCATTGATCGAAACCACTGCTTCTGGCTTGACATACATCATACGAACCGCATTAATAAATACATCCCCGATCCCACTCCTTGACATAGCGGTCCAAAGATATTTCCAGGAGACCCTATCAAAGGCTTTTTCGGCATCTAGAAGTATTAATGCCATAGGATCTCCTGTATCGTCTGCTATGTCAAAGAGTGTGATCACCCTTTGGATATGATCGGTAGTGGATATTCCTGGAACGAATCCGAGCTGTCGGGCAGAAATTATTTTGTGAATTACTGGGGCGAGTCTACTGGCGAGTAATTTGGAATATATTTTGGCATCATTATTGATTAGTGTGATGGGGCGATAGGCCCCTAGATCCGTTGGATCTTTATTCTTTTTTGGAAAAACAATAATCTTGGCCTTATCCCACGATTTGGGTGGTCGACCCCCCTGGAAGACATGATTAACCAGCTGGGTTAAAATTTCTTTTAATTGTTTATTGAATCTGGCATAGAATTCCACCGGAATTCCGTCTAGGCACGTTGCTTTACTGGTTGGGAGGCTATTAATAGACAGAAGGATTTCGACCCATTGTGGTGCCTCTGCAAAGGTATCTTTTATCTGTTTGGGGTAATTGGACCCCCATGTGTATCCCACACCACCTCCAGCGGGGCACTCCCCAGGTTATACTCCAAAAATTCGGGGATCCAGTTTTCCATGAGGTTACAATATTTAACGTTAGTCAGTAAAGCCCTCTCAAATGTCCAGTTACTACAGTCTACTTGCTGAATCCCTATTTTTATGCTAACGATTAGGGGGTTGTGATCGGATAGAACCCTCGGTAGTCGGTCAACCGAACAGTTGGATATAATGGTATCTGATACAAAAGCATAATCCAATCTTGCAAATTTAAGATGGGGATGAGAGAAAAAGGTGTACCCCGGGTTACTTGGGAATCTCATTTCCCAACAGTCAGAAATTGCATGTGACGGGAGATTTACATTAAAGTCGCCACAGACAACCAATACATTGCTACCGCACAAACAAGAAAATGTCACTTGCCTCAAAGTATTGGTCCAGCCCAGCTTATATACATTGACATGCCAAATGGGATATTCAGCAACTTAAGAGAGTCAGTTTGGGTCACTAAAAATTGCCTTTTTACAGTATAAAGGTTAATTAAACAAGACCACTAAGGTCCTTCAACAGGATAGGCATCCATTCTACTATTTTTGTGAGAGGAGGAAACAAATGACAAATACATCATTGTAAGAAGTGCAAGGAACTTTACAGACATTACACAAATTTTGCCAAGGCTAGGAGAGTATTTGCCACCATCCTTGCCATAAAGCCTGCAGCCAGTGTAATAAAACATACTTCTCTGCAGGACTGTAAAGTTTCTCAATATAGGAAGCCTTAAACATGTTCTATCAGGTGTGTGGTACACGTTATTGGCACTGGAAGGGAGCTTTTAGTACAGCAAAACAATATGAAAAGCCCGAGTGCATCCTCTTCAAAAGATCACTTCTAGGTTGTGCACACAAATGAACTTTTTCTACAGAAGACCGAGAGTCAGTGGTCAAGCCCAGATCCAAGTTTCTTCACTATGTCCTCTAATTAGGTGTATCAAATCAACTTCTCCTCTAAGACACTAGAGTCATTATTGTCAGCTGCAAGAATCTCTTCTACTTGACCTGCATGAAGACGGTCAAGTATAACATACCCATAAGCCGTGAGGGCAGAGAGCTATGCATGCTATGATCAGCTATGACTATGTATGTTTACACATCCTAGCAAAGCTGGCTTCCAGATTTTAAACTGATGCCCAAATCTTAGTTCTTGAAAGGGAAGGGGAGGACAAGGTCTGAAATTCATTGACTCTCCAAGTAGACAATATTGCTGAAATGGTAGAAATGTGCCAAAATAAAAAAACACTTAAAGGAACAAAAATGTAAGTTAAGTAGAATCATTGGGATGCTGATTGTTATAACCTCCACAATTATGCTTCTGGGCCTAGGGCCACAATTAGTGAAGGGTGGCCCCCTATTCAAACATCGATACCTGATTTTTATCGCTATGACTGAGGCAAGGTTGTGCAGTGCGGTAGATTAGCTTCAACCAGAGCTCCATCTTTTGAACGCTGGAGGACAAAGATGTATAACTTATTTAATCTTGAGTTTAGATTATATTCAAAGGGGTGAAGAAACGCAAAATTGGTATCGGAATATGGGGATTGTTTGCCGAGCATATGCATGTTTGAAGTGATATAAACGGATATTTTTATTGTTTGTTGTTAATATACAGTGGAATAAAAAAAAAAAAAAAAAAGAAGAACAAAAATGTAGAGGCTCAAAAGAATGCTAGCACTAAATTTACAGCCCATTCCACTACCAGTGGTAATCTATTTTCTAAACCTTTAAAAAATCTAGTAACCACAAGTAACTTAAATAACAAAAGCGTAATCAGGCAAAATATTGTAAAAATTATGCAATTAAAGAACCCTTCATAAGATTAATTAATAATGCTATTCTTTAACAATGAAACTGTAACTTGAGGATTACAAACAGTTTCAGCAGCAACGCCTTTAGAAAATTGGGGCGGCACCAAGCTGCTAAAATCCTTCATCAGCTAGAATACCAGGTTCTAGTAGAAGGGCAACTTGCGGCTAATAAAGCTTTAAAAAACTCATCAGGCAAATTGGATGAAAAAAGTGACATTCCCCTAACTGAGAAGGATTAATCCCAGTGGAAACTGGAACAGCAGTCTGCAATTGAGAAGCAACACATCCAGATACTAAGGTCACCTGGTCCAAGCCTTTGCAATAAGAAGAATAAGTGCCCAGTAACGACGAGTCATCTGTACCACTCTCTGAAGCAGAATATGGTGAAAAGGTGTAACGGGGAGGAAATGTTCAGACCATCCTCTAATGATTCGACAAAAAAAAAACTTTAGAAAATAACACTCACTGCGATATCTGTTTCTGCTCATAGTAAACAGATCCACATTGGAATACCTCAATAAAGAAAAAAATGGTCTACTACTCCCAAAGATATTCAATTTGTGCTTTCTGCAGGGCATTGTGCTTAGGGAAGTCACCATCCAATTCTTTGGCCCTGCATGATAAGCTGCTTATTCTTTTGTATATGACCAAGACTCAAAGTTGAATTGCCTTCTTGCGCAAACAGGCAGACCCTACACCATGTTCTATTTGGACAAGCAACATTTTAGGTGTTGTAAATTAATTCCTGAAATTGGATCCTGTGCATCATAGGTAAAAACACTTATAGCCAAGTTGATCACTGTCAGTTGCAGCTCATTCATGTGGAACCTCAGCATGGTATGATGTTTGTTCATGGGCAAGCCTGCCAAATTAACACCCCACTCCTCCAAACCCAGAAAAAAAGTGTCTGCAACTGCTGTTAACTAATAGTGATGCAGCCTGGAGGGACAACTCATGTCTGTGGTTGCCTGCTCCAACCACACCTCAGAGAATTAAGAATCATCTGAGGTACTATCAGGAAGTCTGTCAGGTTGCCATCAATTTCGTTTGACTGACTCTTCAGGCACCTCTAAAGTGGGCACACACATCATGAGTCCTCATGATGGCACTCTCAACAGCTAGTCATTTAACCTTTTGGATGCTCATGACAAGGTCAGCTCGTCATGCAGTACACTGGAGCTGTGCTTATGACGAGCTGACCTTGTCATGAACAATGGGAATTCTGAATAGTCAGCACCCAGCGGGAATTGCCTTAGCAGCCAAGGTGTTAAGAAGAGAAAGATGAAGAACAGTTCAAGAGAGCACACAATATTACCAAATTACTTCTTACCCTACTTTGTGATAATGATGGCAATAATGGACTTTTGAAACCTATAAAAATGTGACAGAAGATCCCCAGGCCTAGCCAGATAGCACATTTCAAAGATGCACAAGTACTGCAGAAAGACCATATAATGGTTAACGAAATTATAATGATTCAGGAGGAAAAATACTTTTGAGTCAAGGGACTGCACACTTCAACAGCAAACATGCTTCACAGAGGTTCTCAGGTAAATCCAAGGTCAAATGGGCAAACAACTTAAGGTCAAGTAAACACTTTTACTAGTCATCCCTCATTGCCCAACAAAATGAAAAATATTTATGGGCGAGAGCCGCACCACAAGTGTTTTCAAACATGATAATATGGAAATGATTTAGAGAAACATCATTTTAGCCTTGTAAAAAAAAAACCACAAGTGTTCAAAAAAGAAAGTTCTGAATGTGGGTGTGTTGAAGTCACACCTTCAGAACATTTTCCCTGAACTATGAGAGTTAATTGCATCTTTTTCCTAGCAGGCAACAGTGCATACTTTTAGTTAGTGCAATTAATAAAAGCTTTTATTAACACATACACCAGTAAGAGAATGATGCTTGAGAGTGAGAGAGAGAGCGTGTGAGTGTGTGTGTGTGTACACACACATACATATACACACACACACACTAATGGTGCAAACGCCACCATAAGTTATCAAAGAGCTTTATTTATTTATTTATTCAAAGTTTTATATAGCGCGAACAAGATCCTTACAGATATCAGAGCGCTTCACAAAGACAGGGTAGGGGCAGTAGGAGTGAACAGAGATAATGGGAGCAGTATAATAGTCACTAACATGGTGGGGTAATAGTAACATACATAAAACATATCAAAATACAGTCAGGTAAACAAGTGATATAAGACGGCACAAGACATTGATCCCACTGCAGGGGTGTTCAGGTGCACCTTGGGTGTGTGGATGGCTTATACCAAAGTCTTAGTGTAGCGAGAACACTGAGTGGGGGCATCTGGTGAGTGAACCAACGTGTATCATATATTGGTAGTGACAACATCAAGTTAGAAGTATAGTGCCAGAGGACAAGGTGAACAGTGATACAAAGCCATGCAGAGTCTCTGATCCAGCACCAATCATGTTCAGGAGATCTTGGCCAGAAGGATGGATTTCACCTCTTTCTTGAAGAGTGCAGTGGAGGAGATCAGCCTAGTTTCAGGCGGGAGCGCGTTCCAGATCCTGGGTGCCATTCCAGAGAAGGAGCGCTTGTATGTTTTCTCTTTCCGGAATCTACGAGGTTTCAGGAGTAGGTTTTTTTTGCTTCTATTGGACCTCGAACCTCCTGAGATAGACAACTTTTGAGCGAGGTAGTTGGGTGCATTGTGGTGCACGGCCGCGTGTGTCATAACTGCAATTTTTAGCTGTATTCTGGCTTCAAAAGGCAGCTATTTTAGAGACTTTAAGTCTGGGGATATATGCGAATGTTTTCTTGAGCCAGTAATGAGTCTTGCTGCAGCGTTCAGGGAGGCTCTTAAGGGTGCAGTTGTGGTTAGCGGGAGTCCGCTGAGGGCCACAATTCCGTAGTCTATTCGAGGGATGACTAGAGCTTGTACAGCAGTTTGGAAGTCTTTGGCAGGGAGGAAAGGTTTAATATTCCTCAATGTGTTGATTTGGAAATTAGCTGCTTTTGTGGCTTTGCTAACGTGCTGCTGCATGTTGAGCTTGGCGTAGAGTGTGATGCCTAGGGATTTCGCTGAGTCCACGATGGTAGGTTGGACATTGAGTGCTGTTAGGTTATTGAGCCATGTTTGGGTGGTGGAAGTTTTCGCCGGGGGTGAGATGAGTAGGAACTCGGTTTTCAGAGCATTTAGTTTGAGGTGATTATCTGCCAGCCAAGATTGAGTGTTAATAAGCGTGGAATTCAGATGTTTGATATCTTCCGGAGATTGTAGCTTTAGGTAGAGTTGTGTGTCGTCGGCGTACATATGGAATTGGACATTGGAAGCTTGGAGCAATGTGGCGAGCGGTTCCATGACGAGGTTGAACAGTGTGGGCGAGAGGGAGGATCCTTGTGGAACACCTAGATCTGCAGGCACAGGTGTGGATAGCACATTGTCGATCTTGAACTTCTGTGACCGATTGTGAAGGAAGGACGAAAACCATTTGAGAACAGTTCCCGATAGACCCATTCTAGTGCTTAGCAGCTCCAGCAAGTTCTCATGTTTGACCGTGTCAAATGCTGACGAGAGGTCAAGAAGGATGAGGAGGCAGGACTCATTGCGATCAAGAATTTGGAGGGCGTCATCAATTATGTGTCATAGCTGTTTCCGTGCTATGTTTCGCTCGGAAGCCTGATTGATGAGGGTTGAGGAGGTCAAATTGGTCAATGTGTTTAGTTAGTTGTAGTTGGACACATTTTTCCAGCAGTTTGGCCAGGGAGGTGATATTGGTGATGGGCCGGTAATTGTTTAGGTCAGACGGATCAGCTGTAGGTTTCTTGAGTATAGGCGTGACTTGCCCCACCTTGAGGGAGTCCGGAATGAGGCCTTGTTGCAAGGAGCTGTTGATGATTTTGGTCCAGAGAGGGAGGAGCAAGGGGATGAAGTCTTTTACAGCATTAGCAGGTAGAGGGTCTGTGAGGTGATTAGAGGGCTTCAAGGTGCAAAGCAGTTTGCGTATTGCTTCTTCCGAGTAGGTATCGAAGTGCAGCCAAGATGCCTTGTTTTTAGGTTGAGTGTAAGACATTCTGGTGTTGTTGGGGAATCGACTTACATCCATGATGAGGTCATTTCTTATGTTGTCAGTCTTTAGCTTAAAGAAAGCAGAGAAGGCTTCACAGTGTGGGGTGTCGCTTGATGTGCTGTTTGATTGTAGAGGTTGAGTCTTTGTTTGGGTCTTGATTAGTTCGAACAGCTTTCTTGGCCTGTTTTTTGCTCGGTCCAACTGGCGGCTAAAGAAGTCCGCCTTTGTGCGCTTTATTTTCCTGAAGTAGGCGTTTCTCTTGTTCTTAAGCCTTTTGAGGTGCAGTGCTGAAGGGTCCGATCTCCAGGTGCGCTCTGCCATTCGCATAGTACGCCTGTCGTCATTGAGTCTATCATCATACCAGGGGTTAGAAGTTTTGGTGGAGACTCTCTTCAGTTGCAGTGGGGCGACTTCATTGACTACTGTGTTCATAGAGTCAAGGTAGTGGTCCATCAGTGATTGAACATCCGAGGCACCTGAAGGGGGAAGGAGGAGATTGCCGATGTGGGGAGGCAGGGTAGAGGGGTTAAGGTTCTTCATGTCCCTTTTCCATGTTTTGGATTTGATTGGTTGAGCTGGGATAGGTTTAACTTTTTCATTGATAAAGAAGGTGATAATGTGGTGATCAGACCAGTCGCAGGGTTGAATCGCCTCCAGTTGTGTTGAATTCTCTTTGGCAATGATGAGATCGAGTATCGAGCCTTTGTCGTGTGTTGGTCTATCGCATATTTGGGTGAGGTCAAGCACATTAAGGAAAGTTTTGAGGCTATTCACCACTGTGTCTTTCTGATCGTTCCAGTGAAGATTGAAGTCACCCAGGTAGACTTGGGTTGTCTGCCGACCGGCATTGGAAGTGATCATGTCCATGAGTTGTTGGGTGAATATGAGATTGTCACCAGGCGGGTGATAGATGAGATGTAAAGCACAAGCTGGAGGAGAAGGAGGGGGGGGTGATTTTAGTAACGGAGAGGTTGCTCCTAAAAATGCATGCAATTCCCCCGCCCGTCTTGCCAGGAGACCTGTCCAGCCTAATGATGTGATAAATGGGGGGGGACTAGTATGTCCATAATCGGGGTAGAGGCTTCAGTAAGCCACGTTTCCGTTAGAATGGCTAGGTCCAGATCCCTAGCTGAGACGAGATCGGCGATGTCGGAGGAGTGTCTCTGGGCCGATCTGCAATTGAGTAGGATGCATTTGAGTTTGGGAGAGAGAAGGGTGGTCGAGCTTTCTAGTGTGAGGGGAACTTTTCTGAGGTTATTAGGGACGGAACCTCTATTGTTGAGTGTTGGGAGCCTCAGAGGGTTTGTGAGAATTGTGGGTATGGGGATGTGTGCGTTGGATATGTGTTTTACCGGACCTGGGCCATAAGAGCGTAGTAGAGAGCATAATTCACGGTCCGACAATGGGTTGAGGACACGACGGGGGCGGTGGGCGTTAGTGCGAACGGGGATAGTCGGCCAGCGCGGGTGTCGTTGGAGGCGAGGGTATGTAGGGAGGGTGCGTCGTTTGTAGGGTAGAGGGATGGTGGGAGGTAGACTGGGCTGTGAGGAGAGAAGCTCTTTGATTGCGTGAATATCTTTTTTGATTTGTAGAATATCCTCTTTGACTTGCTGGAGGGTGGATAAAGTCTGGTCAGGAGGTGGATTGGGGATGGGGTTTGTGGTGAGAGCCATTGGTGAATCGTTGAGTAGTGAGTTGGAAAGCAGGCAGGGTATCGAGGGGGTGGATATGCTGGCGTTGTTGGAGGCTTCTGCAGTGCTAAAGAGTGGGATGGCATTCAAAGTGGGGGCCTTTTTGTGGGCGAGGGGTGTGGGTGAAGTAGGTGAAATGGGCAGTAGGTGGGAGGCATAGGTAGTGAAGTCAGTGGGAGACGGTGTCGGTGAGTAGAAGAGTGAGTGAAGGCTGAAGACAGTGGGGGAGACAGGAGGGTAGTGGGGGCGGAGAATAGGAGGTGGGAGAGAGGGGGATGCTAAGGTCAGGGAGGCGGTATGTTCTGTATCTTTTGTTGGGAGGGAGAGAGTGTCTTGGGTGGGAGTGGGGAGGGAGCTGGGGAGTGAGAGGTGTCCGCCGTTGGGGGGACGGGAGTGGGGGGTGGATAAACTCCAAATGGTGTTGTGTTCAGATGGTGGCGTGTGGGTGAGAGTTATTGTGTCAGGTGTGAGAGACTCGTGGGTGGGAGTGGGGAGGGAGCTGGGGAGGGAGAGGGGTCTGCCGTGAGGGGGAAGGGAGGAGGAGGTGATTAAGCTCCGGGCGATGGTGTGTTCAGATGGTGGCGTGTTGTGAGTGGGAGTTGTTATGTCAGGGGGGAGAGGGATGGAGGGGGTGTGAGTGGGGGTACGAGGGGTCCTGTTAGAGGGGCGGCTTGTATATGAGGTGGAGACATTTGTGACTGTTCTTGGGGAGTGTGGGGCGTTAACCGCAGGTGGGTCGTTTACTGGGGTGCTAGGGGTATAGTTGTTGTAGGTGGGGGCTGCGACGTCAGGGGTGGTAGTGCTGGTGGAGTTCTGGGTGGGGGTCCGTAGCTTGGAGAGGTGTTCTTTGAACTTGGGGAACAGGTTGTCTAGTAGTTCCAGGTTCTTATCCGTGGATTGAATTAGGACAATCCCGTTATTGTAGATAGTAATGGTAGTCCTGCCAGGGAAGAGGTGGGAAGGTGTGATAGAGAGAGTTAGGCCATGAGTTGTTTTCCTGGTGTTTTCCTTTACATGATAAACAGTTACATTACACTCGGTCATATTCTTTTTTTTTTTTTTTAAAGGCAGGGGAGATTAAGTGATTTGCCCAGAATCACAGGATCTTGATTCGATGTAGAGACTCAAAAGCTCTGGCCATAACAATATCTATCTATTCATGCTCCAATCCGGTCTGTAACTTGTCACGCCCTCTCAACAGAGCTCGCTCAAGGTCAGACCACCTTAGTAATCCCGATACACAGAGAAAATAGTGGCACTCCAGAGCAGTTTCCAAGATTTATTCCATCAATATCACAGTAAGAAAAGTGCAGCCAAAGTGTTTCGACTTCGCAGTCTTGTTTACAGTTGTGAGCAAAACTGAAGTGGAAAAGCATTGGATGGCCTTTTCTGACCGTAGTATTGACGGAATAAATCTTGGAAACTACTCTGGAGTGATCCTAAAGTCTGTCTGACTGTCTGAAGATATATATATATATATATATATATATATATATACACACACACACACACACACACACAAAATAAAGTACGGAGCACTCTCCTTTACTAATTCAGCTCTTGATCTGGACAAAACTCTCATCCCATGTGTGTCGAACTTCTCGTTCTTGGTCACTGTAGTATACACAGTCCCATGTCTATTTCTGCTATTTATACTATACACCCACAGTTGCCCATAATGAGGCATTGTTGTACTAGTAGTTAACATTTCATCCAAGTATAACAAACATATTCGTAATGCATATAGCATGCCTCCAGTAACATCCTAACGGATTGGGAAGCTCACGTTCGGGTTATTATTAACAGATGTATGTACAGAGTCTCAACGAACTGCATTATTAAATTATGACATGCTGTTTCTAAGTAGATACAACGACCCTGTCAAAAATTGATTATTGGTGACAGTGTCTGAGTCACAAAGGTTTCAGGGATTAAAGCACAGTTCTTAAGCAGGTGCTCGTGCAACATCTTCTAGACGGAGTGTCAGTCACATATGGGCTAAGTGCCTTTTTTTCTGTTATGTTCTTCCAGCCCCGCCCCCGTTCTCCTTAATTCCATTTACAGATTTGTTACTAGGAACAAACTCTTATGCATTAAAAAGAAAAGACCTACTGTTACTTAATATACAACAAATCTCAGTTCATGTTCGCTCATTATCTGAGACGATCATCGACTGTTGTTCTGTTGATTGCCATTTTTCCAATTTTATGGCCATTATTCTTCCAACAATGTCGCGATTTCACTTTTCCTCTCATATGATGTGTATACTACCTTGACCAAGAACGAGAAGTTCGAAACGAGTAGGAGGACGAGAGTTTTGTCCAAATAAAGAGCTGAATTAGTCAAGGAGAGTGATGCATACTTTTTCATTTTGTGGAGATATTTGTGCGAGAACCGGCACTTTTCTCGTCACGAGCACCAGCTGTAAAGTGTTCCCCCTACCAAGGACCACATTATTGAAACATATATATATATATATATATATATATATATATATATATATATATATATATATATATATATAGAGAGAGAGATATGAGAGAGAGAGAGAGATTTATATGTGACCAAGCTCCGTCCGTGGAGCGAAACGCGTCAGGGAGGGCACTTGCTCTGGCATTTTCAGAATAAAATTTCTGCACTGCTTACACTATATTGGTGTGATGGCGTTTGATATCTGACAAGGATTCAAAACAGCGGAGAGGAGGTCCGCGCCCGTTTAAGACCGCAGCGAAAGGCGGTCGGGAGTCTTTTGATATATATATATATATTTATATCTATATATATATTTATATATATAGATAGATATAGATATAAATAGTTTATAACGCTCTGTAAAAGAAAATCATGATAAAACAGTTTAGAACACTAAAGATTTTATACACAAATGAATCAAACATGAAAATGAGGACTTTTATTTTTATTTTACTCACCTGTTTCAAATAGAGAAAAAAACTTGAATACTGGCCAGCCTCCGGCAAGTAGGAAAGGAACACTGTGATACAGATCAGAAGGACCGTTGAATCTTTCCCAACTCTTCTTAAAGACTGATGGATAAATGACAGAAAGCACCAAAAGTTAGCACATTACTTACACGCATAACAAAACAATGTGAATAAAAGCACAGCAAATAAACTTTGTACTGATTCTCATAATGTTAGTCACCTCACTCACTTATTGTTTTAAGTGACATCTGCCAGTCTGAAAAGGTAAGGAATAAAGAAACAACATTGGGCCCCTGTAATGTACCATGTGCACACATTATTCATTATGTTAGGTTACCATAGCGTCATGGAACAATTGTGCTCTTTTTATATTCTTTTCTTCTCATTAATTCTCACGCTGCACAGCATGGGCAAAAACAATGGTGACTCCAATATGTCGATAAGTAAGACCTATTAGCCTTACCAAAGCTTATTTACATTAGAAAGTCTATAAAAAAGTGTATGTTTAATTTGCAAATGGGAAATAATTCTTCCATCCTTTCGACCCCCAAGCTTCTGGCTTTATAAATAATTGAAGAAGCATAAATAGTGAAGCAAGCCTAGTCGGGATACCCAATGCAACTGTAACTATACTAAGAAAGCAGTAAGTCACACACATAATCAAAGGTTAGTGTTTGGGTCTACTTCATTTATTTTGCAAGTTCTTTTTTAAATAACTGTACAGACACAGCATTCAAAAGTAACAATGGAAGTCACAAAGAGCAGCTTTAACCGCATGCGCGCTAGCGATTTTCCCGCTGCGCGCTGGGTTTTTCAAAAAGCCGCGTTACATGACGAGCTGAGCTCGTCATGAGCTTGCGAGCGGTGTAACTCATGACGAGCTCAGCTCGTCATGAGCGCGGAAGGGGTTAAGCAGTGGTAACAAAAGGATAAAATACAATATTTTACAATACACTAGGTCATAGTGAAAAAAGAAAGGAGTTTTTTTTACTACAGTGCATTTCACTACAGAGTGCACTCAGTCTTATTCAACCGGTGAATCACTATTACAAAAGGAATCAGGATATACATGTCATACCAATTGTCTATGATGAGTTAGACCAACCATATTATCGGTGCCTGTTTTGGAGTAATGCGTAGTTTACGAAAGGTCTTTAAATGGATTCCTTTATAGGCCAGGAAACCATTAGTACAGGGACTGATTATAAATCGCTTGGAATACGGAAATGCCCTGTTATTCTCAATCAATGAAGGCCTTCTCACTAGACTTCAGATTTTGCAGGATATACCGCGGCAAGGCTGGTCCTGAATCTTCTGCCCAGATCTCCTTCTTCCCCCTGTTTGAGATACTTACACTGGCTCCTGGTCAGAAAACGAATCCTACTCAAGATTCTTGGTCTGACACACAAAAACATGTATGGAAAAGGGCCGGGGTAGTGGTCCAAAAAACTATGCTGGTACCAGCCTCGCAGGGTGCTAAGTTCTCGCAATGAATCATTGCTCACACCTCTAAAAGTCCGTACTGCTAGAAAAGTAGGCAGGTCTTTTCCCTTTCTTGCCCCTGCATCCTGGAACAAAATTCTCTTAAACTTACGTGCCATCGCTGATCACAACTGCTTTTGCAAGAAGCTGAAGTCATGGCTATTTGACAACTAAACGAGAATTCTATCAGAGCCGTCTGCATGCGCCATGAGACTTCCGAGTGTTATGTTGATTTGATTTGATATGCTGTATGCATCCCTAAGACCATACAAGAACACATCAAATCAATCAATCAGGATTTAGAAAGCGCAGCTAATCACCCGAAAGGATATCCAGGTGCTTGCAGGTTGGAGGCTTATTCTAACAGCCAGGTCTTGAGGGCCATTCGGAATTCCTGAAGTGACGTGATGGTCTGAAGGTGCGTGGGGCGGCTGTTCCAGGTTTTTGCTGTGATATGGGAGGAGGAGCGTCCACTACTGCTTCGGTACATCCGGGGAGTATGGTCAAGTAAAAGGGAGGCAGAGTGTAGTCTTCTCAATGGCTGGTGGAAGTTCAGGTGGTGTTTAATGTAGGCAGGTCCTTGGTTGTCTAGAGCCTTCTGTGCGTGGGTCAGTTGTTTGAATTGGCATCTCTTCTGAACGGGGAGGCGGTGGAGTTTCTAGAGGTGGGGTGTCATGTGGGTTTGTCAGGGAGGGCTGAGGATGAGTCTAGCTGTAGTGTTCTCTATGGTCTGAAATCTCTGCGGAAAGTGTGCGGAGATTCCTACATAGAGGGCATTGCCGTAGTCCAGTCGGCTAGTGATGAGGGCTTGTGTCCCGGTACGTTTCGTGTGTTAGGGGTAGCCTCTTGAAGATCTTGCATAGCTTGCGCAGAGTGAGGACGCAGGCGGTGGAGATGGCATTGCTCTGTGATTTTATGTTGAGCTTGTTGTCAATGATGATTCCAAGGTTTCTGGCATGGTTGGAAGAAGTGGGTGCAGGTCCTAGGTCTGATGGCCACCAGGAGTTGTTCCATGTGTTGCTGCTGTTGCAAACGACCAGTACTTCTGTCCTGTCAAAGTTCAGCTGCAGACAGTTGTTCTTCATCCAGTCGGCGACTTTGATCATGCATCTGTGGAAGTTGGTTCTGGTGGTGGCGGGGTCGTCGGTGGGTGAGGGGTCGTCGGTGGGTGAGAGGATGGGCGTCGTCTGCGTAGGAAGTAATGTTGAGATCGTGTGATCCGACAATGTTGGCCAGCGGGTCATATATGCGTTTAAGAGCGTGGGACTGAGGGTTGAGCCCTGGGGGACACTGCAGGTGACTTCATGGGTTCAGAGGTGAATGATGGGAGGTGGATCGTCTGGGTTTTAGAGGTGAGCATCTGAGCAAGTCCACTTGGATGCCAATGTGGTAGAGTCATTCGATCAGTGTGTGGTGCGATATGGTGTTGAAGGCTGGCGAGAGGTCGAGAAGGATCAAAGATGCTGTTTCTCTTCGGTCCAGGGGGTTCGGATGTTGTCGGTGGCTACGATCTAGGTGGTTTTGATGCTGCGATTACTGCAGAAGCCAGATTGGAAGGCATTGAGTAGCTGGTTCTGCTCCAGGTGTGTTATGAGTTGATGGTTGATGATCTTTTCCAGTTCCTTTGCTGGGAATGGGAGCAGGGAGACAGGCTGGAAGTTTTTGAGTTCACTGGGGTCAGCAGAGTGGTGTTTTGAGAAGTTTGCAGGCATCTGGAAATGTGGTGGTGATTGAGGTGCTGAGTAGGTTGGCGAGTTCCTGGCAGATCCTTTTGTTTTCAGAGGTTGAAGACGTGGTGGGGGTATGGGTCTGGAGGCAGTCCTGAGTGAATGTATTTCATGGTGGAGGTGGTGTCCTGGCTGGAGAGGATGTTTCAGGTGGTAAGTGTGTGTTTAGTCTCTATTATGGCGGTGATATATCTGTTGAGGAAGTCTGTAGGTGTATTGTGTGAGTGGCGGGGTCTGCTGCTAACAATATACTTAGTCTCTGACATATCCCAGAAAAGGGTAACTGTTGGGGGGTGACTGCTGGACTGGTGCCAAAAGGCCCAAAGAGCATGCCATGACTCAACCCACTTTAAAACAATCCAGGACCTAGCCTGCCTTGTTGCCATACAGGCAGGAAGTGCCGAAGGGCTTCTGCATCACCAAACATTGAGACGGAGGGGAGGCCGAAGGGCCCCACGCACAACACACCCTACCCCAGAGGGAGGTGAGAACACACCTCCGGAAGACCAAGGCCACCGTAAAGGTGGGGGGCTAGGTAGAAAATACCACCTGAAAAGGTCTTCGCAGAGTGGGGAGGATGGGTGGGCGTTAAGGAATCGGAGTCTAGACTGTGTCTCTACCAGATATATCGTTACTGAAGGTAAGTAACTCTTCCATCTGATAGAGACATCTAGACGCAGATTCCTTAACTTAGAATAGATACCAAGCCATACCCTATAGGAGGAGGGTCTGCGAGACAATCACCAAGTTCCAAGAGAACCGATTCGTCAAAAAACTGACGAAACATGGTGGGAAACGCAATGCCTGGGCAATGGACATTAGACCCAGGAACCTCATAAAGGAACAAGAACAAGGGACGGCACAGATAGCACAATCCCGCGATGGATTGGGTAAGACCGGTGTTGTGCAGACACATTCGAAAGGTCAGTGCCAAAGTAAACAACACACAAGAAGGAGCCTTGCACAAGGCCCTATGATCTATGAGGAGGAAGGCCCAAAGGGGCTAAACAACGTGACAACGGTAGAACCTACTGACAAAAAATAGAGCACACTGGATAGCAAAGGAAACTGTGGGAAGACTGTCCGGCCAAGAACAGGAGCCGCAATAGGAGGCCTGTGTGGGTATGAAAAAACACATATTAAATGTGTACCCCCGAGTACATGAAACAACAGTGGCAGGGCCGAAACCAGACTATAGGGGCAACCAAGATAGAAGAGGTACCATCAAGCAAAAGCGCAGTAGGTAGGCATGCAGCCAATCGTTCCAAAAGGGACCACTGTGCGGGGATAACCGGCAAAGCCAGGAACACAAGAAGTCCCAACACTAGGGCAGAAGGAACCTAGTATGGAGCACCCCTGTGGTGTGTGGAACCTAGGCCATACACACAGGCGACAGGAATGTTGCTACATATACGTGAAGTGACGAAACCCTAAACAGGGGATCCACTCAATAATTACACTGTACCGGTGAGCGGAATAACAGTTACAGAACAACAGTACCCAAGGGGGAGAAATCTGACCTCCTGTGATGCAGGGAAGGACAGAGACCACGATACTGGCAGTAAAGGATCGACAGAATGCAGTGAAAAATGCACTCACAGTAATGCCACTGAAAGAAGCAACCCTGGCAGAAAAATATGGAGACCTGCTATTAAAGAGCTGCTGGTGTGGGAACCATTACCAGTGCTACAAATGTGAAAAAGAACCCACACCCCAGGAAACATAGGGGGTGGAGCACAGATACGGTGGCAAAAAGTTATAGACTAGAGCCACTAAGTGAAGATGAAAGAATATGAACAGGGAAGTAGCGAATAAACAGACAGTGCTTTAGCCTGAAGGAAAGACGTGAGGCACAACCCGTGTGCGCCAATACGGCCAGTATATACAGAATACAGAGGGACCTGCCCCCCAGGAGGGCATTTTTCATTTGGTAGACAGGCAAGACGGCCACAGCAATGCCTCAAGAACACGCCTGGAACGTACAGGCGTGACAAACCCCTTTTGAAATAGCGGGGAAGGGCGCCCCTAAGGAGGCAGGAAGGAACTACGGACAAACCGTATACCACCAAAGGAACAACCTGAGAGAAACCAACCCATATGGATCACACCAGAGAAGACATCCTACAACAGTAGGAATAGACATATCACGGCAAAACTGCCTGGTAAGAAAGTGTAAAGCCAAAGGGGATGATGGACGGAGTGTTGAGCAATGCAAGCACTCACCCCCAGTCAACTCATCTGGGATTAGTCCATCATTATTCTTTAGCTCACTCCGCCATCCCAGTTCAGACATGGCCATATGCAAATCAGTCTGACCCTGTGCCTCATGGGAACAGTCCAGCCCGAACTGCCAAGCCATGTCTTCCCTGGACCGGAAAGAAGCACCCTGGGACCGGTTTCTGGCTAATCAGGCATCATCAGCCAGGTTAGCTTGAATCCAGTGGCAAAGTGAGCAAGGGACCCACATCTGGGCATACCCTGCCAACTTCGGGTGAACAAAGCAAAACCAAAGGGGATGATGGACGGAGTGTTGAACAATGCAAGCACTCACCCTCAGTCAACTGATCTGGGTTTAATCCATCATCATTCTTTAGCTCACTCAGCCACCCCAGTTCAGACAAGGCCATATGCAAATCAGTCTCACCCTGTGCCTCATGGGAACAGTCCAGCCCGAACTGCCAAACCAAGTCTTCCCTGGACCGGAAAGAAGCATCCTGGGACTGATTTCTGGCTAATCAGCGGTCATCTGCCAGGCTAGCTTGAATCCAGTGGCAAAGTGAGCAAGGGACCCACGTCTGGGGTGGCGGAGTGAGCTAAAGAATGATGATGGATTAAACCCAGATCAGTCGACTGGGGGCGAGTGCTTGCAATGTTCAACACTTCGTCCATCATCCCCTTTGGTTTTGCCTTGGTAAGGAAGTGTAGCAATATAACTCGCAACAAAAACCCCACATAGGGTAAGGCACAACCCTACAAAAGAAGTGTCCCTCTTAAGCATGCTCGAAGGCAGAGGCTTAAAAGAAAAGTAAACACAGCTGAACTAGCTGTAGCAGAACATGAAAATAACACGGCGGTACAGCCA
This sequence comes from Lissotriton helveticus, assembly GCF_964261635.1. Taxonomy (NCBI): domain Eukaryota; kingdom Metazoa; phylum Chordata; class Amphibia; order Caudata; family Salamandridae; genus Lissotriton; species Lissotriton helveticus. Next base: position 915,090,547 of record NC_136059.1, on the reverse strand, counting down.
CACAAGCCAGAACATCTGTAAACCACAAGGGTAACGGAAAAGAAAGTGACGGTACCGCCACAAAACCAAGAACCCTCCATGAGGATTAAGACCTGGGAAGACAACCAAACATAGACCAGAGGCGCCTGACCGCCGAATCAGCATGGGCGTTCAAAAAGAGTGACCCCATCAAAAGGTAGATCCTGAAGTTGTTCTTGAACATCCTCTGGAAAGACGCCATCGCGCAACCACGCATGGCGGCGTATGACCACGGATCGGGCCATAGCCCTACCCACGGAGTCAGTGGCGTCCATGGCAGCCCTAATCGAACTCTTGGCCATCAAAGATTATGCGGGCCATATCGGCACAAGAGTTCTCCGCCAAGGAGGGGAGCAGCAGCTTTACAGCGTCCCATAGAGCAAAAGTACCCTGAGCAAACACACACACAGGGTTGAGGAACCTGAGTGCGGAGCTTGCGGAGGCGAACACATCGCGGCCACATGACTCCAACCACCGAGACTTCAGAGTGGGAGGATGCATTGGAACCTAGCGGTAGAGAGAGCTGCCTGAAGCACAAGATCTCCAGCGCCAGGATGGAGGGTCTAACAGGCTGGGTCATTGGGAGCTGGCTGATGGCGATGTACCACAGCACGCTCCACAGGGTCCCCAGAAGAGGGCCTCGCCCATGTCTCGAGAAGGATGTCAAACAACTACTCCGCAAACGGCAACAGTGGCTCAGTGTCCCCCGCACCTTGGTAGGGAAGATCCAGCAAGGATTCCGGAGGTCTAGACACAGATGGCGGCTGCATCCTCAAAAGGTCGGGATCCCAGACGAATGTGCTAATTGCCTCAGTGGCCCCGCGAGGCGGGGACAGCAAGTGGTCAGTAGGTGATGGGCGCAAGCTAAGTCGGCCACTTAAAGACTTAGTAAAAGGATGAGCAGCCCAAGGCCCCACTTGGGCCCGCTCCGGAGAGTGTTGAAATGACTGAGGGGGTGGGAATCCAAAGGGAGCCCTCCCTCCACCAATAAAGCCGGAGATGGCACCGGCGTCGAACGGCGCAGAGGCGATGTCAAGCTGGTGTTTACGACCTCAGAAAGGGCCTCGACCGGCACAGTGGAGCAAGCGTCGGCGACCTCCGAACAGACCTCGACCATTTGAGTCGAGCCGACAGACGACCTCGGTAAAGACCTCGACTGTCCGAGTTGATCCGGCGTCGCCAACCTCCGAAAAGGCCTCGGCGGTCCGGAGTCGGACAGGCGGCGACTCAACATCTTCGGAGGTGGGAACTTGCGGCGAGGGAGTGCGCCGAAGCGGTGTCACGCACCACGCTGCAGCTCCCTCCAGCGACACCGCAGGGAGCCCCGGGAGGCTGTGCGACTGCGCTGTGGTAAGGAGAGATGTCGTGGGATGGCCCTCCGGGCCGTGTCCCGGCGTTGCGGCAACTCTGGAGTCAAGGCACTCTGTCGGAGCCGAGGGTAAACCAGCCGGCGGAGACCCGACCGGAGTCCCTACCCCCCCTGTGGGGCCCGAAGGCGCACTAGGGAGGGGCGGCAAAGCCAGAAAAAATTACAGGGCCCAACAGTAGTCCTCCATCTGAGGCTGAGTTGCCCCAGCACCCTGAAACAGGGGGTACGTGGAGTTCGACTCCTGAGGGCCTGAGTCCAGCAAAGACCGGGAGCCAACATGATGTTGACGCGAAGCCGAAGACCTCAGTGACTTCTGTTTGTGCTTACCGGAGGAAGGGGAATGATGGCGCCGGTCCCGGGTCCTGCCCCGAACAGGAACATCCTCCTGAGTGTACTTGCGCTGCGTGGAGGGCTACGGTGGAGGAGACCTGCATAGCGTGGGGTCCATATTGGACATCCGGGCAGACAGTAATGTCATGTGGCGTTCCGCAGTGATTTTGGCCGCAACTGTCGGCAAGCGTGGCACTCCACGGAGTCATGGTGCTCCCCCCAAGCACCACACACAGATTTGGTGTGGGTCCGTCGCTGACATTTGCCGGGAGCAGGACCGGCACGGCTTGAAGCCCGCAAAGGGCATCGGCACACAGTTCCTCGACGCCAAAAGGGCGTCAAAATGGCCTGTAGATAACAAAACAGGCCAGAGGTATAACTTTCCCGGATCCACGTTAGGACGCGGAAAAGTAGAAAACTGACGTCAGCACGCCGGGAGGGGCTTATATGGCTCTATTGACGTCACTTACGTAGACGACGTCAGGACGAAGCCGGGCGACGCCGCCTCCCAGTGTGCAGAGGTATTGCTGGGGAAAAACATTTTCTGGATCCAGTCTGATGCCTGGGGAAATATTTCATAGTTAAGGAATCTGTGGCTAGATGTCTCTATCAGATACCATCCGAACAAAAACTGAGATTTGAGCAGAATCAGTAGCCACACAGTAAAGCCTTGTGAATGTTTGGCTGCTTCTCCAACTAGGTGCTCCCATATGTCTAATAAATGAACTCTTATATAAAGCGCTGCTGTAGCAGTCATTCCTCTGGTTAAGTGGGATTTGAGATAATCGAAACAATAGCTGCAGCAATCCATCACGCTATTCCTTGTTTTGTGAGCTGAAGGCTTTTTTGCAGTTGTCTGTAGGCTACAAAAAGCTGGACTAATTGTATGAATGCTTTTGTTTGATGTAGAATTTCAAAACACTTTGCCAGTCCAAAGAGTGCAGCAGCCTCTCTGCACTACTGGTTGGATCGTGTAAGCATGTTTTGAGTGTAACTTGCTCATTTAAGTAGAAGTCAGTAGGCACGTTGGGTATAAACTGTGTCTTGGTACGCAAAACACAGTCTTTGTGAAAGAGAAAGAATGGGAAATTGGTTATAAATGATTTGATCTGACAAACTCATCTAGTGACGGCCAATTGTAGGTCGGACTTCCATAGTACAAATGAAATGTCTGCCTTATGGAGAAGTTTGAATGGTCATTAACTGAACCCTGACCTTGGCCAGATCCCATTTCAGCGGTGGAATCCCGATGGACAAAAAGTCCTAAACAGACCTCTAAGAAACTCTTTAAATATCCTTGTTGATAGAAGATATTTTGTGCCACATGATCTCCTACACCTCAAGATAGCTACAAAATGTAATTTTATGGAGGTATATTCGATGTAAGATGTAAGCAGGCAGACAATGACACAGCTGTACTGAATTTAGATGCAGACCAAAGTCCTGACCAAAGACATTTGCCTGATCAGTTTTAATTTAATACTGGCTTGAATATTTCAACAATCCTGTGGCTCAACCAACTATACATATTCCAAGAGTTCATGAGACATCCCTATAGGTTCCTTTCAAGGACACTGGGCTGTGCTGCAGATAGTGTCTATTGTCCCTTAAAAGAGCTTGAAATGTTTGCCCAGAAATATGGACGGAACGTCTGAGAGCTGATGGAGGTATGTAAACCACTACTGGTGAGCACAAACTGGGGCAATCAGGATCAGCTGCTATTGTTCTTGCATTTCTTTGCTGAGAACCTATGGGGTGTGGAGGAGGAAAAGTATACACAAAGGTCTTGCACGAGATCAAAAATGCATCCCCTTTCGTTATAGATGCCACTGCCTAGTGGCGAGCTTCAAGTAGTTTTTAGTTGGATGGCATCACAAACATCAGCGAAAGATCCCAATGTGGATTCAAAATCTCACTTGCAGTAGATGTTTTTGGTCCTTCTAAGGACCTCTGCCATGTGTTCATGACACCTGGCAGGTATTCTGCTCTTATTGAGAATCCTTGTGCTACTGCCCAGGCCCTAAGGAATTCAACTTCTTTAGAAAATCCATGAGACCTTGTTCCGTCCAGGCTAACTGTTAAAAGGTCAGGCTACCAACCAGAATAAAAGCTCCTTAGGTATTGCCCGGCGGTGTCGCCTCCTAAACCCACAAGATATTAACCAATGAAGAGGCAGGCGCTGGAGACTGGAAGGCAGGAAACAAAGGTTTTATTCTCTCCGGAGGAGAACACATCAGTTCGGACAGCAAGTATCGTCACGAGGTGCTCTAGCCGCATCTCTGAGGCCTGGCCTCTTATACACAGGTTTATTGCTTTATTACATACAACACATTCTTGGCAATGCTTTGATGTACGGAAAGACATTCTCGGAATCCCCGCTCCAAGCCCGTTCCCACACACATATACAGTAGAAGTCCCCATCCCGGTCACAACAGGTGATGATTGTCGCGCAGCTGGACATTCCGCCGATTCACGGAATGTGTGGGGTTGATCGGATCTCATAGGATGGGGGCTTTGATCAACTCGAGGGTCCTTTAATGGGGGGGGGCTTCCTACTGTACGGGGGCAATAAACAGTATCCGCAGGGCCAGGTGGCGGCCTGGGAACGAGGAAGACAAACGGGCGCGCAGGAAAGGGGGTTTGTATCAAAGGGCCTGGGACCATGAAAGGAATGAAGGGAGGTGTCGTGCTGGGAACAGGATGGGGTTCCGAGGCAGAGCTGCGCTGAAGAGGGGTTTACGACTCAAGGCATGTGAGAGCGGGGGGGGGGTTATCAGCGCGCGGGGGGGTGCCTGTGAGGTTGAGAGAGAGAGAGAGAGACGCGCTGGCTATCAGCGAGGGGCAGGGAGGCCATGGTGCTCAAAATGGCTGCCACTTACGTGCACGAATGGGTTCAAGAAGAGCAAGATGGCGCCGATAATGTTGACAGTTGCAGCCTAACTTTTAACAGTCCTCCCTTTTCAACATATCTAGCCAACTTGCCTACTCGATGTCAATCTTCATCAAATTCCTAACCTCGGCATCATATAATGCTCCCATGCGTTCGTTTCCAAAGTCCACAGTCTTAGGGCAAATACAGTTTGCACATAATGAACACAGGGGTGGCAGACATTGAATTCCCAAGCATAGACCGCATATTACAACTACAGGAATCAGGATAATGGTGAACAGTCTCCAGCCCCAGTTCTTAACGGTGGTCCAGAGCCATCCACCAAGCGACCATTCTTCCTGTTCCTGGTGGACTTCCGAAGAGAGTCTGTGAAGATGTTCGATGGCTTTGTACACTGAGGGTGAGTTGTCCGGTATGTATGTACAGCAGCTGGACCCAATAATGCGGCATGCTCCACCACGGTCCGCAAGAACCACATCTAGGACAAGGCGGTTCTGGAGGGCCACCAAGCGGACCGCTTGGAGTTCCGCGGTGTTGTTAGCAAAGATACCAGCTGTGATGTTCATTGTTGTCTCAACTGCCTGAGTCAGATGTCGGATGGCACGGCTGTTTGCCATCGGGCCCCAGAGAGGAACAAGTCCCTTCATAGCATCGAGGAACTGCGCTCCTGTTGAGTCGGCTTGCTCAATGTCCTTGGCTCGTTTTTGCCTATGATGATTCGCTGGGGCCACATAAGTCGGAGGAAGGACGAAGGAGATGAAACAAGTGCCCCCCAGCCTTTGGGGAGCCAGGTGTAGGCCTTTGTGCCGCAGACGAAATACATGTTTGGGGACGACACAAAGGAAGGTGGATCCGTGGTGTCCAAAGTTCTGGTAAAACGGCAAGCACTGCGGCCCACCAGCTGTGTCCCATGTCCTTCTATGCACATGTGGCCTGTGACGTTGATGACTGATAGGGCCACAGTCAGAGTGGCAGCCGTTCGTTTCCGCAGATAGGAGAAGGTGGGTCTGGTTGGATTGTTGAACAACTGCATTTCAATTCGTTCTTTAGCAGGGATGTCCATGTGGATTGAGTCGTTGGAGGTCTGCGGGCAGAAGTGTACCTTTGTTTTGTTTCGCCAGACCCGTGGAAAAAGTGCGTTACGGTTTTGCCGGAGGTGGCATTGTCCTTATAGCTTTCTTGCAGGAGGATCAGCCAAGCAAGGCAGGGACCATGAACTGAGAAGGGTGAGGGGATGAATGGTATCGAGTGTCCGGCGGCGTGGGGTAGCAACCCACAGATCCAACAGTTGGTGACATTGGTGGCGAGATTGTGCTGGTGAAGGAGCTGTACGAAAGAGTTATTCCAAAACTCCTTTCGCCTCTCTCTGAGTTGGGGAGAGAGCGAAATCAGATAATGTTCCTTCATGGTGGTAGGCTGAGCAGTGGTCAGGAATGTTTCGTGAGCAGGTGCATTTTCTTCCACAATCCAGAGTGTGGTCATGAGGAGAAAGCAGAAAAGGATGGTGATGAAGAGTGCAATTGTCTTTGAGCTGTGGAGTCTGTCTGTTCTTGGGTTTCTGTAGTGGGTATTTCCTGTTGTCTCCATCATCTTCTTATCTGGCGCTTCCATCATCTTCATCTTCAAGGTGCTCGGTAGTGGGCAGAACCACAGACTTAGTTTGGCTTCTCTCCAGGTAACCCTTGATTGCTTTGGGTCACCGTTCTGAGATTCAACTTAGTTCGTGGTCTACTTAGCCGAAGCTCCCTCCTTTCGACGCAGGAAATACCCTTCTCTGGATGGCACAGTGGGATCAGAGAATTTTGAAAGTTCAAGTGCCTCGGTGTCAGGATAGCAGTTTAGCGACGGTCGGTCTTTGTTCAGGAGCTCTTCTTGGTCGTCGATGTTTTCTGTCGTGGCCAGGGTCGGGGAGACCTTCTTACAGTGGTGTGCGTGCAGCCAATGCCTTTTCCCCTCCACACGAAGAGCCGTCCGGGTGGTGATCAACACTTGCCAGGGGCCCGTCCACCGGGGTTCCAAGCTCTTCGACCGCTGAAAGTTCCGGATCAGCACGAAATCCCCAGGTTGGATGGCGTGACCCGGACCCCTGGAAGCATCGGGGATGGCCTGCTGCACCTGCTGATGAATGACAGACAGAGTTTCAGTCAATTTGTACAGATAATCAGACATTAGGACGTCCGGGACGTCATGAAGGGAAGTTGGTTTCGGTGCGGACCAGATACTCATGGGTCGACCGAAAACAACTTCATAAGGTGTTAAGTGGTGTCTGGTGGGGGTGGAACGCATCGATAGCAATGCCAGTGGGAGGGCGTCTGGCCATTTCAGACCCGTGGTAGCCACTATCTTGGCCAGTTTAAGCTTTAGCGTGGCATTGTGTCGCTCAACAAGTCCAGCAGACTGGGGGTGGAAGACTGCGTGAAATTTCTGCTTGATGCCCAACCCCTTTAAGATGAACTGGATGACTTCGGCTATGAAGTGGGGGCCATTATCGCTCCATATAATACGACAAAGGCCGTAACGGGGAAAAACTCCTTTAACAGTACTTTTGCAGTGGCCATAGCAGTGTTGTCACGGGTTGGGTATGCTTCCACCCATTTGCTAAATGCGCACACCACGACAAGTACATATTTCAGGCCTTGGCACCTATCTAGCTGGATGTAGTCCATTTGCAGGACCTCAAATGGGTGGTTTGGGACCCCAAATCCTCCCCGGGGTACTACAGTTCCTTTCCCGGGGTTGTGTTGCAGGCATATCAAGCATTGTTGGACCAGACGTTTGGCGGAATCTGTGATTTTATCATTGTGCCAAACTCTGGAGACAAGTTCAATCATGGGGGCTGATCCTATGTGGGCAGGGGAGTGTGCCATAGCCAGTATGGGAATCAAGTACGAGTCAGGTAGCAACCATTTGTTTGTGTCTCTTGTCCGCCAGCAGCCTTCGTCATCTTTTAATCCCACTCGTGTCCATTCAGTCAGCTCGTGTTGTGTGCTAGCCGTTTGAATGTCTCTAATAGTGTCCCTAGCGTCAGTCCATTTTTCTGCTTGTGACCTGGCCACGTACATATGTGTTGTCGTCCTATTTTCAGCTGTCGTTCGGGCTGTGATGTCGGCTAGCGCATTTCCCTGCCCTATGATGTCTGTCACCTTTTTGTGTGCCTGGCATTTGACGACTGCAAGCTTGTTGGGGAGAAGGACAGCTTCGATCAAGGCGGAGACTAGATCCCCGTGCAAAATGGGGGTGCCGTGTGAGGTCAAGAATCCCCTTTCCCTCCAAAGGAGCCCAAAATGATGAACCACCCCGAAGGCATACTGGCTGTCGGTGTAAATGTTCGCTGTGGTTCCTGCTGCCAGAATGCAGGCTCGTGTCAGGGCAATCAGTTCCGCTGCCTGGGCAGATCGTTGCGTGATGCGGGCTGTCTCGACTACAGTTCGAGCCGTGGTGACTGCATAGGCAGCGGAAGTGGTGCCATCGGGGAGTTTGATGCAAGAACCGTCCACCCACAGCTCCCAGTCAGGGTCAGGGAAAGCCGTGTCTCTGAGGTCAACCCTACTTCTAGTATGTTCGTCAGTAAGAGTCACGCAGTCATGTACAGGGTGCACATTGGGATCGTTCTCTGGCAAGGGTAACAGAGTTGCCGGGTTCAGTGTGGTGCATCTTTTCAGGGTGATATGGGGTGCAAGCAAAGTCAGTTTGTATCCAGTCAGTCGTGCACTCGTCAGGTGTTGCGTCTTGGTTTGGTTCAGGAGGGTGTCAACTGCATGGGGTACCAGTACCGTGAGGGAATTCGAGAGTACAATCCCCTCACTCTGTCGGATAGAGATTGCAGCAGAAGCTACAGCTCGAAGGCAGGCAGGCAAGGCTCTGGCTACAGGGTCAAGAGTGGCAGAGAAGTAAGCGCACGGTCGGTGCTTTGGGCCAATGGCCTGGGTCAAGACAGATAAAGCGCACCCCTCCCTTTCGTGAGTGTAAAGGGAGAAGGGTTTTTTGTAATCAGGGGTACCTAGGACAGGGGCCGAACAAAGGGCATCTCGTAGTTCCGTGAAGGAGGTTTGACACTCAGGGGTCCAAGGGAGTGGGAAGGGGACGTCTTTACCTAGCAGAGAAAGCAGCGGTTTCACAACGAGGCTAAAGTTTGGTAACCACTGTCGGCAGAAGGAGGTGAGGCCTAGTAGGGAGCGAACCTGTTTCTGGGTCTTAGGGACAGGAGTTTCGAGAATGGTTTGGATTCGATCAGGAGTGAGTTTCCTTCCTTCTTTGGACAAAAGGTGGCCTAGGTAAGTGACCTGGGGTTGGCAGAATTGCAACTTCTTCTTGGAGACCTTGTGGCCATTTTCCGCCAGGAAGTGCAGGAGTTGAATGGTGGCTGTAACTGCTAATGGAGTGGTGTCGGCTGCCAAAAGGATGTCATCAACATATTGCACTAACACTACTCCATCGGGTAACTGGACTTGATCCAGTTGTCTCTTGAGGGCCTGGCTGTAGATGCTAGGGCTTTCTGTGTAGCCCTGGGGTGCTCGGCAGAACCTATATGAGCGGTTTTTTAGGGTGAAGCCGAAGAGATATCGGCTGTCTGGGTGGATGGGGATGGAAAAGAATGCGTTTTTGAGGTCAATGACAGTGAAGGTGGTGGCAGTAGAAGGAATCAAAGTCAGGATGGTGGTGATGTCCGAGACCACAGGGTACTGGGGTACCACCATTTTGTTGATCTCTCGAAGGTCAATGATAAAACGGTATGCTTTCTCATCTCCCTCTCCCTGTTTCTTGATGATGGGCAAGATAGGGCTGTTGCAAACGTTGCTAACCACTTCCTCTACCACTCCTGCGTCTATCAGTGACTGGATAATCTTTACTAATGCCTTCTCGCCCTCGGGCGATATCCGATATTGTGGAAGTTTTGGGAGAGTTGCGTCTGGTCGGACAGTAATGTGCACTGGGTCAATCAACATGCGCCCTACGTCCGAATCCGTCTTGGCCCACAGATACGGAGGCAGAGTGTCAAGCAGGGATGTGTCAGCGTCGGAGATGGAAAACATGCGTCGGGGAGGGCAATGTTTAAGCAGAACGGGGTTGTCGTAAAGGAAAACTCGAACTCCGTCTTGAGAACATCTGATCGTCGCTCGGAAGTGTTTCAATAAGTCAAGTCCCATAATGGCGTCAGGGCTATTGGAGGAAAGCAAAAACGTGGTGTCAGTGGTGTTGTTTTCTACGTCAAAGAGGATCGGGGCGGACAAAGGGTTAGTGGAGGGCGTTCCATCGAAACCTGTCGATGTTATAAGTGAGCCAGACAAGGGTGCCCCCGGAATCAGTCGTTTAGATAACGCACTACGTGTTGCGCCAGTGTCTACCAGGAATGGAGACTTGGTACCCAGGACCTTAGCAGTGACGTAAGGGCCTTGCTGGTCAACATAGAGCTCGACTGGATCCCTCCCTTGCCCTTGGCAGTCCTATGCAAAGTTGTGGGCGTCATCATAGTCAGATTGCTGGTATTGGTTCTGTCTGGGTCGATCAAATGTATTCGGTCTGCCTGATCTGTCGTTAGTCGTGTCATTTGGGGGTCCTAGCTGTTGTCCCTTATTTCTCGGTCCACTTGCTATGTCCTTGGGGTCTTTGTTTCTGATTATTTCCAGAAGAACTGGGCACTGGGATTTCCAATGGCCAGTTCCTTTGCAGAAAGCACACTGGTCCTCTCTAAGGTCTGTACGTCCACTGTGGGGAGTCAAAGTGCGGTCCTGGGGAAATGCAGCCTTAGGGACGTTCGTTTGATAGTTTCCCCGGTATTGGTCTCGTCCTATAGTCACCCCTTGCAGTTGGGCCATCATCACCCTCTCTTTCAAGTCCTTCTTCTTTCTCTCTGTTGCCCTATCGTTTTCATTTTTCTGATGTTCATAATACTGGGCCATCTGGAGGATAGCCGTAGGTTTGGAGGCTGCCCAACTACTCTCGCTAGCCTGCAGTTTCTGGGAGACCTCCGATGACAGACCCTTAACATAATTCTGGACAAACAGATGGTGTCCGGTTGCGGTGGTCATGTCCTGGCCGCTGTAATCGGAGAACACCGTTTCAAACCGGGAGAAGTATTCCGATACATCCTCCTGGGGTTTCTGGCGACAGGCCGTTACTATCGACCAGTCCACTTTCTTTTCTGGAATCAGGGTTTTTAATTTCTGTACGATTTTGTCTGGAAGGTCTAGAATGGATTTCAAAGGCTTTTGTCCAGGTCCTCGTTGTTTGTCAATGTTATCGAGTTGTGACAAGGTATGTCCGAACAGCTCAAGGTGGTCGACTTTCCGGATTTGCTTCCACACATCAGCTGGTAGACATAACCCGAAAAACAAGTCGATGTCAGCCAGGGTCATAATCGTTGAACCCAGGGCTGTACCCAATTCAGTATAGAAGGCAGTGGGGTGTTTACGTAGATCAGGCAGAGATTTCCGGAATGTCAGAATCTCTTGTCGGTCCCATGGCTGGTAAACCCAGTTGTACACTACCCTTCCTTTTGCATCTTGGTGGTTTGCATCATCGTTAGTCCCTGCACCTCGTGGAGGAACCCAGTAAGGGGCAGCCTCTCGTATCGGCATCATGGTGTTAGATTGCTCAGGTTGTGGTTCGGTCGCCACGGGTGTCGTGGGTTTAGTTCCCGATTCTCGTTCAGTGAGGTGGCGGAAAACCTCAAGCGTACGCGTAAGGAGGTCCGTCACATCACACTCGCCCTCATCCCCGATATCGACCTTCCGGTACAGAGTCGTTAGGCTCTCGGGACCTTTGTCTCGATATCGGTCCTCGTATGCGTTCAAGACATGGTAACACAGTCGTACGGTGAAATGTCGTCTGTGACTCCCTGTATATGAGTTAAACATATCCGTGATGTACTCCTCATCTTCCTTCCTTTCTACCAGTGTCCTTACTATCTTGTCGATCCCTGTTCGCTCATCCTTGCTTAGTCTGTTTGTTCTTGCAGAACTAGCCCTTCGGGTCTCAGGGTCGCCTAACGTTGTAGTTTGTGTAGTATTTAATACAAGGGGTTCGGCCGACACAGAGGCCATGGGGGCCGAAGCTGTGGCGCTACCTTCGTTTGTACCTGGGGGTGGTGGGTGCTGTGCTAAGGGTTGGGAAGGGGCATATGGAGGGGGCATGTAGATGGTCGGAGGACCTAACAGCAGATCATCGTTGGCTCGTTGTCTCGAGGGTAAATCAGGGTAGAGCATGGAGGACGTTCTAACCGGACACTGGCTTGATGTTTCCCTTTCTAGTTTCTGTTTGGCTTTCTCTCTTTCCTTTATCTCTCCTTCTAGTTTCTGAGCAGCTAGGTGGGCTGCTTTTCGCAGCTCTTTTCCCAACCTACTCTCAGTTTTCTTTTTACGTTGTTCAGTTTCTTTGCGCCACATGCCAAAACTATCAAGCATAGTGGGCGTTGCCTTGTTTTTACCAAGGGCTGTTTCTAGCGCATTTATTTTGTCATCATCGAAGGATCCTATCAGTGGCCACTGACTTTCTCCATTCTTTTTCGTATATTTATGCCACAGCTTGTTATAGGCTATAGCGATCAATCCATGCTTCATGAACATGTCCTTATTAGGGGTGCCTACCGGTGGAGCCGGATGGTCCATCTCTAATAAGCGGTCCGGGCTGAACAGGCTACTAATCAGTGGGGAGAAGACAGACATGACGGAGCGCAACGGGGACAAAAGTCAGCACTGCCTATCTTATCACTGCGTGTAAAGACTAGACAGAATATTCCTATTCTACGTTGTTTGCAGGCAGTGAACACCTCATGAACCAATATCAAATAGTCAACGTTCGGTCAAATAAAAAACAATTCAGTGGGGAGAATAAGTAGGCTCGCAAAGGTCTGCGTTACCTACCCTTTCACTATCTGTAAAAAGGGGGGGGGCTCTTTCCTGTTTGCAGACAGAAAATCTCCAGAAAACAGTCTGCGAACAATAGTTCAGTTTCAAATAATTAATCAGTGGGGGAGAAAGATAGGCACGACGGTTGCATTACCTATCCTCCACTGTTCGCAAAGAGAGAGCCTGTTGTTTCTCCGTTTGCAGCCAGAGGATCTCCAAAAAAATTAAAAAAAGAGTAATACTAGTATTTTCTAAACAATTCAAATAACCATTTCGCAATTCGTCGTGTTTACACGACCTTACCCGGACTGCATGGACAGTTTCTTGTCTTCCGAATCCAGCGCCCGATCGTCCTCTTTTCTTCGTAACCCTCGCGGCACTCCTGATGGTTCCCAGTCAGGACCGTAGATCACTCGAGAGAGGTCTGTTCGGAACCAGTGAAGTTCGGATGATCGGCTGTCAGACGAGGGTCTATCGGACAGGTGCACTTCCCGATCGTTGTAGTCGTTCACTCTGTCGTCAGGACCTCTCCCACTGGATCCACGAGTCACTGATGGGCCCCACGTTTGGGACGCCAATTGTTAAAAGGTCAGGCTACCAACCAGAATAAAAGCTCCTTAGGTATTGCCCGGCGGTGTCGCCTCCTAAACTCACAAGATATTAACCAATGAAGAGGCAGGCGCTGGAGACTGGAAGGCAGGAAACAAAGGTTTTATTCTCTCCGGAGGAGAACACATCAGTTCGGACAGCAAGTATCGTCACGAGGTGCTCTAGCCGCATCTCTGAGGCCTGGCCTCTTATACACAGGCTTATTGCTTTATTACATACAACACATTCTTGGCAATGCTTTGATGTACAGAAAGACATTCTCGGAATCCCCGCTCCAAGCCCGTTCCCACACACATATACAGTAGAAGTCCCCATCCTGGTCACAACAGGTGATGATTGTCGCGCAGCTGGACATTCCGCCGATTCACGGAATGTGTGGGGTTGATCGGATCTCATAGGATGGGGGCTTTGATCAACTCGAGGGTCCTTTAATGGGGGGGGGGGGTTCCTACTGTACGGGGGGCAATAAACAGTATCCGCAGGGCCAGGTGGCGGCCTGGGAACGAGGAAGACAAACGGGCGCGCAGGAAAGGGGGTTTGTATCAAAGGGCCTGGGACCATGAAAGGAATGAAGGGAGGTGTCGTGCTGGGAACAGGATGGGGTTCCGAGGCAGAGCTGCGCTGAAGAGGGGTTTACGACTCAAGGCATGTGAGAGCGGGGGGGGGTTATCAGCGCGCGGGGGGGTGCCTGTGAGGTTGAGAGAGAGAGAGAGACGCGCTGGCTATCAGCGAGGGGCAGGGAGGCCATGGTGCTCAAAATGGCTGCCACTTACGTGCACGAATGGGTTCAAGAAGAGCAAGATGGCGCCGATAACGTTGACAGTTGCAGCCTAACTTTTAACATAACGATACAAACGACCATTAGTAGGATTGTCTGTTCTTACTAGGACTGGTGTGTTTCTCAGTCAGGGTAGGAAGGGCTGCAATCCCATTTGAACAGTCCCTAGAAACTGGATAGATATTTTGGGCCAAGGTTGAGACTTGCTCTTGATGAGTCTTCCTCTCGAACGTTCCTTTCCTTGATCAGCCAGTTGTTAAAATATGGAAAGATTTGATTGCCTTGATGGTCTAAGAAAGCTGACACTGAGCCCATGCACTTTGTGAATAGCTATGGCACCAGCTTGAAACCAAAGGGAAGAACCTGGAAGTGATAATGGTGCCTTGCTACTTTGAATCTCAGAACTTTTTCAAGCTTAGGATGGATATGTGAAGGTTGGAGTCTTATAGGTCTAGGAAATATATAAACTTCCCTTCCATCACAGATTGGGGAAGGAATTGTAGGGTCCCTCTGTAAAGCACTGAGAGCATCTCTAACTGTAAGACTTCAGATGATGAGTTACCCTCCACAGAGGAATCTATGGTGGTGTCTGAACAAATTTGCGGGTGTGATAATGTTACACCTTTTCCAAAATCCACCAGTTTGTCTTTATGTGTTGCCATTGTGCAATACTGCAAAAATCCTGCCACCAACTGGCCCGCAGGACATGCAGTGGAGATAAGGTAGTTGAGTTCAGCATGGAGTCATTGAAACAATAACGAGTCCTGTGGTTTACTCTGTCCAGAGAGGATCTTTATGGATGACTGCTAGATGTATCATAAATCAAACAGTGTATCATGAATCAGACAGCCTGTTGGAATGAGCTGGATAGTAAGGTTGCATGATGTGAGAGTTGATTTTGGAGGGGTGGCAGTATAGTTGGGAATCACCTCAGTACAAGGAGGTTGTTGGTGACACTGTAGAAGCCCTAATTGATGTGCCATGCCTGCACACTATTTGATGGCTTGAAGAGCTTAGTCCACATGCCTTGGAAGTAGGTTGTTGCCATTGAAAGGCATGCCTAAAGTTCGATTTTAAATTAGGCGCTGCATACCCAGTCTAAAGGAAGCAGAGGTCAGTTATCCCTGTTTATGCAGGACAATAGCACCTACCATTTGCCAAAAATGAGTACTGGCAACATCTATAGCTCCATCTATCACTGCTGCAAAAGACTTCTCATCCTCTCACAGACGGGCAAATGTATTCAGGAGGTCAAGGCATTAAGCTATATCTGCCCACATATGGCATTTTTACCTGCTAACAATTGCCTTAGAATTTGCAGACTTCACTGATGACACTGCCACACTGTCCATCTTTTTACCCTCCGTTTGCAATGTTGTGCAATGTAAAGATGGGTTTCTCAAACTGTGCTATACCTCTTGCATCTTGACCGAATTGGACATAGAATGTCCAATTAGGAATGCTGGTAAATTGACGAGGTTTCTGAACTTTTTGGACAGTTTAGGGTTCATGGCAGATACTGAAGAGTGGGATGGGTGTATCGGTAGCTGTGTGACTTGGCCATAAAGGAACCGTACCTGCCCTTTTATCCAACAAGAGTCCACAGTTTTGTACAAAATATCTACCCAAGTGTAGTACTACTGGTTAATTAGTAAGTGCTACCTCCTTGGGTAAATGTCCAGTACGTGGTTTACACTACAGCTGCGTAATGGAGCACACCGGAATGTCACCAGTGACCTTGCATGTCTTTTGGCAATGTGATTGATCCTGGTGCGTCTTTATCAGGAAATATGCGATAACATGAATCATCCTAAAGAGAATAGAATGAGACTACACAGAGGTAAAGCTCCACCAAACAAGGGCCTTTCCTCCTAACTATATGAAGAACTTCTTTGGTTGGTGAAGATGTCCTCATATTCCTTGGCATCAAGAACTACTTACCAAAATCGGTTAGAAACGCACCGGGAGGCCGCTTGTCCATCATCCTGGCAAAAGGCACGAAGACCTTTGCATACTACTGAGGTGAGCGGGCCAAATGGGCGAAGCTTCCAAGTGATTTGCACATTTGTATACTCGGAGTAATTTAAAGGGTGAACCATGGTCTCTGCTCACAAGGACAGGACAACAAAGTACTTAATCATGACAGTCACATACAGATTGCGCTCCAATAGATCAACGTTGCAGTCACATCCACAAAGGATTTCAGATTGTCTTTAATATGGAACAGCAGAGAAAACCTACTTGCTTTGCCTTCGCCAAACCCAGGAGTTATGATAATTTGTCATTTACAGAAGTGGAGCATCAATGGGGGCACCTGCTATGTTTACATTTGTAAAGGACTCCTGTTGAGGTTTAATATCTGGAAATGAACATTAGGGCTAAAACGGCCCTGACAAAACTTAATGTGAAAGTGGGGGGGACAAGGCGCCCCTCCCTGGTCTGATTTAGCCTCTGGGCCCTCAGGGGCCCGGCCATGTCGCCCCGGAGCCCAACCAGGGCACAGTGTGGTATGGGACCACGGGGAGCCTCAAGGACCCTGCAGTCCGGGCCGGCTCCCCATTCTCCTGCAGGACCCAGCATTGCTCTCGCACACAGGGAGCAGCTGGAAATGCAGCTCCCTGCGTGAGAGAGCAATACTTTCATTACTTTCCCTGCCTGCATGTCTACAGGCAGGGAAAGAGATAACTCTGCTTCCAGCAAGCGGGAGCAGTCTGACAGCTCTCACCTGCTAGAAGCAGTGTGTTTGCTTTTATTTGGTAGGAGTTGTCAGCTCCAGTCAAGCAAAAGCAAACAGCTATCTCTTGTGGCTGCGCATCTCGAGAGACAGCAGGAGCCCGCCCAGATGGGGTGGCGGTCCACCGGGGCCATGTATGGCTCCAGGAAGGAGCTACGCAGCCCCCCTCCTTCTGTTTTCACAGGCTGACCTGTGGATGCAGTGGTCCCCGGGGCCATATATGACCCAGAAGGGGGGGGGGCTGTGGTTCCCCTCCCAAAGTTAATTAGCCACTTATCTTTTTCCAGGCAAGGAGAGGAAAAAGACTTCAATGCTGACACACCGACATGAAACGCTGAGGTTCCTGAACGCAGACACACCAGTTCGCAGTGGTCTGACATCCCTTGTGGGGTATCCATCTTGAGACCAAGACAGGGTTCCCACAGCCTCTTACTACAGGTAAAAGGGGTTGGCTTGAACCTAGTGGGATTCTTGGCTCTACACCTACATACATGCTAGGTACACTTAGGTACATCTAACTAGGGTTGCATCGTAGGAGTAAGCTTTATTACTGTCATGTATTTTTACACCGGTCTGTATTAATTGTTTTAGCACTATGGTAGGAATCTACCTTTTACAAATCTACTCGACCTAACTGAAATGCACTTAACCTCTGTCAGTGAAAGCAAGCAAATGTGACAAGTTAACAAGATTTAAATGCATTTGTATTGCTAATTTACATTGTGAGCAAAAAAGATGCCTTTAAATCTTGCTCACTTGTCACATTTCCTCTGCTTTCTGAGGCAGAGGTCATGAGTTAGTTTATTTTCCTACTCGCCAGAAAGGGCGAGTAGAACCTACAAATAGCTCGCCGTAATTAAATCTGGCTCGCAAATGTGAGTGGGCGAGTGGATTTTTCAAGCCCTGATCATTTATATCTGCTTCTGTCTTATGGTTGTTTCAGCACCCTATTTTACACTAGAATGACGCTGGTTCAATAAATACTTATTGAAAAACGTGCCCATTGTTTATGACGCACGAGTGAATGAGCGAAAAGTACTGTACTGTACTGTTTCCACGATCGCTGATGGACAGAGTTGTAATGTTCGATAGTTGCCAGGAACTATTCTTTCCTTGGTAAGAGGAGTTTACAGTGACACTGTGCACTAGCTGGTATATGGGCAAACTTTCCAGATGGGGGTGTCTCGAATCCGTCTGGAAACCAATCCCACAGTCTATGTTGTCTAAATGCACAGATCCTATATAGGTTTATAAGAACTACACAACATGGTGCCCAATGCTGGTTTGGTACTTGTTTAACTGTTATAACTGAGTATTCAGTTGTGCTTTTCTCAGATTATTCCAGAAATGTCAGGAGTGGGAGAGAATAAATCCACCACAGCAGAGTAGGCAGATCCTATGTATTGGCTGTAGGTTTATTCAAGCATGAAGGACAAACAGTTCCTATTGTGTAGAGAACATTAACTCAGTTTACTTGAAACTTTTTCAACAACGGCTGACGAAGATCTCGTTGAGCCAGTAAAGAGAACAAGAAGGCGAAAAACATTTCAGAAAATGTCAGAACTCTCCTTCCTTTAAAACTATCTGACTACAGAGTCACAGCTAGAGGTGGGACAGTAACATTTGTGATTAAAGCAAAAAAATCATATAGAACTGAGGTATTCTATTCATGAGTTAAATTCCCACAAGCAGATGCACGCTCAATGACATTTCATTCTTACACTGAAGATGATGCACCAGAGTGAATACTGTCCGTATGAGGACATCGAAGTACAGCTCACCTACCAGGAGCACATAAACTGGTTTTAAGGCGCCCTCCCACACACAAAAGATATAGTAAGACTTGGTCTGCTCGGCAGAGACGGAGCGACTTGGCCGGTCTTAGCGGCTTATACACCGCACCCAGACATTGACACAATGCCGGTAGCAGACCTACATCCGCTACACAAAGAAATAATAAAACTTTACAGAAACCTGACAAAGCTTGTTATGAGAAAACTCACACTTCAGCCAGCAAGGGCTACACCAACCGGACAAATTCAGGGATCCACAACTAAAATAACACCATAAATGCTACTTACAGTTATGGGTAAAATGCCCACTAGAAGTGAACAAATGCCATTCTGGATAGCTCAGAAAATAACATGGCTAGAGGCAGTGTTTCCACACACAAGTCCTCAAGAAAAACACAGAATGCTAACAGTCTACTTGACAATGGGGATAGGTCCCCAGATAGAGGATTGTACCTCTCTTGGGGTACTGTTTTTGCTGCCATCTATACTAGAACTCATGGTACCCCTTCTATAGCAGTAAACCAGATTTATTAAGACAAATATAGAATGAGTATGGAGCAGAACCTGCTCTGAACTTGGGTAGGCTCAAATTCCAGGAATGGGGGGATAGAGTAATATAAAACATGGATCGCAGGTTAGATTTAATTCCAGCTGTACACAAGGGTCTGGGCTCTGTACACATAGGGGTTACTGCGACTAGTTCATTACTGAAACAACACTATTGGTGGCCAGGTCTAACCAAACAGATGAAAGAGTTTGCACTTAAGTGCGAAATCTGTCAGCAGATGAAGGGTTCAACCGTAGCACGCCCACCACAAACACCATGAATGATATCGGACAGACCTCTCGCTTGTGTCTATTTGGACACTGCGGTCCCCTACAATCTGACAGTGTTTACAAGTACATCTTGGTGGCAGTGGATTCATGCTCTAGACTCCTGTGGGCTTGGCCTCAGCGCTCTGCTGACGCTCAAACTGTTATAAAAGATTTGAGAGTCTTCATCGGGACATACACAATTGGCACATTACGTTCCGACCATGGCCCGCATTTAGCTCTAGGGCTTACAAGGAAGCTAATGGAAGACTGGGTGTTGCATTGCAGTACTCCTCTCCGGACCATCCCGGGAAATTCGGTCATGAAGAGGAAAAACCGGGACTTAAAGCAATCTTTAACAGCAAGGGTATTAGGCTCGGTGGTAGTTGGGTCAATCACCTATATGGGGTCCAGAGGGCACTAAATAATATGCCAAGAAGTTCCCTAGGAGGTGTCACCCCTTACAAGGTCCTTTTTGGGATGAGAAAGTGGGTACCTGATCTTGAACATGAAAGCACATTGGTGGATGAAAAACCTTTTGATATCGATAAAACATTTGACTGTTTTACAGCATCTTACGGAATTCCGCGCACTACAAAGCAACGTGCAAGTAAAACGCACCACGACTGGTAAGTGAAATCAGTAACAGCAAGTCCTGCATGAATCTCAAAAGTTGGGGATTTGGTCAGAGAAAATATTGTGGGCGAAAAAGAACTTAGGCCATCTTGGGCTGTTGGAGGAACAAGAACAGTGCTTCTTCCTTCTAGCCAGCAAAAAAAAGAAGAGATTTGTCTCAATTGATCTGATCAAACCACTCTATGTGGCTGATCCTGAATAGCAGGCCACGTGGGCTCTTAGGTAGCCGCCACTCTCCTCTCGCTACCATACAGGCAGTTCAGACAGAAAGACTTATAATGTTCTAAGAGTCTACAATTCGAAGTAATGGAGTTTCCAACAATGAAAAGGAACTAGTTCCTATTGAAATTGAACAACAACAAAATTCAAGTGAAACACAAATATCAATTCGGCCTAACACCGACATCTACGTCAATATGCCTCTACAAGAGACAACTGCCAGTTCATCAAAACCTGCTGAGCTACCAAAGATAAATCGAACTGCATCTGCTATTTCATGGATTTCAACACTTTTTCTCTGGATCCAAGTGAACCGTAGTCACCGCAAGCTCCAGTTTCCCACAAAAACAAATTCATGATTTTTACATTTTTTTGAAAAAAACGTACCTAGTTTCACTATGGCTATAGCTCTGGATAATAACAGGGATACTGTTCCTACTATTTTGGATAGGTTTAGGCACTGTCTTTTCCTTGATCGAGAATGGACACTATCTCCCAGAACACTCTACAGTATAAAATGTGAACTTGATTCTGAAACCTCATACGTCATCTCATCGTGAACAAAGAGACCTATCCTGTGTGAACATTACAGCGGTTCCAGTTCCTGACGGAATAGTGTGGTGCAGGGTTTCATATGATGTACTTGGTCCCACAGAACTTTTAAAAGTACCACATGTATTTAAAAAAAATTTAAATGATAGTATCACCTCAAGTACATATTCCGACGATTGGGATTTTGATATTGTGAATAATATGTTGTCTGATTTAGAACTGTCTTCCGCATTTTCAACAAATGAAATGTTTGCAGACTGATTTCAACTAAATGTACTGTTATCAACACTATGGTCATAATTTTTTGCACAAAACAAATGCACCACGTAATGTTTTCACATACCACCAATGAGAACATTGCCCAACACCACCAAAAGGTAGTTCACAAACATTTGCACAAAAGTTTGTTCATTTTTCTGGACTTAATACATCAGATCCACGCACATATTATATGCTTGCACCTTCATCGGCAAAGAAAAGTATGTTTCACAAGTAACACAAAATAGATTTATTCTGCGTCCTTTGTTGCCCAACTGTCTGAACAGGGTTTCGACTTATGGAAAGACACTATAAACATTAAAACAGTCTGGAGGACTAAAGAATGGTAGGTTCAGGGAACCGCAGCACTATTTAGAGCATGCCTCATACAACAGCAAATGATTTTCCTGAACAACACTGTGACACAGACTTCCTCTCTTGGGTTATCCAAGATTAAGGACTTGAACACACCTCACATTCCTTTGCGTTCACACTTCGAGGATTGGAAGGAATGGTTAGTTTGGTCTATCGACACAAACAGGTGTCTGTCAAGATACAAGGGTACCACCGAAGGGTTTAGTAGCCATAGGCCTGACTTAGGCTATGTACAACAAGAACATCTGGAGGTGGTAACATCATAGAGTGTTGGGAGGTTATGCCTAGATGGGCTAAGAACCTCAACACTGTCCCAGGTGAAACAACACTTGTCCCTACTGAGAGATTACATGGATCTCAGGGATTTTTTATTAAGTCCCCGAAAGCGCTTCAGAAACACTTCTTATAGGCCACATATAATGACATTTGGAAACTCTCTCAAAAGGAAGCTGCGGAGAGATGGCGTGAAATTGACAGAGTTAACTTGGAAAAGGCTTTGGCTGTGGTTGACAATGGCATGACCACATTAACATCCAGAATCTACTCACTAGGCAACCTTGTATCTTCTGCTATAGATAAAATGGAACAGGATCTGTCCATCTTACAACATGGACGATCACAGTAACTTTCTATTGTGTTATTAAGCTGGACGCTTCAATCCCTCTGCTCTGGCCAAGAGCGCTGGCGATATATATATCAACAGTGCGTCTCTGTTCTTTGCATATAATATGACTGAAAAGCAGATACAACGGCACACAGGGATGCAAAATATACAATGCTGCGCATTAAAAAGTTAAGACAAATTACCTTTTACCGTGGCAGAGTCACCGTCCACAAAATAGTTAATTCAGGACTGTTGGACCTGGCCCTTTTTGCAGAGCCATCCCAGAACTTTTTGCCTTCCTCCTGGTATTTTTTCAGACCTGTTGTAGGTGGTTTTAGGACTCAGGGCACTTTATGCACTTTATCACTGCTGTCAAGTGTTAAAGTACATGTGCTCTCTATGGTAAACTTGGTAAGATTGGTCTACACCTGTTTGACGTATTTAATTTACCTGTAAGTCCCTTGTAAAGTGGTATCTCAAATACCTGGGGACAGTAAATTAAATGCTACTGGTGGGGTTTGCAGTGCTGCTAGCGCCACCCACTAAAATAGCCTTTCAAACCTGTCTCAGGCCTCTGCCATTGCAGGGCCTGCACGCGCAGTTTACTGCTGCTGTGATGTGGCACAAAGTGGTTGCCACGTCTGACTCCCCTTTTACTACATATCAGTCACCCCTAAGGTAGGCCCTAGCTAGCTAGCCCTATGGGTAGGGTGCGATATAGGTAAAAGGTAGGACATGTGCCTTAACTGTGTGGCATGTCCAGGTGGTGACTAACAGCCTATTTGGTTGCTCACTACTGTGAGGCTGCCCTCTCATGGGGATGCATTGGGGTTTCCCTGATATGTGTTTCAGTGGTAATTCCTGGCATGAGAGGAGTAGTGAGATCAAGTTTGGTATGTTTGGAATAGTGGTGATAAATGCTGCGTACTGGTGTTCGCAGATTTATTATCACTATTTTAGAAATGCCACTTTTAGAAGCGGGCATTTCTGTGTGCTATGTGTCTTTGTGCGTGCCTGTTGTGTATTGCATGTCTGGCTCTGGATGACAGGGGCTGGGGAAATGCAGTGGCACCAGAAGGGCAGGGTGAGTCAACGCTAGGCTAAATAGGATGATCTGCATTTGGGGTAGTGGGATGAGTAGCACCTGAACCAGAATAGGGCTGTGCCTGCCTTCCACAACGCAGGCTCCGCCCCCCTGTGGGGAGCCTGGGGCCAGAGCCTACACTAACAATGGGGACTGCTGTGCACTTGATAAGTGCCCCCCAAACTGGTTTGGACTAGTTCCAAGGCGCTGTGCCAGGGCAGAACAAAGACATCATGACATATAAATATTGGGGCTGTGAACCCATGTCAGTGGAACTTCTGGAATTTGGGGGAGCACACTGTGTGGACAGCAGTGTGCCAGGAGGTACTGCCGCTGAGGGACTGACCTGCTGCCCTGCTTGGCAGCTGAAGGGACTGCTGTTCTGCTGAGGAGACCCAGTGTGCCGGCCTGCCTGTGCCAGCTCTACCCTTGGTAGGTTCCTGGAGAAAAATGCTGCCTGCTCCCTGTTTGTGGCTTGAAGTAGGAGACAGACGGAGTGCTTACTTTTCTTCTTATGCTCTGGACCGGGGCTTGGAACCCTGTGGAATTTATGCCCCGGTGTGTTTGAGCTCCTGCCATTGGCTTGTGTTTCAGAAGCGCGGGTGAAGTGTAGCGCAAGCGGAGAGGAAGCGGGTGGAGAGCTGCTTACTTTTCATTTGTGCCCTGCGGTCCCTGAGCATGATGGTGCGCCTTCCCCCGAGCGAAGTGGATACTCTTTGATCCTGGGGGCTGGCGGCTGGGAACCCAAGCCAACGGAGACATCGCTACGTGAAAACTGGAAGTCAGGCAGAGTACGCCTGATTGCGGCCAGGGCTCCCGTAAGGAAGGGGAGAGCCCTGCGTATGTTCTGAGCCTGATAGTGGGCGGGGTTCCATGCCAATCCAGTTTGAACTCGGCCATATGCAAATCAGTCTTGACCCTGCCCCAATGGTAACAGTTCAGCCCAAACGGCCAGGCAAAAGAATTATGCATTAAATACAGATCCTTGTGACTGGTGGTGAATGTTTGCATTGTTCAGCATTCCATCCATCAATTGTTTCTTTTGCACATGTCTCAACGGCAAGCATCTTGCCACAGTGCCCAGTTTCAATGTCAAATGGAAAAATTACCTTCACTCCCTTTTTACTATGCGTCTTAGATCTACCACTTGGGTAGTCCCTTAAAAATGAGGAGAGTGCTGAGGTAGATGGTCAAGCTACTCCAAGACCCTCGTAATGTCCAGAAGCTGCTTCCTTGAGTCTCTCCTGCAGGCCATTCAGCTTAATCTTTCACCTGTCCTTCAGAGTCCTCCTGGACATCCGTCTAAAAAAGGCCTCGGTCTTCAGGGCGATGATCCTCTAATAGATATACAATTTCAAGGCCATGGGGGTCTCACTGGGTTATTTCTTGCCACAGGCAGAGCATTTCACAAACTGCGAGGGCATTCTGACTGGAAAATGAAAGATTCCAGTCCGAGCACCGGTGAAAATGGTTCCTAGTCCTAAAGGACACTGAATAAAGAGTTCTAAACTAGTGTTTCAATAAGATATTTAGACATTTTATTTCTAAAAAAGCAGAACTCACTGCTCCAGGATCCTCTTGCCAGAAGCCCGAAAATGAACAAACTTAACTGTCATCTCTAGGGTATAATGGGACACTGAAGTAAGGGTGAGGTAGCCTACCTGATACCACGATCCTGTATTCCCTTAATTCTTGATTTTTGTAAAGAGATCAGTGAGACTACTACTACTTTAAGTGTACATCAGTATAATGGCATCTTATAATGAATCTGCCCTGACACACACACTTAATTGACAAAATAAGGATGTGCTGTATATTGAGAATATGAAAAAAAAATCATACCTGACATTTTGCCAACACATTGGGAGGAGTACAGATGAAAATGTTTTCTTAAACCTCAATGAAAGGCTTGAGGAAAAAACTTTTATTAGTGAAAGTGAGGAAATAGCAGGAGGTGTGGGGCGAAAGTAAAATAATAAGCTGGCTGAATAAATGGCCCCTCCAAAGTCAAAAAGTGTACAAAAAAGGGCCTTCTTTCATAACTCGGGGTGGGGGTTGGGGGGGAGAACTCTAGTGAAATGGTTGCACCAGGGCTGATCTCTCCAACTCAGAACTAAGCTCACTGTAGCAACATAAGCTAAGAGTAGTAAAATCTAAGCAGCACCAGCTGTTTCAGAACTCTCCTCATTTGATTAAAAAAACTATTTCCCAAAAGTAATAGAAAGGAAGAAAAAAACGTATTTTATTTAGCTTTTTTGCTTGTTTTATTTTCATTGTTTCCAAGGTCCAGTCTGAAGGCCAGGCGTTGTTAAAAGGATAAAAAGGATATAAATCTAGAGTGGAAGTGAAGTATGGGGCGGTAGGAGGATGTAAAAGGAACTCTTTGTGTAAACGTTTAAATGGCACAGGAGAGCCAATGCACGTATGGTCATTAATGGTCTAAGCACTGCATCTTATCGTATGCAATTCAACAAATATATTTCGGACAAATAGGATTCTAAATGTTCCTTACCGCAAAGGGGTCTGCTTGCTCCCACGAAATAGGTGCACCCCAAGAAGCAGGCCGTATCTTTTCAGGGAGAGATTCTGGAACTGCAAGCAATATGAAGCAGATATCCAACAGAGCTACAACGGTTGCCACAAGTACCACCATGCTGTTACCATAGCTTTCAGAAAGATACGCTCCTATTGCAGGACTAGTTACCAAACTAGCAGCAAACGTTGCAGACACCTTTGAGAAAAAAATAAGTGATTAAAACTAAATTGATTTATTTTTTCCAAGACTTCAAGTGTAATACATAAAGAAAAGTACATCTACAAAAATATAATGCTAGACTCAATTTACATTCTACATAAAAAGGCAATATATATATATATATATATATATATATATATATATATATATATATATATATATATATATATATATATATATATATACACATACATACATATACACACACACACACAAACACAGTTGCGTTTATTCTTTTTTTCACAGATTTTAGAAACAATGCATCACATCAAGAAAAAAACCACACACAAACACACACACACACTAGCCATCCATCCATCCCAAGTCGTGTTTATTCTTTTTTCATTGATTTTAGAAACCATGCTGACAAGGCATTACATCAAAGAAAAATATTTCCCTTTGCACTCCATTAACGAGAGGTATGTCGAGCAATAGTGGTTGCCAAACGGCTTCAAAAGGGCTCCACACTTCTGAAAGAGGTGCAGACAGTTGTGCCATTGCTAAAATGCTCTACAGCTGTAAGTGCCCTAATGTTGCAGGTGGTGGTTCTGTTTTTCCAATAAGCTGCAAGAGACAGTATGGCAGCTCCAAGGCAATTTTTTTATATAGTTTGGTCAACTTTTGTTTGATAATTAAAAGCAGGGGGGCTCAGACCCAGGATAATGGAGGGAAATCCTGTCTGGAGAGGGTAGACCAAAATAGTTTTCATTGCAGCTAGCACTTTATCCCAATATAGCCGAATTATCAGACACTCCCACCAAATGTGATTAAGGTACCTCCTAAGTCCTCCGCCCCTCCAGCGTAAGTCGTTTGTGTGCAGGTGAAATGTAGGAGATTTGATTAGGTACATTTACCAGTCAAACACTACCTTATAATGTGCCTCCATACTCGCAATGCTAGGTGAATGTCTGCATACATCTCACCAGAGAGTCCCACAGAAAGTCAGTCATATCTTTCCTAATAAACGATGCCAATCATGATTTATATGGATGAAGTTGTGGTGACGCAGCTAGTAAATAAATGTTGTATAATGTAGTGTTTCAGCCTACGGAATCCACCACTATTTGTACACATTTCTCGGACATAGGTTGGTGCAAGACCCTATGTTGCTTGTTATCCTCAACATGGAATTTTTGCTTACAGGTTTCAAAAGACAGAACTTCTTGCCTGCTGAAGAGAGCTGATGTATTCAAGTAATCCTCCATTCTCTATTTGTCAAAAGGCCCAGGCCATAAAGGCTTTATTGAAGGGGACAGGAGTGAGGAAGAAGGAAGAGCAATTTGTCCAGTTTGCTTACCAACTATATCCCACACTAATAAAGTGGTTCTCCTAGGAGGGCTTAAGTAGGCATTAGGGGGTCTGTCTACTTTGGCTTCAACTTGAGATCCCAAATTGTATGCCCAACTATCATCTGATCCATGGGCATCCAGTGTTGATCTGCGGCTCTGAGAAACCAATCATCTATAACCCCACTTTAGGCTGCCCAGTAATATAATTAGAATTCTGTTAGAGCCAAGCCACCTTCTAGTTTGGGAAGCCGCAACATAGTGAATCCTAGTCACACTCGGACCTTCAAAAGCAGATAAACCGCAATGTTAAGTTTCAAAGTTCAGAGAAGAATTCTTGACGATACCAATACGGGAGAGCCGGGAACAGATATAAACGTCTGGGGACTATATGCATTTTATTAATATTAATTCTGCCCAACCAATACAAGAAAAGTGTAGATCATCTCTTAAAATCCTTGAGTAAAGCCAGCAGTAGTTGTGGGTAATAAGCCTTAAACAAATGGGGTGAAAGGTGATATAGTTACCTAAATATTTAATGTGCCGGTCTACTGAAAAGAGGAGTTTGAAGTTAATTTAGTCACCCTTCCCTTTGAGCAAGTCAAATTTAGTATCTCTGATTTACTAGTATTTATTTTAAGGTTGGCTACTGCTTTATCTTCTGACTGTCAGAGGAGCTTTCTGCATAGAGGCAGAAGGAGTGGCCAGTAACAGGGAAAAATCATTAGCTAACAATGTTATTGGTTCATTGGTAAAAGGTATGCCTGTTTCTGCTCTAATCTTTGACACAAATGGTTTGATTCTCAATGCAAACATTGTACGATGAAGAAAAAAGTTAGGATAAAAGATAACTAATCTTTCCGTGGTACAGTAGCTCATGGCAGCGCCATGCTGTTTCCAGTATCGATTATCACTTGCAACCAGCGATATGGGTGGAGCATTTTAAGAGGGTATATGCAGCCTAGACTGTCTGCAGGCCAAGAGCCGTAACAGCAGGGTCCAACCACCTGAACAGAAAGTCACTCCACTGGCCTCCTCACTTACAAACATTCTAGAGGCAATAAAGGTGATTCCCGCCCTTAAAAATCCTGGTCCCGACTCTGTCCCTGGGGACCTGTTTTAACAGAAGCCCTCATTTGGGGACCTTACTTTTACCTGCTATTCCGATCTATCTTGGAAGGAGGCCTGTTACCCAGATCTTGGTAGGATGTCTAGATTGTGCCGAGATTTAAAATTGGTAACAAAGACCACCCCATCAATTACAGGCCAATCAGCCTAATCGACACCTCACAGAAGATATTTTGTCACCTTACTCGGGGGGAATTGTTGGAGAAGGCCCATGCAGAATATATACTTTCAGAACTGCAGGTCGGCTTCAGAAATAACATCAG
The DNA here is from genome assembly GCF_964261635.1 of Lissotriton helveticus. NCBI lineage: Eukaryota > Metazoa > Chordata > Amphibia > Caudata > Salamandridae > Lissotriton > Lissotriton helveticus. The sequence continues at coordinate 915,062,206 of NC_136059.1, read as the reverse complement.
TACAGTATAGATCAAATTTTGCGCTTTTGAAGCATCTAATGGAAAACACTAGATAAGGGTCACCTGTGTTTGTTGATTTTATATCAGCATTTGACTCAATCCCTAGGGTAAAGCCATGGGAGGTCCTGAAGCAGATGAAGGTCCCTGACAATTTGAATTAAATTACACGCTTTGAACAGTGCACGGGTAAAAGTGAGCTTTTGTCCCCCTATCCACCCTGGACAAACATTCAGGCCAGTTTGAGCAGATCCGGCAGGCTATGCTGGACACAAAAAATAGACCCGGCCTCCCTATATGCTGGCTTACTCTGCACGGATCACTGGGGAGGGTGGATGACACTGAGTCTGGCCTGATTTCGATGCATCATGCACTGTTGAAGCTAGAGTCACAGATCCAGGGGATGAGGGCTGATATCACCTCCTTGCAGCAGAAGGTGAAGAATTCAATAATTTACACTTTGTAGGTTTGTCCGGAGCACTCCGAAGGCCCGAATTTTGAACTTTTCTTAGGAAAGTGGTTGACGTATACAGGATTGGCTGGTAGGGTACTGAATATCTTTTTGATTGAACATATTCACAGCCTGTCGCGGCCCGTGATGTCGAAGTTACTCAATTATGGCGACAGAGACTTGCTTCTCCAACTATTCCAGACAAAAGGCCTCTGGCAGTTTGAGGGCAGCGTCATCATTGCATACCTAGATTTTACAGTGGGGGTGATGCGGCACTGTAATGACTATACAGCCATGATGGCTCAGTTGCAGAGGTTAGGAATGGCGTACACGCTCTTGTTTCTAGCTACACTTATGGAAATTGATGGGGAATCCACTCTTTTTTTTCCCCAACTCCCGAGGATGCCTGAACCTGGTGTCACGTCTGACTGTTGGAGCGGCCGGCACTGACCGAGGGCTCCGAGGAGTGGCTGACCCCATGGTTGAATCGCTGACGCTCCAGGAGATCGTGGAGCAGGCCCTCGTTCCAGCAGGTAGCTAAGGAATGGGCACAAGTGGCGGAGGAAGTGCAGCAGCAAATCTGCAACCCCCTTTAAGGCCCTGCAATCGGATTTAACCTCCGACATCAGCTAGGACTCTTGTGGCACTGTTGTTTCAGCCAGTGATGGCCCCCATGGTCGGGCGCCGATACCACAGCTGGTAGGTGACCTGCTCTAATGGGACTTTTCCTTTCTTGGGTGAAAAGGCCTTTGTCGGACTTTGTGGGCGGGTCAAACTTTTTGTGGTATTTCTTTTTGGGGTGGAGGGGACTGGGAGGGAGGCTGGCACCTGGGGGTTAGAGGCCCGGGCACCATTGACTGTTGCTTCCCAAGCAACATCATGTGAAATAGTTCTCCGAGTCACACAAGCTTACTTTGCTCACATACTCACTTTATTAGTGGCTATTGCATGGTTAAAAACAAAAAAGTCACTACGAGTCTAATTTACTTCCTGCACTGTATCATAAGAGTTGGACATGGCAACACAGCTAACATTTACACGATCTCAAATACCCCTAAATGAAAATGTATAAAAAACTGACAAAAAGTAAATAAGCTGATTAAAGACATATCTCAGAATTTTACCAGTATAAAAAAACAGCAGAAATGTGTGTAGTTGTGTCACTTTAAAGCTGGGAACAGCAAGGTCCAAGGCTATTCATCGTAAGATGGAATGAGGGATACGTGCTAAGCTTCAGATAACAGTCAAATTTAAACTCTGCCAGCTATCGGGTGATTAATGGTAAATAAAAACTACACAAAATAATGCAGTGTAGAACTAGCTCGTGCGAAAATATTAAGTTTGTTTTCATGCCAGAGGCTCTTGAGTTCCACGAAGGTGGCATTACATTTACAATTCTATGCCAGGACCAGCAGCGTGGATTATGCTTTCTTCCTTCGCTTTATTTTCACAGCAGCCCTGTTCAACATCAACAAAAACTATCTTTCTTTTCAAACACAGGAGGAAGAATAAAACCATCAGCCAACGGAAATACTGAGAGTCCAATATTAGTCATTCTTTTATTATGAAATCCCCTCTTTCTTCGCTGCTCCACAGCCACAAGATAAGAGCCTCCCTTCTCCTGAGTTGTATACAGTTAAATGCACAGTGTTTTCGAATTGTAAATTACTTAATACAAGGGGGGGCCAATAGGCCCCCACGAAAGCATGGCGGGGCCCGGCCCCTCCCACACCCCGTCCCTTTCGGGGCCGCTTGCCCCGCGCCCCGGAAGTAGTTGTGCGCTTCCGGGGCGAGGGGGCGGGGCCGCGGCGGCGAAAGGGTTAAAAGCCTGGGGAGCGCGGGAAGCGGCCTCTTTGTGCCCGCGCTCCCAGGCTCGCTCCTCGCCCCACCGTGGGGCCGTGTAATTTTCTTGTTCTCTTTCTTTCAGGTTGTTCGTCACGGTGGGCAGGCGCCGCTTGTGATCCAGGACGTGGATATTGAGGACTGCGGTGTGTTTATTGTCGTGGACGCCGACCTGCGGACGGAGCCGACGGAGGACTGCGGTGTGTTTTGTCGTGCTGCCGACCTGCGGAAGATTGCGGTGTCTGCAGCGACGGAGACGTAGCAGGGAAAGATATATCGAGGATAAGGCGAGCGAGGTCACCCAGGCCGACCGGGCACAGAGGGAAGTGTTCGTCAGCAAGACACGAGGTATTTTGCGGGGCGGGGGGGGGCCTCGGTGTAGCGGCTTAGCGGACGTACGGAAGAGCCGGTATTCGAGGTATTGGTGTGATCGCGCTGCAGACTGCGCATTGTGCTGGGTACAAATTTAAAAGCTTTTGGCAATTACGCGAGTGCCCAGAGAACAGTGTCCTGGTGGGCGGGTTGTACTATTGGCGGGTTGCCGGCGGGTCCAATTTGATGCGCGATCATTTGTAGAGCGGAAACCAAGTTAAGCAGGGACAGCTAGGGCAGAAGCCGGATGGGAGACCAAAAATCCGTTTATTAGTAAAAAACAATTGCAGCAAAGTGCTAGAGTTGACTGGTTTTTATATTTTAACTGAATTAGCACGCTAAAGGTGCCCTGCCTGTTTATGTTGGGATTTATTGCCGCATATCACTGCTTTTTATATTTTATCTGAAGTTGCACGCTAAAGGTGCCCTGCCTGTTTATGTTGTGATTTATTGCCAAAAATCCCTTTATTAGTGAAAAACAAGTGCAGCAAAGTGCTAGAGTTGACTGGTTTTGATATTTTAACTGAATTAGCACGCTAAAGGTGCCCTGCCTGTTTATGTTGGGATTTATTGCCGCAGATCACTGCTTTTTATATTTTATCTGAAGTGGCACGCTAAAGGTGCCCTGCCTGTTTATGTTGTGATTTATTGCCTCATATCACTGCTGTGTCGTGGAAAGGAATTGCAACAAAGTGCTAGAGTTGATTTGTTTTACATTTTAACTGAATTAACAAGCTAAAGGTGAATTATCACAGAAAAGGGGCACTTCTTATGTATTTGGTGTCTACTTTTCCCATATCAAAGTGTCTCTAAGTCAAGCATTTAAGTTGGTTGTGCTGTTGAGAAGGGTGATCTGATTGCTTGTATTGCTTGCTGGACTAGGAGATAACGTATTTTCTAATTTCAGGGAAACAAGCCTAGGACCTAGGTCCGTGTGATCCAGCTCGGGCACCTTCAACTGGGTCAGGTACGGAGCACGGTGTGCTCATAAAAATGTCTCAAAGAAGGGGGCATGGGAGTGCGAATGTGGGGTTAATGTTCCGAAAAATGATGCGCAGAATGTCTGCAATGGATAAGCGATTGGGGAAGTTTGATAAATTGGATAGGACTGTAGCGGAGTTGGGGGCTAAGGTGGATGCCCAGGCCGGCCCATCTGGAAGACCGAAGCGGACGATAGTACCGCCCAAGCCAAGGGGCGTCTTTGTGACACCACCCAGGCGGGCAAGAAATAAGAGGGTGGGGGGTCAGCCACAGAGTACTACTCCTGCTGCACCAATCCCGCCACCCCAGGTACCTCCTGCGGCCCCAATCGCGCCACCCCAGGTCCCGTTGGCCGTCCCAGCCCCGGTGCCCCAGCTGCCAGTGGCAGTACCAATCGTGCCAGTCATTCCGGTGCCACCCGTCGCGCCACCACACGCTCCGGTGCCCGTGGGTGCGGCCCCTACTCCCGTCCCCGCGTCGGGGCCAATGCCAATAGACTTGGCAGCCCAGGTGGTGGCTGTCCTCCCGAGGTTAGGGGGGGGTGCGCTGCCGATCAATACGGCCCTGACAACAGAGCAGCAAACATTGGTGACTCAGATATTGTTGGCTAGTGGTAGGGGCGCCACGCCGCCTGCACCAGTTTCTCCCCAAACAGGTCCAGCGAATGATGGAGGCGGTGCCAAGACCGCGGAAGCAACGTTACCCAACAACAATGGTAAGGAGATTGCCCTGCCTCTGCTGGGCGAGGGAACATTGCCCTCTAGGGGAGAGTGCTTAGCACAGCATGTGTCACAAAGTGTGAAGGAAATGATATGGGGGGACAAGAATGGGAATATTTTTTCATTACTGATAGATAACAGGGAATGGGAATATGCAAAATCACAGAAGGATATGTTGTTGCCTAGTGAATGGAGAGCGAAGTTGTACAAATTTAGGGTGGAAGAAAACATCATCAACTGGGTGAGGGCTTTTGCAGTGTATGGCGCAGTAATGGGCGAACGCTTTAAGGGAATGCAACCAGCCATGAATTGCTATCAGAGTAGAATAACAATGTTCCATGAGAACCATGCAGGGGATGTGTGGAAGGAATATGATGTAGCTTTCAGGAAATCCAAAGAATTTGATAAGACTTTGTCATGGGACAAGGTGGATTCTATCTCATGGCACAATCAATTCGAGAAGGGTCAGGGAGCAAGCACTAGCGCTACTGCGAATAAAGGTTATTTCCCCAGGCCGCAACAGCCGTTCCAACAGCCCTTTCGATCAGCACCGGGTGGGGAGACGGCCCAAAAACAGAGAATCAATGGAGGGGCGAAGGGGGTATGTTGGGACTTCAACAGGCGGACATGCCACAGGGCACCAGGTACCTGTAAGTTCAGGCACGCGTGCAACGTATGTGGGCACCCTTCCCACCCAGAAACAACATGCCGAAATAAAAACAGTGGTTCAGGAAACAGGGGTAGGAAGAAACCTGAATAGTAAGATCCACCCAATAATAGCGAATTCACCCATTCAGTTGTCAGCTATGATCCCCTGGCTGAACAGGTACCCTAATCACACTTCTGCTAGGTTATTGCAAGAGGGTTTCACACATGGTTTCCGAATTCCTGCTGGGGGGTATGTCGGGACACCACAGTGCAGAAATCAGCTATCAGTTCTTGCCAATCCAACACTGGTGTCGACAAAAATAGGTAAAGAGGTGCGTTTAGGTAGGGTAGCGGGACCGTTTCATGTCATTCCCACGCAGAATTTTGTGTGCTCTCCTTTGGGGGTGGTGCCAAAGAAGGAGAAAGGGGAATTTAGGCTCATCCACAACTTGTCCGCACCTAGGGGTACATCATTGAATGATGCTATTGATGATGCAGTTTGCAGTGTGAAGTATGCGTCCTTCGATCAGGCAGCGGACATGCTGAGGAGTTTGGGCGCGGGAACACTGATGGCTAAATCAGACATTGAGTCAGCCTTTAGACTACTCCCGGTTCACCCAGAGGACCAGCACCTTCTAGGTTTCTCCTTCAAGGGGAAGTACTACATGGATAAGTGTATGCCCATGGGTTGTTCAATTTCATGTGCATATTTTGAACAGTTCAGCTCCTTTCTGGAATGGGCATTAAGACAGCGTACGGGTCACCAGTGGGTTATGCACTACCTGGATGATTTTCTTTTTCTGGGTCCGGCGGGTTCTCGGGAGTGTGCGTCAGCATTTCAGGAATTTTGCGTGCTCATGCGCTCTTTCGGGGTCCCGTTGGCGCAGGGGAAGACAGTTGGACCAGTAACATGCCTCGAATTTTTAGGCATTGAGCTGGATTCTGTAGAGGGTTGTTTTAGACTACCAGAGGAAAAGATCCAAAAATTCAAACAGACACTAGGACTGTGCTTGCAAGCGAAGAAAGTGAATTTAGGACTGTTGCAGCAGACAGTGGGGCAGTTACATTTTGCATTAAGAGTAATTCCCGTGGCACGCCCCTTTTCACGCTCAATTGCACAGGCCATGAGGGGTCTTCGTGAAAAACATCACCGGACACGGCTATCTGCTGAGGTGCGCCAGGACATGCGGATATGGATTGCATTCCTGGCGGATTTCAATGGCAGAGTGCTGTGGGGTGCACCCACGGTGTCCTCGGAGGACCTTGGTTTATGGACCGATGCGGCAGGCAGTGTTGGGTTTGGTGCCATTCTTGGCAAGAAGTGGGTGGCACAGAAGTGGCCCGCCTGGTGGGAGGAGAGCGGGCTGACGGTGAACATTGGTTTCCTCGAGCTCTTCCCAATCTGGGTGGCACTGAAAGTCTGGCCCGAGGAGTTGGCCAACAGATCGGTAATCTTCTGGTCAGACAATATGACAGTGGTTGAATGCATCAACCAGCAAGCTGCAAGGTGTCCATTCATTTTACGCCTGATCAAAGAGATTGTGCTGTGTTGCATGACAGGGAATGTACTTTTCAGAGCAAAACATGTCCCGGGGGTGTTAAACAATGCAGCTGATGCCCTTTCTCGCTTTAAGATGCAGGTGTTCAGGGATCACTTGCCGGAGGCGGAGACAACGCCGGCCCACTTCCCGGCGACTCTTTGGCAAATTGGTGCCCCCAACTACATGACCTCGTGGCAGCCAGCCTAGCACCCAAGACCAGGACGGCATACGAAGGGGCGTTCAGGTCTTACTGTCACTTTCTGGGACAGGGCTGGGAGAGTAGGTGGACTATGGAGGCTAGCTTCAATGGGTACTTAGGCAACTTACACAGGGAAGGGCGCACGGTGGCGACAGCCAACAGGCACAAGGCGGCTATCTCCTTTTTCGCACGTGCAAAAGGGGGTAGGGACCCTACGAACAGCTTCCAGGCCCAGAAGGCATTGAAAGGATGGCGGCGCATGCAGCCCCCCTCCACAGATTCTAGGAAACCTATAGGTTTTGAACGTCTATCAGCAGTTCTCCTCGCGCTACCGGACACATGTAGCTCCACGTCTGAGGTGGGCCTCTTTAAAGCAGCTTTCTCCTTAGCCTTTTATGGGGCATTCAGGGTGGGCGAATTGGTGGCGGCCAATAAAGGTGATAGGCTAGGCGGCCTTCAGCTGCGGGATATCAGCATAAAGGGCGACACGATGTGGATCATCATCAGGAAATCTAAAACTGATCAGGAAGCTAGGGGCCAAAGCCTGGCGTTACATCGTGCATGGAACAATCCCTGCTGCCCTGTGACACATGTTGAGGATTTGTTAAGACAGCGGGCGCAGGAGTGTGGGGGGTCACTGCTGATGCATGGGGATGGGACTCCTTTGACCAGATTCCAGTTCCAGAGGGTACTAGCCATGAGTATGGCAAGAGCTGGTTATAACCACAAAGAGTTTGGGACGCACTCCTTCCGGATAGGGGCAGCCACGGAAGCAACAGCCAGGGGTTTGACCACAACTAGTGTGCAAAGGATTGGGAGATGGTCCTCAAGCGCGTATAAACGCTATGTGCGGTTGCACATGTTGTGAGAGCTGCCGCCATATTCAGTATTTCTAATACCTGCTGTTTTTCTGGTTATTTACAGTTTCACGGGCCTGTGACGCAGGACGGAAACTACCCACGGATCATCAAGGCAACTTATCTACAGCATGGAGGAACCAGGAGGACAGACAGAAGAAAGGGGTTGTCTGGGTAGTGGGGCATTCATATGTCAAGCGTGCTAACCAAATTTTTCTTGCAGGATCAGGTAAACAGAGGGTGGAGAGTAGAGGGTGCACGGTCTCCTTCCATGGCAGGGGGGGGCTCCGCCTCAATCAGTTCAGGGACTATATGTCGGACTTACTAGCACGACATACTACACCTCCCTCGGCGGTGATCCTTCATTTAGGGGGGAATGATCTGGCAGGTCTGGGTAGAAGAGTCCTCCTGGAAGAGATTATATCAGCAGCGGGATGGCTAGCGAAGCGGTTACCAGGTAGTGTTGTAGTATGGTCACAACTGATACCAAGGTTGCAATGGAGAGGGGGAAACTCAGTCAGCGCGTTGAATAGCTCGTTAAAGAGGGTCAACAACAAGCTGGACAAGTTATTTAGGACTCCGGTCTTACAGACCATCCCTCATGGTTGCATCTGGGGGGAGCAATTTTACCTGCGGGACGGGGTTCACTTAACAGAGGAGGGGAATGCCCTTTTTATAAGAAATATCTTGGCATGGGTAGAAATGTTTGCAGGGAGAGTATGATCTTTCTAGAAAGGGGGTGTTCTGGGGGGGGGGGCCAGATAGTCGGTCAACTACCTGGCCTGTGGCGGTAAGGTCATTAATCGGTGAGCAGCATTTTAAGGTCCTTACGGGGGGGCGGACCCATTCACGAAAGGGGCCGCCCGCGGGAGGGGCCATTGGTCTCTCTCAGAACTTCAGGGGCAGGATATGATAGCCAGTAATTTAAAGGGTGCGGGGGAGGGAGTCTACGCTCTCCTCAGGCTGGTAGCCACCCCTCACAACACTATGACGTCACTAAGGTGCGCGAGTGTCTGGGCCCTCCTGTTATGGTTAAATGGAGTTCAGGGAGCGCACGTGGGTGTAACGTGCCCTGGGTTGCGCATGCGCATCTCCAACGTGAGAGCGCAGCTGTAAAAGGATCTGACACCGGTTGGCGACCTTGCCGTAGGACTTTATTAAAAATATTAGAATGCAGTTTAATTTTCAGGATGATTAGATTCGGTTAGGAAACACGCTGTACTAGCTATTTGTTAAGGTTAGCCCATCATACCTTGTCGAAACGGATGTCAATCTAATCTTCTGAAAAGTGTGCATTTTAATAATTGTCAGAAATGTTTATTTGATTAAAATTTTTGATTTGTTTTATATTTTAATAAATACGGCCAGGGGGGGGCCCTGTACCCCCTGACTTCCAAAGACCCCCATGTGTTGACTGGTTGAATTGGGTAATTCAGTCAGTGTTGTAAGGGGGGAGGTGGCCGGCAGTCCAAGACCATGATACAAGGGGGGGCCAATAGGCCCCCACGCAAGCATGGCGGGGCCCGGCCCCTCCCACACCCCGTCCCTTTCGGGCCGCTTGCCCCGCGCCCTCGCCCCGGAAGTAGTTGTGCGCTTCCGGGGCGAGGGGGCGGGGCCGCGGCGGCGAAAGGGTTAAAAGCCTGGGGAGCGCGGGAAGCGGCCTCTTTGTGCCCGCGCTCCCAGGCTCGCTCCTCGCCCCACCGTGGGGCCGTGTAATTTTCCCCACCCTCCATCCCTTGTTAGCAGTCCTTGGGGCCTGGCAAATGGTAAGTATCAGGTTGTCAATGTGCCGGACTATAGGTTTAGGGGGCTTGATCCAGTAGGCCTTGTATTTTCCGTTTACTGGAAGGTAGAACAGATGTAAATTGTTTGTGCAGTATCGTGAGATTTTAACTAATTCTTTCCTTAGGCCTTTTTCCGCTTACAGGAGTATGTGTATATGTATATGTTTTGTGCTTTGCTGTGTATTAACAATTTTCTCCTTAGGCCTTTTTTCCTTTTAGAATAGCAATGTCGTATTTATTATGTGTGTCTGGCGGTAAGGTCATTAATCGGTGAGCAGCATTTTAAGGTCCTTACGGGGGGGCGGACCCATTCACGAAAGGGGCCGCCCGCGGGAGGGGCCATTGGTCTCTCTCAGAACTTCAGGGGCAGGATATGATAGCCAGTAATTTAAAGGGTGCGGGGGAGGGAGTCTACGCTTTCCTCAGGCTGGTAGCCACCCCTCACAACACTATGACGTCACTAAGGTGCGCGAGTGTCTGGGCCCTCCTGTTATGGTTAAATGGAGTTCAGGGAGCGCACGTGGGTGTAACGTGCCCTGGGTTGCGCATGCGCATCTCCAACGTGAGAGCGCAGCTGTAAAAGGATCTGACACCGGTTGGCGACCTTGCCGTAGGACTTTATTAAAAATATTAGAATGCAGTTTAATTTTCAGGATGATTAGATTCGGTTAGGAAACACGCTGTACTAGCTATTTGTTAAGGTTAGCCCATCATACCTTGTCGAAACGGATGTCAATCTAATCTTCTGAAAAGTGTGCATTTTAATAATTGTCAGAAATGTTTATTTGATTAAAATTTTTGATTTGTTTTATATTTTAATAAATACGGCCAGGGGGGGGCCCTGTACCCCCTGACTTCCAAAGACCCCCATGTGTTGACTGGTTGAATTGGGTAATTCAGTCAGTGTTGTAAGGGGGGAGGTGGCCGGCAGTCCAAGACCATGCTTCTTTTTCCGGACAGTAGGGGAGCCGTGAGACCGGCGTTTTCCTTACTTGTAGCCGCTTGGCATGGTGATAGCCTCTGTCCCCCTGGAGGGTGCTCTCATTAAAGTTTACAGGCAAGATAGAGGCGCGCAACAGACTTCTCTGACGGCGCACAATACTCCATTTCAATCAGAGGAGTGTGACTGCACCAAGAGCTTTGCCCTGTGGCAGCTGGAGCAAGCCGTCATAGCTGGGGTCTGAATGGGATGCTGTATCAATCTACACACCAGGGCATGGAATCAGGCAGCATAAAAACAAGTAATTTCACTCTGACGCCTCAGCAGGGGTATGTATTGGGAACGCAGGAATCAGGATCTGCATATATCCCGGAGGAACAGCCAAGGTGCAAAAGCCCGAGAAATTAAAAGTGCGTATTGACCCAGGCCTCAGACTCATTTCTGGGTCCTCTACTCGCGGTACTTCAGCTCCACATTGCATCCTTATTCTGTCTGCACAAACATAATTCAAAATTAGTAGGGTGACAGTGCAACATACAGAGTTCGACTCGATGAAGAAGGAAACAGACTCTCCGTATCTTCCATTCGACAATTAATTCTGCGACGCAGTAGACGGGTCAATCCATCATGAACTCGAATTCCGTCGTGCTCTAAAAACCTTCCTATTCCGCCTGTAATTCTATGCCTTGAGAGATCTCTCTGTTACATCAATTAGCGCCGGGACACCCCGTTGGAGTAGCTGCGCGCTTTACAAAAGACACAATAATAATAATAATAATGCCGTTCCCTCTGCCATCGCTCCCCTGAAGTGCAAACTAATGCAGCTGGCCTACTGCTACTAAGTGTCACTTATCTTGATGGATCCTCCGCCAGGCCCACGAAATCCCTCGCAGCAGGCATGGATTCCCAGATAAAACAAATCTGGTGGGGGTCAAACTTAAGCATGTACAGGGTGTTGATATGGACAACACAGATCACCTAAAACTGGCATTCCTACCTCAATCGGTATGCCCCCTCAAGTACCCCATTGGTCAAAGATTCCTACCCCACTGGGTAGAGAGCAGTAGTAGGCTGAAGCCCAGTTGAACCCAGCAGGCACAATCCCAGTGGAGGACGACTCCCACATGGATAACTCCAACGAGAAATCGGCCAGAGGCCCAAGCCCACCTAAGCTGCAGCGTCGGGCTTTGGACACAAGGACACATAGCCTCCCCTTCAGATATGCTGGATCCAGAAGACCTAATGCACCCACTTTTCTTCAGAATGGTCACTGTCGGAGAAGGTCGTGACATATGTGGCAGGCAGGTTAAGGAGAACCCTTATAGTATTAATGCCCGCGTCTCTCACTCGACGACAAGGTAGCTCTGACCCCAGAAATAGATGCCAGAATGGTCCCTTTCTTAGGAAACTACATTTGAGAACACACGAAAGGCAGCAACCACTCATGGCTATCTAGCCAGGATAAACTGTTGGATATTACAGTCCCGCCCACAGAAATCCTGGGTATGGCTGAGGAGGGCAAACAGTCTGGTTCTCTCAGTTCTCCTGAAATCTCGTCCGGGTGGGCCATGGAGTCCCTGCCAGCCCAAGGGTTTCGCTGAATAGTCTACTTGTACAACATCCTCTGACTAGACCAATGCCCGAAGAAACTACAAGAACACCTCCAAACTACCATGCACCTCTTGAATAAATTACTTCCGACCACAGCAAAAGGAATGACCCTTCTGGGTTTTGGTCTAGATCTCCTGCAAACACCATGCTGAGCCTTCCGGCAGAGAAGATCACAAAGATCAGGCAGGAGATACGCAAGACTATCATAGAAACAGACCTCATTCAGGCTAACAGCTTGAGCGGAAGGACTCATTACTTCGTCCTGTCAGGAAACTTTCCAGGCCCACTCCAGTACAGGGCTCTTCAGCGCATGAAAGCTCACCACTTATGCAGGGGTGCGACGTAATCTGAAAAAGTTCCATTGACAGAGGATGCAAAGAAAGAGCGGAGATGGTGGCTCATGCACAAGAAAGTGTGGAAAGGGAGCAGAGTCTTCGGTTCCAACCCTAACATAGGTTATAGAATCGGACAGCAGAAGTGGCAGGGGCACCTGTTCCTGCGAGTTATCCACAGGAGAGAAATGGTCTGCTGAAGGACAATAGTAATATAACTCTCCTGAACTCCTAGCAGGCTCATTTGCAGTGATTTGCTGGAGCAAAAAGAGAGAGCAGTGCTGAATGTTACAGAAGATTGGCAATTTGTCAGTGGTGCGGTATATATCAACCACCTCAGCGAGACACAATCAGAAGCCCTTTCAGAGATGGCCAAAAGCTTGCGGCACTTCTGCCAAGACAACATCATCTTGGTCACTACGGAACACCTTCCCGGTATGACCCACAAAGTGGAGGTTGGAATTCCAGACACTTCCAGGACATGAGCCTGTGGAAATTGAATCTGACAATCTTCCATGTCGTACAGAAAAGCTGGGGCCCGTTCTCTGTGGCTCTATTTGAATCAATGTTGGATTACCAACTGGAGAGTTTCTTCAGCTAGAGAGCAGACCTCCATGAAGAGGCGCCTGGACTGGAGTCTCGAGAGTCTTTACCCAGTTCTCAATGATCATGAGGCAATCAGGTAAGGAGATTGGTTGTGGAATTAGTAGTGAGTGATAACACCAAATTGAATGTCTCAAGTCTGGTATCCACTTCTGATGGAAGTTTCTTCGAATCTCTATTCCTTCTCCCCCGTAATTCCTGATCTCCTTCTGTACCCCCAAGTGAACCCACATCACCTACTGTTGAGTGGACAACTATATCTCATGGCGTGGAGGATTACAAAGAACGATGGAATGTACCGGGTCTTTAAAAGTAAGCTTACTAGCTCTTCTCAAAGGCATGGGAAGACAGGACAACTAAGAGATATTAGGTCTGCCTAGTCGAAATGGCTGGGATGGTGTCTCCAGCGGAACAGAGATCCCTTGGGATTGAACGCTGTTCAGATCCTGAATTTTTCATCCATAGCATCAAAGGGCTTGGCTAAGAGATCTGTTAACACCTTTCGGTGGACCATTTAGACAGGACACCCTCCGATTGAGGGGTCTCTGGTAGGGAACATCCGCTAATAAGTAAACCGATGAAGGGCACACACCTGTCCCGTCCTCCTTTAACAAGGTACTCAGTCCTTTGGGACATGAAAGACATTCTTAATCTCTCCTGGTCATGGAAAAACAATAAATATAATTTTCAGAAAGAACTTTCAGGTAAGTTCCCATGCTCATATCCTGCAGGAGAGTATACGATGCCAAGCACTGAATATTACAGGTAGAGTGCTCATTCCGGATAGGGTTACATTCCATGTGTCTAGATGTACAGAGCGTATTCAAGGCGGATTTATAATCCCACATTTAATTAGCATCCCAAACTATGTGTGGTGAGATGCATTAAAGCATATGAAGATATGACTGAGAAGCTTCGGACCCTTGGAGAATGCCACCCCCTCATTACACGCATTTTATGCGGTTTCATCCCCTACTAGTTTACAGTTTATTTTTATTTTGCATAGTTATTTAAAACCATTGCAATAAAATCTTCCACAATTCTTAAAACATCCCCTACTATAGCAAGATGGGTTTGATGGGTAATGCAAGAGGCTCGCATTGACATTTCCTTGTTAGGAGCACATTACTCTAAATGCGCCATGGCCTCAAAAGCTTTTACTCGACGAGCTCAATTGGGGGACATTCTGAACGCTGCAGACTGGTCCTAGGTTCTACCTTTAAAACTTCTACTTCAAGCTGGAAGTAGACCTGGTTTTTCTAGTGGTCTGTAAGCTTTGAACAACCATCATCTTCATCTCCGGTCTTGTCTGATATAGAATGCAAACTTTTCTAGCTTTTGTTACAGAAAGTTTCAATTCTATTAAGGACTTCGAGGCGAGGACTATCCCGCCTAGAGATCAACTGATCAAGGCCCACCTAAACTTTTGGTGGACAGGAAGTGAACCCGCAACACAAGTATGGACAGTAAGTAAACTTCGATATTGGTATGATCAATGATGATGATGATGTGTATTTGCAAGATTTAATATCAATTATCACAGGAGGAAATTGTAAACTGTTCTAATGGTTATTGTACTATAGGAAAATGTATTCTCACTTAAGATGTTCTCTATTTTTTTTATAGGAAGTGAGTTGTCCAAACAGGAATAACATGCAGGAAGGACTTGATCTTTGTCGCACATAGAAAGTGGGGGCATGCCTATTGTTGGACTCATAATATTCCCACTGGTTGATGGTTTTCTTCTTCCTCCTCTTATATTTGATGGGAAAGTATTTTCTGTTGATGTTGAACAAGGCTGCTTTGATAATAAAGTGAAGAAAGAAAGCATAATCCTCACCTCTGAGTCCTTAATAGAATTGAAACTTTCCGTTACAAAAGCCAGGAAATTGTGCATTTTCCTCCTGAGCACCTCACCTTTAAGCGAGCAACCTCTTTAGATAATAGCATAATTCTGCTTTAATTGTACTCCTTTAGACATACAACTCTTCATATGAGCGCTCCACAATTTATCAAACCTGTTTCATGGAAAGTGCAACTGTTCTTCAAGTCATTTTATTGCCAACATTTGAAGAATACTGCTTGCTATAAAATCCTTACCAGTCCATACGCAGTGCTCCGCTCATGCTCTTGTGTAATGTCAGCTACATATGCGAATATTACAGAGAATGTTACGGAAAATATCCCAGAAACAGAAATCATTGCGAAATACCACCTGAAAAGCAAAAATCCGACATTAAGTACCAAATAGTTATTTGCTACTACTGAAATAAAAAACTACAAGGCATACTTGGAAATGCTTTCAAATACTGTTTTACAGATAAGATTAAGGCAACTCTGGTGATTAGAGTCATGCCACTAAACCTCAGGGCTGAATGTAGGGCTGCACTTTTGACTGAGTTCAGACTGATAATGGAAAAGAAAGTGAAAGTGGGAATGCAAGTGAAGTAAGCCCTTCAAATACATTAAAATGTTTAACAATTAATACCCCAATACTTTGGTCAATCATCACCAGCAAATGAGGTTCAATTTGATGATGGTCCTTTAACGATGATTAATGGCTCAAACAATTGTTACAAACCACTGTCATCCACTCTAAATTACGGATATGAATTTTGACATGGGATACATCTCCACACTGTTGATGTACAATTTAGATAGGGCCCAGGAGCAACTGTTTGAATGATTGGAGAAAAAAGTCCAAATCGTGTGTCCTGTTTTTATTTGATGCTCCAAGCCATACCAAATCTGGGTCAGTATCACAACAAATATTAAGTGATTGTATTAGCAAAGCAGAATCAAGCAAACTAAAATATGATAATGAAAATCAAATAACAGGTCCAAGCAACATTGGCAAATTGCTGCTGTCAATCTTCTTCATTAGAGTCATTCTAACATCCATTGTGACAGCACAGGGGTAGCAGTCATCCAAGATGGAGGAGCAGATTAGGGGATCTGGGGAATACTGCCAAATCAGTTGCTAACTTCAGTAAGGGTGACTATGGCATTAGTCCAGCACTACTCGAGATTGAAGAATGAGTAAAAGCAGAAGAAACAGAGGAAGGCCAACAAAGTCACTGACAATCGAGTTGTGGAAACATTAGCTCTTCGCAATTCAATTATTCAAACTCAGCCTACTGAGCAGTGTTTAAGTCAGGAGGCTCTGACTTCAATTCCAAGACTTACCCCATGCTTAATCTGGCAATACATATATGATTAGGTGAAAAAAAACTACCTTCATGTATTGAAAATAATTTATCTGCTGTGTTTGATAGCACTTAGAATAGCAAGGGGATTACAGCCAAATGAGCAAACATCTTTCACAATTATTTATTTATTTAATTTTAGAAGTTTTCTATAGCGCTGTCTAGACCCAAAGGTATCAGAGTGCTTTACAGTAGGAGCATAGTATACAATCAACAGAAACATGACAAGTGAGCGATGTACAATAAACAAATGAAATAGTATAGAGCGGCATAATTGTCATGTAGAGCTTCTTTGATTTCAAGGTTCTTAGGGATCACATAGCTCTATGCTTGCTGTCTGTCCCGTGTTGTCCACATCCAAGGGAACGGGTAAGGAGTAGGGATTTGAGTTGACTTTTGAATTCCATAAAGGAATTGGTGCGGAGGGATGGAATTTCAAATTTTGGGGGCGTTTCCAGTGACAGAGCAGTCCGCTGTTCTTTTCTTTCTAGTTTTAGGTGGGAAGAGTAGGAGGGAGTTAGAGCTTCTCAGATTTCTGGCTTGACCTGCCTTTTTGAGTTTTTTTGCCAGGTATTCGGGTTTGCCTGTATGGAGGCTTTGTGGGTTAGGCAGGCCGTTCTGAAGTTACTTCGCATTTCTACTGGAAGCCATTTGAGTTCTTTAAGTGCAGGGGAGATGTGATCAGATTTTTTGATGCCGGTGATCATTCTGGCTGCCGAATGGAATGTTGTTTTGATCGGTTCCAGATGCGCTTTAGGAATTCCTGTTCGGACTGCGTTCCCATAGTCCAGTCTTGACAGTACCAGAGATTGTGTGGCCAGTTTGAGATCCTTTGTTGGAATATAGGGTTTGATTTTGTTCAGAAGTCTCAGGTTAAGGAATGCACTTTTGGCCGAGTTCCTAATGTGTTTCATCATGTTCAGTTTTGGGACTAAGGTGATGCCTAGAGATTTGACATTGTCTGCTAGAGTAAGATTCCCTTTGAGCGCATCGATAGCCTTTAACCATTCAGCGATTTGTGGGTTATCCTCCTTGTTCGAGATGAGGACTCAGAGTCCACTTAGTAATTGTAAGCATATTAATAGTCAAAGAAGTAGCAGATGAAGTAGAAAATGTACTACGTTTTACAAAGGTTAATATTAAAAGAGAGGACTACAGAGGATAATTCTTAACAAATAAGATAAATAAAACGCTCAACAGATAGGGAACCGGGTGACACAAACTATGGAGCTTGCACAGGCAGCATTCCAATTTGCAATCGAATCAGAAACTGAAACTAATGGGCCTACCTTAGGCAGTTACATACGCTTAACAATAGTAGAGGCCTTGACCAAGTAACAACTGAAAAAGCAAGCAGCCGGAATGATCAAATATACTCTTTTGTAAGATAATGTGGTAAACAGATTGAGTGGTCCATCTGTTTTCATACAAATGACAAACCTACAGCAGTAAGGTAGTTTTTACAAGAGTGAACACTATTGATACCAAATATGAACTAAGGAGGCAGACAAACGCCCCTGCAAGGATGTGTAGGAAGTTGGCTCCGTGTATACTATACCGAAGTGAGGTATAGTGTGCACGGAGTCCAGTGGAATCCCAAAGGTAAAGTTAGCACCTCACTCTCTATTTGTGGTAGTGTGGTCGAGCAGTAAGGCAGTATCAGAGGACAGTGTTAAGCATTTGTGTATACATTCAGTCAGCAAATGAATTTACACACTCAAAGACTGAACTTCAGGCAATTGTTTGTGAATAAAAATATTCTTTTAATTATTTTATTTTCTAGAACCAAGCAAGCCTGGCACAGGTTAGCTATCATTACTTTACAGTAGTAATGCAGTTTGTAAACAGTTTGAATTGTAATGGTATATGCACTTTGTTTTGACTTACAGTATTGGTGCAGAGAAATGCAATGCTTTGTAAATACAGTACATACACCTGAATGGGCTTTTCAGTAAAATATCAGATAAGTTACTTTTTCAATTACTTTACTTACTCAGTGTAGTACACCTGGATACTACACTGGGATATTTCCTGTAAACATGTAAGTAAAAGCGTTTTTGTTAAACAGTACAATTTTAAAGACTTTCACACTCCAAACTTTTCCAAGAAAAACAGTCAATGTTATCCTATGGGGGAAAGTAGCGTTATCATTTTTTTTTAAATTATTTATTTATATAACATTTTTATTGGAATTTTATGAGTGGTACAAACAGCTGTATAATATCGATTGCGGAGGTCTGGTTTACTCTTAGGCGAGTGATAGAAGAGGGAAAGGACAAAAAGCAGACCAGTGGGAAAAAAAGAGGAAGTAGAGGAAAAAAGAGAAGACGGATAGTATGGCCCCGTATATAGAGTGCTGCAGATTCAGACTATCCATCACACATACAAAGCACAACCCAACAGGCGATGGAGGAGCGGTCCAACCAACGCTGCAGCTTCCTTGGCTTGGGTACTGGTAAGCCTTCTAGACTGGCCTTTCATGGGGGTGTGTGTGGGGTGGGGGTAAGGAACCTGTCCAGGGACTCCCACATCCCTCTGGTAGAGGCTTTCCACGGGGAGTACTGCAGTTCAAGACTGTCCGCGCCTCTCAGGTAGGTAATCCAGTTTAGCCAGGTTTGAAAGGTTGCTTTGCTCGAGTCTTTCCAGTTATTCAGGACTGTTTTGACCGCCGCTGTCAGCAGGAAGTCCATAAGTTCCTTGTTGTGTTCCGAGGCCAGGTCTGATCTTATGCCCGCTGTGACAATGGCGATAAAGTCTCTGTTCACCTTGCGCTTAAAGATCTCGTCTATAAAGTCAAACACCCTTCCCCAGAAGATCTTGAGTGTAGGGTAGTGGAAGATTAAGTGTGCTAAGTACCCTTTGTGTGTGTTGCAGTTCCAGCGAAGGTTGGCCTCTCTAAAGGCCCAGTGTGTGTAGGCGGTCCGGGGTCCAGTATGCCTTATAAAGGAGCCAAAACTTGGTTTGTGCTAAGACTGGGGTGATCTTATTTTGTGTGGCTGAGGAACAGACCTCCCCCCACTCAAGCTCGCTTAGCTGGACGCTTAGCTGTTTGCCCCAGTACTCGGTTAGTCTGGCGTTGGGTTTGGTGTAATTTGGGCGCAGTAGTTTATATATGCGTGATACTTGGTTACCTAGTTTGTTGATGCTCGCCACGTATTGGAAGATCGTGGGTAGTGAGTTGTGTAGTTTGGCCTTCGATAGGGCTGCCTTGACGTTTTGAAATCTGTATAGGTCTATGTCCTCAAGTTAGTAGCTACTTTTCTGGTCAAAGAACGTGAAGGGGTCTGGACCATTGCCTAATTGGTGCGGAAAGGAGGTGTCCTTCTCTATCCAGGTTTCAAAGTTGAGGCTCTTTGCCCTATATTTGATTCTACTGTTAGTCCACAGCAACTCAAATGTGGAACCCCTTATTCAGGTCTACATTTTTTTGTCTACTTTTTGCAAAGCTTTCTTGGTGTTTTTGAAGATCTGTTTGGACGCGGTGGGGTAGGTGTTTGTTGTGAGCAGAGAGGCGATGTCTGTTGTTAAGTATGGCTATCTCTACCTGAAGCCAAACTGGGGAGTATCCCTGCGGAGGGGACACTCACTGTGTTCCCTGTTTTGCCAGGAAAGCGAGTTGGTAGGTATGGAAGTCTGCCAGATTTAGCTCCACCTTGTGTTTTAGGAAGTCTCAGCTTCTTGATGCTGATCCTAGCTCTCTTGTCCTGACATATGAATTTTTAGGTCATATTATCGATTTTCCGGTGGAAATCGTCTGTTAGAAGGAGGGAGAGCATACTTGATAGAAAGTTGACCATTGGGGTGATCATTTTTATAGTTTCTATTCTCCCCCACCACGCGATAAATTTAGGGCTCAATGTCTCTAAGAGCTTTTTAACCTTTTCTAGCAGTGCTTTTTTCGTTGTGGCGGAGGGAATTGTATAGGTCCATTCCGAACAGTATACCAAGGTATTTGATGTTGCCTTTCTGCCAGGTCAAGCCGGAGTCCCCCAGCGTATCTCGAGTACAGTGTATGTTTAAAGGCTTACATTCCGATTTATCATTATTTAGCTTGTAGTCTGATAGGGTGGAGTACTGAGCAATTGTGCCCATGAAGGCCTTTATCGACTTTTTTTGGCTGTTCGGTTACTATTAGGATGTCGTCTGCGTAAGCAGCTAGTTTTACCACTGTGTCCTTGATTCGTACCCCTTCTATGTCTTTGTTTATTTTTATCCCTTGAATAAGGGGTTCCAGGGCCAAAAGAAACAATCAGGGCGATAGTGGGCAGCCTTGTCTGGTCCCCTGCTTTAGCTTGAAAGAGCCTGATAGTGAGCCGTTGATCACAATGCTTGCTGAGGGTGATTGGTAGAGGGCCATAGTCATCTTTATGAAGGCCTCCCCAAGGTTGAAAGCCCACATGCACTCCTCCAGAAAATCTCACAAGACTTTGTCGAAAGCTTTCTCTGCGTCTAGGGCAATTGCCACTGCTGGCTCTGCTTTAGTGGAGGTTTGCTTTAGGATGTGGCAGAAAAGGCACGTGTTGTCACTAGCCAGGCGGTTGCGCATGAAACCAACTTGGGTGTTACTAACTAGTTTGGGGAGGAGAGAATTTAACCTAACCGCCAGGATCTTGGCATAGATTTTAAAATCCACATTAATTAGGGAAATGGGTCTGTAATTTTTGGGAAGTGTATGGTCCTTTCCCTCTTTGGGGATGACTATAATGTTTGCCTCCGCCATTGAGGGGAGGACTGTCCCTGTCTTCGCTGTTTGGTTAAAAACCCTCTTCATAGTCGGTGTAAGTTGTTTCTGGAATGACTTGTAAAAGTCCGCCGAGTAGCCATCCGGGCCGGGGGCCTTATTCCGATGAAGGGAAAAGATGGCTCTCTTAATTTCGGGGTCAGTGATGTTCTGTCCTAGCGTTGCTGCCTCTGTGGGCCGAGTTTGGGGAGATTTAAGCTGGCTAGGTATCTGGTGCATTCTTCCTAATTAAAACTTTGGCCCGAGTTGTGTAAGTAAGCATAGAACTCTTGGAAAGTGTTAAGTATGTATTTGCGACTCGTGTGTGTTTTGTTCCTAGCGTCTATTATTGACGCAATCGTTCCCAGATTGCATTTGTGCTTCAGGTACGAAGCGAGTAGTTTCCCTGCTTTGTTGGCCTCACACAGACTGCAGGCTTTAAATTTGTTGAACCAAAGCCCCGCCCTTTCACTCAGGATTTTATTGTACTCATATTTATGTTTTGTGAGAGAGTTAAGAGTTCCATTCTTTGGGTCTTGTGTGTGTTCTAGTTTTTTTATCTCCGCTTCTAGCTGGTCTGTACGTATGTTCGTCTTACTTATTCTCGCCTTGATACCTATTAATTTGCCCCTGATTGTTGCCTTCAAGGCCTCCCATAGGGTCCTTGTGCTGATCTCCGGGGTGTTGTTGTAGTTTATGTATTCTTCTATGGCCGTCTCTATTTCCTTTCTGTGCCCTGGGTTTAAGATGGTTTCCTTGTTGAAGCGTCACCTTCTAGGGGGGTCTTCGTTGTGGTGTCCGCTTAGTTTTAGGCTAATGGCCGAGTGGTCTGAAACTAGTCCAGGGGCTATTTCTGAATGGTCTATTAGGTATGAGTAGGACCCTGATATCAAGATATAGTCAATTCTGGTGAAGGAGTTGTGTGGGCAGGAGTAGAAGGTATAGTCCCTTGTGTCCGGGTGTTGCAATCTCCATGCATCTTTGAGGTTGAACCTGTTGCAAATGTTTTGGAGTGTTGTGTGTGATCGGGTGCTATGGTACGGGCTCGTTGACTGCCTGTCCAGGGTGTGGTCTAGTGGGATGCTCAGGTCTTCTGCTACGATTATGAGCTCGTCATGAGGGAGCTTGTCTAGCACCTCCGCTATAGACTCCCAGAATGTTGGATTGTCTGTGTTGGGGCCATATATATTCGCTATGTGGAACCTTTCTTCTCCCCCTTGACATGTTAGTGATTAAGAGTCTGCCCTCTTTGTCCAGGGAGTGTGATTATATCCTGATCTTAAAATTTTTGACACTAAGGTGGCCACCCTAGGTTCTGCTTGACCGCTGGTGAGCAGGCTGTGTCAGCTATCCAGTTGGCTCTGATAAGCTTTAAGTCCTCTGCGTCTAGTTTGGTTTCCTGTATTAGGACTATGTCACTTTTTGTTCTTTCCAGGTATTGTAATATCTTCCTATGTTTGATGTGGTGGTTCAGGCCTTTGACGTTTAGGGAGACTAAGCGGAGACCAGTGGTCAGAGTGAGTGTCTTAGTACCCGTCATTATTTGGTAACCTTAGCGTTATTCTTCCGGATGAGTTTCCCTTGTCCCCGGGCTCATGTGTGTTGCTGTGTTCGGGGTGACCTGCTAGTGAGTCCTGGTTTGCAGTGTAGTCTGAAGTGTGTCTAGAAAGGATAGAAAAAGAGCAAGATAATAGGAACATTCTGGAGAGCCCTCCTCCCTGACCCCCTCTCCCCCCCCCTCCCTGACACCCCACTCCCATCTCCCCTCATTTGTTTGTAGGAGTGCGACAACAAGATCGCCGTTCCGCCTCCCAGAGACATGGTCATATATTTTAACCACTCTCGAGAAGATCCAAAGGTTCAAAATGGCCAAATGTTCCTTCAATCGGAAGATTGTTCCATTGCGACTTGTGCTCGATATTCCAGTTGTATCGGGCCTTCTGTTACCCAGCCTTGCTGGTCTTAGTGAGGTAGGTGTGTTGTTACTATGAGGTACATGGTATCTGCGAGGTAGTATGTAAAGATCTTGCATGGTTCATTGGCCGCTGTTTCCGTTGTCCTCCCCGTTTGATGGATCCGGAGAAGGGCCTCTCTTTGTCGAGGCTTGTTGAGAGACATCCATGTTCTGGGCCTTTGGGCCGTTCAGATATCGTGTCCGCTCCTTTGGCTCCGTGAAGAAGTTATTTCTGCCCCTGTCCGTTATTTTGAATATTGCTGGGCCTACGAAGGAGAATTGCATGTTGTTGTCTTTGAGCCTTTGACGGATGGCCGGGAAGCCTTTCCTGTTGTCCACCGTGGGTTTGGAATAGTCCTGGGGGAGGATGATTTTATGGCCTTTCCAGGTTATCTGGTGTTTTTTCCTAGCATAGTTGAAAATGTCCTCCGTATGCTGAGATCTCAGTGGTTTGCTTATGATGGGACGGGCGATGTTGGACGTCAGGTTCTTGAAGGGCGGGACTCTGAAAGCCTTCTCAATTTCAAATTGGCAGTGGAATTTTAAGTTGGTTATCTTAGGGATTAGGTCCTCTAGGAAGGCTGCGAATGATTCTGCAGTCTCCTTGGCACCCTCCGGGATCCCCAAGATGCGGATATTCCCCCTACGGCTCTTGTCCTCTATCTCAGCTGCCTGCCTTAGTAGGCCACCTTTAGCTTCCTTTATCATCATCACCTCTCAGCCAGCTTTGTTTGAGCTATCTTCCACATCGCTGATCCTCTGCTCTGCCGTGGTCAGCCTGATGTTTACCGCGTTTAGGTCCGCTCTTACCGCCGCAAATTCGAGTTGTATTGTGTCCGTGGTGACTTTCGTGGTCTTTGCCAGGTCATGCACTTCTGCCAGTTTCTTTAGTATCATTTCGAGCGTGCTGCTTATGTCTTGCTTGTGCTTGATCTGCGAGTCCGCTGGACCTGGTTCACTCTTGCTCTTTTTCTGTTGCTGCTGTTGAAGCCGCATTTCCTTTTCTGACATTATGGTGCGTCTTGCGGGCTAACTGGGCCTGGTGTGAGCAGCTCTGGTGAGCTCTTGCTATGTTGAGTCGGTGCCTGTAGTGAGACTTGGGCATGCTTGTGTGGTCGCGTAGGATGGAGGCTACAGTTAGCTTCAGTTAGTTTCGCGAACTGTGTTGGACCGTTCTTCTTCTTCTATACCCTATGTGGCTCAAGGGCTGTGGAGGGGTCGGGTGATCCCTTTGGAGGCCTGAAAGACGTCCGCCCTTACGTCTGTGCTAAACCGCCTGGTTCCCTCCTCACCTTCATCGTTCTGCAGCGGCGGAGTGAGACCGGTTTGGAGTGGCACCCCTCACGTTTGTCCTGGTGCCCTCCCTTTTCGCTCTGCTCTGCTCTCTCCCCCCAGAACCGTCAAAGCTGGTGTTCGCGCTCTCTCCTCGATGCGCTGGGGTGCCCTTTGAGCTTTTGTATAGTGTTACCTCGTTCGGTGTCCCTTGTCTCTTGTGGACTATACCTTGGGCCTCCGTTTGTTTCCCCCTTGGTCTCAGCCCCCACCCTTAGGACATGGATCTTTTGCTTCCGTTTGCACGGGACGACCTGAGACTTGTGCTATCTAGTTTGTTCTCTCCCTCTCTCTCCCTCTCTCTCCCCCTCTCTCTCCCTCTCTCTCCCTCTCTCTCCCTCTCTCTCCCTCTCTCTCCCTCTCTCTCCCTACCCCCTCCCTCCGCTCCCCCCCCCCCCAACAAGCTCTTCCATACGTTTGCGGATGATACGCAACTATTTCAAAATCTCTTCCCCGGAAAATATAATCTCACTCAACACTTCCCTAACATCTACTCAAAACTGGTTAACTGGGAACCATCTCTTGCTCAACACCTCCAAAACGGAATTCCTGCTCATCTCCCCTCCGAATCACATCCCCAAGCTAGACCTGTGGCTGAGTCACCTCACTGCCTTCAACTGCACTCCTCTCATCGTAGACTCCGCCAAATCGCTCGGAGTCACCATGGACAAGTACCTGAATAGGAAAAATCATATCAGTAAGGTATGTAAGAGAGCAAACCACTTGATGAGGACTCTCCGAACTATCAAACCTTTCCTTCCACAAAATGATTTCAAGCAGGTGGTCAAAGCGATTGTCTTGCCAAGGCTAGACTACAGCAGCGCTACCCTCTGGGGCCTTCTCAAATACACCCTGACTCCACTAAGGGCATTACTGAACACAGCAGCTAGACTGGTTACAGGCACGAAACGAAATGAGCACATATCCCCTGTCCTAACATCTCTTAAATGTTTGCCCTATGAAGCACAAATTCAGCTAAAGATTGCTGATCTGGAGCACAAAGTCCTTCACTTCAATACTACCAGGTACCTTGTGCACAAACTTGAGCTTTCATGTGGTGTAAGAGCCTTAAGAAGCGCCAATACTCTCTCTTGAAACCACTCATCCGTTGCAAAAAGAGAACTTGTCACAGAGCCTTCTCCGGCGCTGCCCCAAAGATATTGAACTCTATTCCACCGGAAGTACTCAGAATCTCCTCAACGACGGCGTTCAAATTGGAAGCTAAAAGATTCCTTATGAATAAATTCTTACCCTAATTGGGCTAGGATCATCTGCTCGAAGACATGGTTTCCTACTTCCATTGTACCTTCATTTGTTACTGCTCCTCTTAACCGCATACTGTGACCCCCTTCATTGCCCGCTTATACCGGTTTAATGTATTACCCTCCAGGGTTCAATTGTCCTGGAATCTGCAAACAATGCTGTTTTTTTTTTCACTCCTCCTGGATGCCAATTATGCATTTAAGTCCTTCCTTCCATCCTAATGTGAAGCGCTCTGATATCCTTTGGGATCTTGTTCGCGCTATATAAAACTTTATAAATAAATACCCAGCCAACAGCTCCTGGAGCTTTTGTTTGATGGGCTGGTACCCCATGGCTATGTTTTTTTTTTTGCATAGGGACCTTACCTCCTTGAAAGACATGTGAAGGTAAAGGGTGAGGTCAAGCTCCTCACCCATGTCCTCTATGACATTGTGGTTATTTTCACTAACTGCTGTGTTCTTGTTTTGAGACATTATTAAATAAAACTTCTAACCCCTCTAACACTGCCTACAGTGAATTTTTATTTTTCCAAAATTCTACTGGGACTTAACCAAGGCTATAGCAAGACTTTTAGTAATTTTGCAAAAATGCCAATTTGAAATATCAGAATTCCAAAAACAATTTAAGAGTTCTGTCATGTGATCAGGTGGTAACCAAGTAGTCCAACAAATGCAAAATTTTATATCCCACCAATGTAGGTAGCTGGCTCTGTATATACTATACCAAAGTGAGGTAGAGTGTGCAAGGAATCCAGTGGAACCCCAAAGGTAGGCAGTGGTAAAGTTAGATAGCACCTCACTCTCTATTTGTGGTAGTGTGGTCGAGCAGTAAGGCAGTATCAGAGGACAGTGTTAAGCATTTGTTGTATACACTCAGTTGGCAAATTAAGTCACACACTCAAAGACTGAACTTCAGACCAATTGTTTTGGAATAAAAATATTCTTTTAGGTATTTTATTTTCTAGAACCAAGCAAGCCTGGCACAGGTAAGCAATAAATAGTTTACAGTAGTAAAGCGGTTTGTAAACAGTTTGAATTGTAATGATGTATGCACTTTTTTGACTTACAGTATTGATGCAGAGAAATGCAATGCTTTGTAAATACAGTACATAGACTTGAATGGGCTTTTCAGTAAAATACCAAGTAAGTTACTTTTTAAATTACTTTTCTTACTCCTTGTAGTATACCAGGATACTACACTGGGACAGTTCCTTTAAACAGATAAGTAAAAGCATTTTTGATAAACAGTACAATTTTTAAAAGATTTTTTTAGCTTTTCAAACTCCACACTTAGAAACTTTTCAAGAAAAACAGTCAATGTTACCCTATGGAGGAAAACTGTGTTATTGGTTTTAAGGTAAGTATTAGGTAGTGGGAGTTGAGGTTCTAGGGGTTAACTCAGGGTTAAGGATGCACTCTTGTTACACTCTCAGCAGCACTAGGGCGGCCAGGTGCAGAGTGCTGAGCCCCAATGTTATCCAATGGGGATAGGGGGCATCCAGTTGGTAGCTGCTGACGGGCAGACCACTTGGTTGTGGGAGAAAAGTTCCTGGACTTTAGCTTTTGCTTTTGTGCTCTATTGTCTAGTTTATTTTTACATATAGTGATATATGCTGTGAGTGGGGACTGATGAGAAGGCTTCCTATCATTCCTGAACTCTGGCAACAGGACCAGAATAAAAGACATTTTAGTGGTACCAGGGAAAACAAGCAGCCTTGCCACCAAGTTCATTCACCTTCCTTAGGGCTACATGGACCACTTGTTTAAGGCCAGAGAGTGTGGCCTCCAGAGGAGTGGGGAGATGCTTAGAAGCGCACTGAAGGTGCTCAGTATCGCATCCAGTGATCAAGACATGGTACGTCCTAATTCTTCTTTCGGTTGACGCACTCCAAAGCCTATTCAGGGATCGGTGCACCATGAATCTGCACTCAAGTCAGTGGGTTACATTCAGTATTACCAATGCACAGGCATGCAGCCCAAGGACGAGATACGGAGGTTAAGTGGGCAGGCTGCTGTAAACAAGATCGCCATTGCTGAATCCAAACCAAAAGCTACCCAAGACAAGCAAAGTTAAAAGTGGAGACAATTACTGCGTAAAATAATATTAAGACGGTGGAGATAATTACAGCATACAAATATATGAAAAAGGCACTATTATCAGGTCTTTGTACCCAATAGGGAATTTGCTTAGTGTGTCAGAAACGGATCCTTGACCACATCTTCTGGCATAACATAAGGAAACTGGTGAGGGACTGAAGAGAAGGAAGTGTATAGAATGACGCTCATACGTGTGCTCGGTTTCAAGCGGGCTAAACTGTGCATCAAACAGCTTTTGAAGCAGCTTCCAGTCCCAACACAAGGTGGCAGGCATGCTGGGAATGGGAAAGAGGATGTAAAGGTAGGACAGGTTGTTGCTGCTGGCCCTTGATTTACGGTACACTTTCTAATCAACTACTCACAGAACTGGCGCATCCCTTACATTAAAAAGAAACAAAACAGACCTAAGCAAAGGCCAAACTCTACGAAATACGCACCACACAGTCATTTTTAATTTAGGATTTAATTTCATGCGCATTTATGTGTTGCTACAGGCCAGATATTTGAACCTTTTAATAGAAAGACCAAAGTATTACTACTTCTTCTCTACTGCCACACAGTAAAATATTACTAATAAAATGCCAAGTAAAACAAGAGCTCGGTTTTGTAATTAACATAAATTCTTTCCCTTTTATTAGTTTGCTGCTCTGTGTTATGCAGAGTCTGCGCCGCCTCTTAACTAGTCACAAGACAAATGCGGTCTGCGGGACTTACCAAGGATTTATGGTCATTAGCGGGATTGGGAAACACGTGAAGAAAACTGTAACGAGAAGAAAGGACTTTCTCCCCCACACGTCAGACAGGGCTCCTATCAACGGGGCACTCATGAAAGATAAAAAGCCCTATGGAGAAATGGAAAAAACACAGTTGTAATATTTAAACATACACAAAAACAGGAATACATTTGTCTCATTAGTCTTACAAAGCTTTAATTATCCGCAGTTGCAGTTTTTTTTTAACTGGGAAAATAGAGGGACAGACAGACCGCTAAATTATAAGAAACATTACATGCCACGTTAACTTTGAAGTCTGGTGCGACTTAAAACAGCATTAAAAAAATATATATATATACATACACACATATTATATATATTATATATATATATATATATATATATATATATATATATATATATACACACATACATACATACATACATATACATATACATATATGTATATGTTTTTCGGAACCATTAGCACATACTGTGGCAAACTAAATAAAACAAACACTTCCAATAAGCCAATAAAAATGTGCATGGTAACTTTAAGAGGGAAGCACAATTTTATAAATGTTGGCCTGGCACATACCCCTCCACTGACGAGTGGAATCTCTCGGTTGTCCCCTGCTCCTGCGCTCTGTTCCTAAAATTGCAAACAGTACGCAGGAGATGGTTCCAGCTGAGCCATTCATCCATGGACTGCAGAACGAAAGACTCGATTGGCTTGGTACGTCTTCATTCACCGTCATCAGATATAAAGCTAGCCAATGATTGTAGATTTCTGATGAGCCATAGCAAACATTCTAAATGCAATACTACTTGTCAAAAATAATTTTACTGCATACAGCAGTAACAAAAACTTACATTTTCAAAATATTTTCTAAACTTTCCAAAATAAATGTAGGTTCGTTTAGGTCTTGAATTGTAGGCTTAGTGTGAGCATGCCCTATAACAATTTCACGAGTGTATTTGAGCACCTATTATTATCTGAATTTCGTTTGACCCAGGTTTTCATCCTCCAGTACCACAAGTTTCTCTATAAACACTAGACATCCACTGGAATCCAGAGACTGGTTTCAAGTCTTTCCTATCCAAAACTTATTTAACATTTCTCTTTCATTTGCGTCAGTGGTGCTTTCTCTCTAGTCGTGTACTGTAAATGTTGTACAGTTCCTGTTTTTTAAGTCTTGCCAAACTCAATGCATTTGCTGCTTCTTGGGAGACCTTCTGCTATCTTACAGGGGGCTGAGAGGCTGCACATTGTTTACCACTGGCTGGCTTCAAGTGTCACTTTCATTTGCTGGCTTTTTATTTGTCAGCTTCCATAGTGTTCGTTCTTCTTTGTATGTTGGTCCCTTCACTGGAGCATGAATGCATTACTTTTTCCTTTGACAGCGTGCTTTGTCTGGCGTTTTTTTTCTGTTTATATACTTTACAACGCAGAGTTTCTCAGCTGTCTCCCCTGTGTACTTCTCCCCCCTCTATGATTGTGCCCAATCTCTCTTGCCCAGCATTTGTTGTCCGTGTTTTTCACCATTTGCTTCACCAACCACTCCCACCCCCTCTCAGTTGTCTGTATGCTTGCCCCCAGCACCCCTGCCCACCCTACTTTTTCTGTGTGCTTGCTCCAGCCCTTTCCCACCCACTCCGTTGTCCATCGAATCTCACCTGTCCTATCCCCCATCCATGTTCTTCTCTTCCACCCACCCTCTGTGATGCCTCATCCCCAACCAACTCCCCTGTTTGCTGGGGGGAGGGGTGAGGAGCAGGTGATTGGCGTTCGCCAATACAGAGGAAGAGAGCTCAGGAGGGAAGAACATGGATTGGGGGAGAAGATGTGGGGCGAACAGGCAAAAGGTGATTGGGGGAATAACATAGCAAAAAAATGCCAAAACCAATAGCTCTAGAGTTTTCATACGCTAGACTATTTATTGGCTTTGCCAATTTTTGCTTAACTGCGTTATCGAAATCACTGTATTTGTATCCAGTACGTCACATCTCAGTAGGAAACATTTACCACTATTTCCTACAAAGTGGATGACGTGCAGGTCTGAATCATTACAGTCGCTTTTAGTTTTATTGTTGTCAACAGCAGCATGCCATGTTTAACAACTTAACACTACAAATTTGAGCTCACAAGACATACACATTTTTTTTTTTTAACAATAAAGAAGATCCATGAGGTAACATCATGATTGACGCATACATGGCATATTTAAGAGAGCTGAGATGCATCAGAATGAGAGAAGAATGGAAACAAGGATACACAGGGTTAATAAGAAACCTGGGCAATTACTTATAACGGCCAGGTGACAACGACAAGGGTTCATCCTGTCTAGGCAGGACTTAGTAGGTACAGTAATAAGTCATTAGTGAATCCTTTTGGAAAGCAGAGGAAGGATAAGTGACATTATAAGAATTCCTTTTTATAGAGTGTTTCCATAATGCTTTAGTCGAGGCATTAAGTGGAAAAAAAATTCTAAAGGGCATATTTTGGCCAACGTGTGATTCAAAGTATGCATCTCCAATGGAAATACAATAAAAACTACAAATGTTAGAATGCCCCTATGGAGAAATTAAAATGTTTGTTACAATGCAGCTTCTACCGGGCCATAAATGTAAGCCAGCAGTAAAGCTTTTTGCATTTCAGCTGCATGATGAATACAGATTTGCGTTGCAATCAATTGTGGAAACTTAATTTTCACCCTATGAACCCAATCTACAACAAATATGCAATAGTCCTAGATGATAATGATGATTTGATACACCTTGCATGTTTCTCAACACCCGAAGCCAAGACATACCTTAGGAACAGGGGAAGTCTACACCTAGGGCGACCCGAAAGTAGCATAGTCCGGATAGTGTACCAAGTGTGGCTTAAGGTTATGCTTACTTGAGGTTCATAGTTTTCGAAAGAATACAACATATTTTCAAAGTTTATTTTGAAGATAATTGTCCAACTGGATGAGTGGGTAGCTATGACCCAAAATCTAAAAGCAAAGAACTGTGGCTACAAGGTTTTTAGTGTCAGTAAGCAATGGGCGCGCAGCCTATAATAGAAGCACAGGAGTATTAATTCTAAACAAAAATTGTATTGGTGGTGCAACTGGGTGAATGGAAAACCTTACTAACCATTCATGAGTTAAACCAGCAAGCTGGATAAAACCCGTATATCAAAGAAAAAGAAGTACCCTATGCACACACATCTATTAATCAGATGGTCAACATATTATCAAATATGTAATAAGTAACACAATTAAAGTTGCAGAGGAACGATGATTCTTTTTGTAGATTAAGATCTTCAGTTCTTTATTTGGTCAAACATGTAACAGCAGCCAGCCGACACAGGTTTCATCGCTTACGCGAATCTTCAGGGCTTAGACACTATTGAATGAACTTTTGAAGGTCGCTCTACCGGTGATATTTCCGACCCGGTAAGGCCCTTGTCCAATTCGAATCAAAACGAAAATGTAGAGAAGGTTGCTG
Organism: Lissotriton helveticus; assembly: GCF_964261635.1. Lineage (NCBI taxonomy): Eukaryota > Metazoa > Chordata > Amphibia > Caudata > Salamandridae > Lissotriton > Lissotriton helveticus. The sequence goes on along the minus strand of NC_136059.1, from coordinate 915,030,550 downwards.
TCGATTTTGTGAAATCTGACAGGGATTCCGGGAGCTCTGGGACAGTGAAAAGAGGAAGGTCAAGCGGATAACTCAAACCATCGAATTCTTGAGTAGTAAAGTGCCGATCATTAAGAGGGTGTAATTGATCCAATTTAGGTGTAGCATCGAGAGATAACCAGACGTGCGCGACGTTAATCTTGCTCCCGGGTCATCGTGTTCCTGGTATCGGTCTGATCGGCACTTTACCAAATAAAGAACTGAAGATCTTAATCTACAAAAAGAATCATCGTTCCTCTGCAACTTTAATTGTGTTACTTATTACATAAACATATTTGATAATATGTTGACCATCTGATTAATAGATGTGTGTGCATAGGGTACTTCTTTTTCCAAAATCTAAAAGCATTCCATAAATGTCGAAAAATATGATTATGGACTAGACACACAGTTTCTAGTTACACACTACTGCCAACAACAGTGATGCCATTGGTAATTCAACTGAAAATATCATAATTGAACTCATAAATTATGTCACCAATGAATTCACTTGAGATGTCATCAGTTTTGTCATTTGTGCAGTCACAGGAAATATATTATACGGGCACGAGTTAAGGATTGCGAAGCACAACCTAAACGTTCCTGGGTCCAGTTTTAAAACAAACCCTTGCAAGTATTTACAAGCAAGACTCTGGGTAATCCCTCCAGTATGTGGTGCAGCCGTTAATTTTTTTCACTTAATAAAAAGAAATTTCTACACATAATGTGCATACTATAAGTGATCATACGCAACCATACCTCTTGTGTTTGACTTTCACACATTAATTTAAAAATGTGAATGCATTCTAACAGTCAGAGCTGCTGACTTTGTTTCTAGGGAACCAGGATAGAGTCCTGGCATTGGCTCAATTTCATTTGATTCTGGACAAATTACTCAATCTCTTCTGCATATAATAAAATTAATCTGACCTTGTGTAATGTAACCTGGTGCTTAGGTAAAGTGCTTCAATTCCCTTGGGACGTATAGGGCTGCATAACAAAACTGCAAAATAATGATATGGAATTCGTTTTCACACAAAAATGGATATGAGGCCTTGCCCCACACTATCCTGCAGAAGGGGTTTCTCGAATGTGCTAATATTACTGGTATCAGAAAAGGGGGTGGTGATGAACAGAGTGGAAGGGTATACTCAGATGTGAGTCCCTTGCTCATTGCACCATCAGGATTCAAGCAAGCCGGGCCGACGACGCCTGAAATGGCAGAAACCGGTCCCCGGAAGCCTGTTTCCTTCCCGGTATAAGAATTGGCTCGGTAGTTTGGTTTGCCCTGTTCCCATCATGCACTGGGACAGGAACAGACTAATTTGCATATAGCCAAGTTCTGAGCTGGGATGGTGCAGTGAGCTAAAAAACGGTGATGGATCAAGCCCTGATCTTTGGACTGGGTAAGAGTGGTCTGCTTAATTCAGGCACTCTGTTCATCACCACTCCCTTTTCTGAATCATTTTGTCCACCATAAGCGTGGAAGGGTATACTCAGATGTGAGTCCCTTGCTCATTGCACCATCAGGATTCAAACAAGCCGGGCCGACGACGCCTGAAATGGCAGAAACCGGTCCCCGGAAGCTTGTTTCCTTCCCAGTATAAGAATTGGCTTGGTAGTTTGGTTTGCCCTGTTCCCATCATGCACTGGGACAGGAACAGACTAATTTGCATATAGCCAAGTTCTGAGCAGGGATGGTGCAGTGAGCTAAAAAACGGTGATGGATCAAGCCCTGATCTTTGGACTGGGTAAGAGTGGTCTGCTTAATTCAGGCACTCTGTTCATCACCACTCCCTTTTCTGAATCATTTTGTCCACCATAAGCGTGGAAGGGTATACTCAGATGTGAGTCCCTTGCTCATTGCACCATCAGGATTCAAGCAAGCCGGGCCGACGACGCCTGAAATGGCAGAAACCTGTCCCCGGAAGCTTGTTTCCTTCCCAGTATAAGAATTGGCTTGGTAGTTTGGTTTGCTCTGTTCCCATCATGCACTGGGACAGGAACAGACTAATTTGCATATAGCCAAGTTCTGAGCTGGGATGGTGCAGTGAGCTAAAAAACGGTGATGGATCAAGCCCTGATCTTTGGACTGGGTAAGAGTGGTCTGCTTAATTCAGGCACTCTGTTCATCACCACTCCCTTTTCTGAATCAATATTACTGGTATCAACACCAAGATTGTTTAGAAGGCTTTCAATTTTAGTGAACAGATACCACAGGTCAGCACCTCCACTTAAAAGGTGTCCCAGCTCCAGAATCCAGTGCAGTTTATCAACTGCCACTTTTAGGAGAAAATGAATACCTTGGCCACAGTCCAATACCACGCAGCGTTGTCGAGGTTATCACATTTACAAACAATTGCTGTTATTACATTATAAAAATCGCCCTGGTCTTATTTCCATTAAAACTAGATAGGTAGCGAAATTTTGTTGTGGAAAATGGGTCACGGTTCTAAAAATATTTGGGAAGCACGGTTCTGGAGTATCTCTCAGTATCCTCAGACACCCCGGATAGATTTCCTGATTCATGCGAGAGCTGACATAACGTCAAAAAACAAATTCAGAAAGATATTTTTGTTTTGGAAGAAACTGTACACAGCTAGTCATAGCTCGGATTGCATCTTCTTAGTCCCGCTTTACATAACTGAAATGAAACAACATCTTCAGTCGCAATAGTGGACTATCTGCTTCGCGGGCAAATGGTTTAGGATCCAGAACAGTTGAATTAAATTTAGTCTCGAAAAAGTTGAAGGGGTCTTTCCAGTAGCGTGATTAAGCATGGCAGACTGCCTAAAACACCTCTTGATAACTGGGTTAAACAGAGAAAATTATCACTAAAGGTGGCAATTGTTAGTAGAGATGATCTGCATAAGGAGAGGCACCTTAAAATGTTGCCCCCTTGTTTTTACTGCAAAGAGACATATAGTAGAAAGAACTAGAAAAACATAACCGAGATGTGCAACGGACCACTAGATGGCGATAATTTCCAACAAATATTTCCGAGTACGTTAACATTTCTCACTAACAAGGTTGAGGGTTTTGCCAAATTCATCTATTCAAACAATTCAGTGACGTAAATTAACTCTGGCAGCCATTTGGAAATTAAGAAACGACTATGACTGTAACGATAACCAGCCTGTAGATACCCCAAAGCTAATTTGCGGTTGGTTTCTTCCAAATAGTTGTTTATAATGGTACAGTGGGAATTGTAGGTATAAAGTCTTATTTGTACTGTAGGCCAGATGTGACATGTTAATACATAGTTAGATTTCGACTTTTAAAGGATTATATGCATAAAGAGAATGGGCTACAATTAAGAAAAATAAAGAAAAAAACCTCGATGTGAATAAGTAGGACCATGTAATTGTGGGTCAATGTAGCAGCAGTAAAACATATGAAACTTACCTGTACGATTTATTGAGAGCATATATATGTGTTACCTCAATAAAGCTGGTTCCCAATGGCTCCCCTGCTGTGGCCTCGACTCTTTTTCGGAGGAGGGTGTTTCAATATTTTCAGCGCGGTGTCTAGTGCCGCGCCTACGAGGCTCCCGCAGCACCAAGTTGGCCTTAGATTCACTGGTCTCTGCCTCGCGGAATCTTTGCAGCATCCAGGGTACTGGAATTCCTAAGGCCCACCTTCAAGCCCGGGAGGATATGGAGCGGTGCTGCAGTCATTGACGGCACGTCGGGCGAGGCGGATTTCCAGCCTTTGCCCCCGCTGTAAGGATCCCTATAACTTGAAGGTTGCTGCGGTAAGGGGGCCTGAGGAACTAGCGAACTTGTGGGACACTGACTTTGAGGGTTTTAGTTATCACATCAGCCCATACCCTCCTCCACCCCCGCAATGCCTACCAGCACAAAACACTGCATTCTCGGACCTGTAGGCGCCAAGAACGGGGCGTCTAACGGGAGGCATAGGCGAATGGACTTCACCTGGAGAGGGCCGAGAGCGTATTGAGCACGTAGGACACAAACACCTCAGGCGCTGAAGAAGGCACACATACGCCGAAATGCATTCGCCAGGATTGGAGTTACCTCAATAAAGCTGGTTCCCAATGGCTCCCCTGCTGTGGCCTCGACTCTTTTTTCGGAGGAGGGTGTTTGAATGAGTATATATATATATATATATATATATATATATATATATATATATATATATATATATATATATATATATATATATATATATATTCACTGAAAAAAACCATAGGTTATAGACCATATATAGTTAGGAATTAGCATTTAGAAAACCTTATTTTACTCACACAAAACCATTGAAATTCCATATATAGTTAGTTGCACTAACTATATATCGCGCACCCGCAATCCACTGCTGATGATGTCACATATTACATCATTCATGACATGGTCAGTGACATCACTGATGACATCACTGATGACATCTCAAATGACATCACTGATGACATCATCTAGTGTCTGTGTGTTTTTGTAAAGTTTAAATACGTTTTACATATTGAAGAACGACTGGATGTATGGAAGACTGAGTGTGTGTGTGTGGCTGGCTGGGAGGTGTGTGACTCTGTGCATATCAATGTGTACTTGTATCAGTGATTGTATAAGAGAGTAAGTATGTGTTAGTATATGTGTGAAAAGTATGGTGTTCTGTGTTTAACTATAGATGAGGAAATCGAAGTGTGATTGATTCTTCACAGGACTGACTAGGTGTATGAGTGCATATGATAGTGTTCTAATAATAACTGACTATGTATGAGTAATTGTATGGGTGAATGAGTGAATGTGTGTGTAGACGTACGAATCAGTGAGTGCGTATGTAGTAACTGGCATTAGTGTGTCATGATGTCATCAGTGATGTCATTTGAGATGTCATCAGTGATGTCATTTCAGATGTCATTAGTGATGTCATCAGTGATGTCACTGAAGTATGGTGTTCTGTGTTTAACTGTATAGATGAAGAAATGGAAGTGTGATTGATTCTTTACAGGACTGACTTGGTGTGTGAGTAACTCCATGGATGAGTGGCAGTGTGTGACTGTCTGCATAGGTGTATGAGTGCATATGATAGTGTTGTAATAATAAGTGACTGTATGTATGAGTCATTGTATGGGTGAATGAGTGAATGTGTGTGTAGACGTAGGAATCAGTGAGTGCGTATGTAGTAACTGGTATTGGTGTGTCATGATGTCATCAGTGATGTCATTTGAGATGTCATCAGTGATGTCATCAGTGATGTCATTTGAGATGTCATCAGTGATGTCATCAGTGATGTCACTGACCATGTCATGAATGATGTAATATGTGACATCATCAGCAGTGGATTGCGGGTGCGCGATATATAGTTAGTGCAACTAACTATATATGGAATTTCAATGGTTTTGTGTGAGTAAAATAAGGTTTTCTAAATGCTAATTCCTAACTATATATGGTCTATAACCTATGGTTTTTTCAGTGAATTTTCAAGGTTTTGTAAATGCGAATTCCTAACTATATATGGTCTATAACCTATGGTTTTTTCAGTGAATTTCATTGGTTTTTTAACAGCTAATATCTGTAGCTGTAAAATGTATTCTTCTTTAAATCCAAAAATATATTTTATATGTTTATGAATAATTTTTTTTTTAAATATTTTTTTTTCTTCGTTCCCGCTTCGCGAATCGGGAAGCTTCCCGTTAGCTGACCTTGATGCCGCGAAATAGACCGCGAGCCGGTAAACGTTTCTTTACCGCAAGTGCCGCGTTAGAAAACAACATCGTGACGCCTCCCGTCCGCATGACGTTTCACGTTGTCGCGTGATACGTCATATGACGTGCTACGTTAGCGAACTGGTACGCGAAGCGAGTCGCAAAGCGCAGGTTTCTGGAAGCAAACCGGGAGGCCCTACAAAGCGCTTAACGTAAACACAGCAAGTCATGTGACTTGGTAATAACACTTTTCATTGGTTCATTTCACTTTTGGTTTCCTAATGATGTAAGACTAGGTCATATAATCTAAAATGAACACTTTTCATTGGTTGAGAACTCTTGTTTTTCCCAAATGATGAAAATCCCTCCTTCTTTCCTCACTCTGACTTTCATCATTGTGAGAGAAAGACCCTTTGTGATCACTGAGCAATGGCTTCTTTAGTAGCTTCAGCTGGTGCTTCCCTACCACCTCCACCACATCCAAGGAAGAGTGGACCACCTGCTCAAGTTATAATTCAGCAAGAAGAGGAAGAAGAGGAAGACGAGGAAGAGCAGGAAGAGAGGCAGTTTTTGCCTGAGGAACCCAGGACGTCTCACCGGAAAGAAAACTTCATTTGGCAATTTTTTAAAATTCCCAAAGGTCAGAAAAAAGTTAATGCAAGATACGTAACTTGCCTTATATGTCAAGATAGACTGTCCAGAGGAACCGAGAAAAAATACAGTTTCGGAAACTACACAATGCATCGCCATATGACTAGGTGGCATCCTAACAACTACAGTGCTGCACAGTTTCGGAACGACCTAGATAATCTCCCTATTATGGCCAGAAGATCTGTTGTACCGGAAGTAACGGGACCAGAGGGCAGGGAGATGGTGCCAAATATACAAATGAGATTTGGTGAAGTAAAACACATCTGCGTATTTTGCGATGGATTCATTTGCTACGGAGAAAGAAGCATCACTCTGATCAACAGAGCTATTGACTATCATATGCAAGTTTGTACGAAACGCCCAAAATAATAAATACTTTTTTTTTGTTTTGTTGCTCCTGTTGAGCCCTTTACAATGAATCGTTTTCATTGCCCCCTCCAAGAAAAACCCCCAAAAATATAAAACTGTTCAGAAAAATTCAAAAAAAGTAAAAAAATGTTCTGAAAAATAATAAAAAAATATAAAACAAAAACAATAAAAAAAAAGTTCTTTTCAGAACTACCTCCCCGTTATTAAAAAATTGGTACAATATTTGGAACTGTGCCAACCTCTATTTCTCTTAGTTCGCTTCCCAGTTCGCTCGCCGGTACGCGAACCGGAAGCGAACCAAAAACAGTAAGTATAAGGGAAGGAAATAGACACTTATGTTAAAAGAAAGACAGCTATAGGGGAGTAAACTAGAGATACTATTACCCGTAATCCACTGCTGATGATGTCACATATTACATCATTCATGACATGCTCAGTGACATCATCAGCAGAGGATTGCGGGTTTTTTGGCAACGTGCCTTATCCACGGTTTAATAACGCTGCCTTTTGCTTTATATAAGTTTTCAAATTGTATGAAATATATACCAATAGGTCGTTATGAACCTTTAGGTAGTGCTTTTCTTCATGAGGTCTGGTCGCTTCCATACACATACAGATGTTTCAAAGATGATCAAGAAGTTTATCTGAATGGAGAGGAATGCACTGAGACGCCAGATCATTCACTAATGTGTAGGCACATACAGTTACACGGTTCATGCAACAAACACCGACCAAATATGGCTTGCGTGTTGCAAGGCACGCCAGTTCCTGCTATCATCCCCACGTTCAAGTTGTTGGAAAATGGTAGTTATTTGATGCTCAATAATGAAGATTGTTCTGAGTTAATTAAAAGTATTCCTTTTATCGTAACAGTAAGTGAACGGGTTATTTGCTGCAGAAATGTTCTATTTCCTCCCACACATGAACATAGGGAGTTTTCAATCTGGCCACAAATACCAACCTTGGGAGAGATTTCAACGGCATGGCAAGAATAAGAGCTCTTTTGTCTCAGAGAGAGGTGGCCTTGAGTTCGGCCCGTGAAACTTTCGTGCTTCACATAGCGAACACCCGTACAGAGGTGCAGACCCTTTTCAATTCAGATTTGCCTTTCAATTTCAGCAAGATGGTTCGGACTATCTTTAACGCATCCTCCACAAAGGCCCTGGCGCACTTTTTTAAAGTTGTTACCAGTGGTCTCGTGACTTCATTTGAGAAAATCTTTGGAGTCATCCCTGCTTTCTTTCATTCTATTTTCTCCACTCTGCTTCGTGGATTGGCATTTTTACTTGCATTACCAGCGGACGCTCTTGTGCTTTTTTACATTTTTAAATATGGATGTCCCTCCTATGCAACCTCCCACCCTGCAGCTGCTGACACTGTTCCGCAATCGCATGCTAGAATATTATGGCACAATGCCGTTGGCGATATTAAGCACGGCATATGGATTATCTTTTCGATTCTCCTACTTCACCTGTGTCCAGCCTGTATTTCACTGCCTGACCTGTGATTTCGATTGGGCCATTGATTTGTGTCTCTGCGGACCGGTTTCTCCTGACGTCGACTTTAATCAGCTGATGACTCCTATCATTACTCACGAGTTGGTTTGTCCTGGCGAAAGGATTATGGCTGTGGCATTGATGCATGGACTAATTGGTCCCTGGAATTTACTGGCGGCAGCACAGTCTTTCTTGGAACAGAGCTTTCTTGAAAACCCACCGAGCTGTCCTCTGATGGTGATAGAGGATCCGGTGCTGGGAGAGCACGTATGTTCTTTTCCGCTTTTAAATTGGATGGCTGAACTGTTTTCGGATGAAGACGGTGACTTCCTATTGGAGGCTGTTGCAGCTTATTTTGCATACACAGTTATGTCATAGACCTTTTTCATGTTTGATATGCTGAGTACTAGCATTTCATTGACAATTCATTGACTTTTTTGTCAAGTTTTTATTATTTACCTTGCCTATTGGCTTAAGACTCGATAAAGTACTTGGCTGTTTTATTTTTCTTTAGCATTAAATTTTCCTAGTTTTTAATGCTTTACCTTGCGGACCGTCCACATATAAACTTGCAATCTGCTCTCATGAGATGGCACTTCTATTATCTTATTCAGTTCGTTTCCGGATCATGGGGAGGTGTCATCTAAGTCCTGGATATCTTTACACCGTGTTAAGTTAGCATGGGCTCATTACCGGTTTAAACGCCATTTTTCCTTTTTTGCAACTTCTGCACACGACACTTAGTTGTTGCTTTAGCTTTCCACCTAGTAGTTCATCGTGGTTTACATGAGAATAATATGTTATTGCTCTACTATCTGCTTTGCTTGTTAAACTATATCTGTACAGCGAGTGCTAAAGTTTCAAGAACAACACGATACAGAATTGTTATGAGGTCTGATCTCCACGACTTCATACTCATAACATAAGTGCAACTTCTGCCAATTCTGGGCATGAGGCGGGTTTTATATTGCTTTGCCGAACACACATACACAACAGTTGATGCGGTTCACATGAAGAGAGAGCTGGTGTATGCTGATGTGATTCCTTCAAATCTAAGATACTAAAGTATGGGCACGCCCTAAACCAACACAAAGAGACCTTCTTAGCAAATAATATAATATGTGTATTAGGGAGGGTGAGATATAAGCAGCCGCGGACCGTGGAGGGAGTTACGGTGAGGCAGGGAGGCGGTGAGGGGGAGAAGCAGGGTGGAGCCCTCTCTACCCTGCCCCTCCCCCTCCCCGCCTCCCTGCCCCACCGTAACTCCCTCCACGGCCCGCAGCTGCTTATAAGTGTTGCTAACTCTTATTCATTTACAGCATGTTAACATACTGTCACCATTCGCTTTTTATGTACTAGTAACTATGCTGGTAATTTTGCTACTGATAATATGTGTACTTGTATTCTCCACCCTGCTTCTCCCCCTCCCCGCCTCCCTGCCTCACCGTAACTCCCTCCACGGCCCGCGGCTGCTTATAAGTGTTGCTAACTCTTATTCATTTACAGCATGTTAACATACTATCACCATTCGCTTTTTATGTACTAGTAACTATGCTGGTAATTTTGCTACTGATAATATGTGTACTTGTATTATCTAAGATACTACGCCTGAGAAGACGGCATTAGTAAATAAACATTTCAAATACACATGTGTTCTTCTTAACTCCATGTTCTGGTTTCTAAGAAATATTTAACGACCGACTGTTCATGAGTTCCACGTATCCTGAGGTACTATAAGTTCATATTCTGGATTGTCTAAACATTGAGAGTTTGTTATATCCAATGTGACACTGTACCTAGCTTGCTAAGGGGTTTTTGATTACTAAGGTGAGTTTTGGGGCACCCTAATTCGCCGAGGTTCCAATCCTCTGTCCACAGTTCTGTGTGAGAACAGAAACCCTGCGACAGGGGCACCCCCGACCCTTGCTGGAGCTTCATCACACTTGCGATACAACTCCAGCAATGCGCCACCTTTACGGCACAGATAGATCACGCATCTGTGCTGTTTTTGCCCCATGATGCGCCGCATTGTAAATGCAGCACACCATAGGTGACGGAACAGCGGCACAGAATGACTAACACATCCCTGGTGATGCGCCAGTCATCATAAATGTATCCCTATGCTTCTTATCTTGTTAGAGATGAACCGCCATATGTATCATCAAAGTTTTTTGCATTTCCTAAATAGCGAACTTTAAGGAATAAATAGCGATTCTTTACCATTCCTAGTTTGCGATTAGCTATTTGCTAATTACAAATTACCCATTCATTTCCTTCATTTCCATAGGGCGGTTGGACTCACTTTTAGCTCGAACGGCTGAATGGATTTCCACGAAACTTGGCAAAATTGTAGAGACTGGTAGCCCGATGTGCCTTTGCTATGTCTCAAGATATATGCTCCAGTGGTTTTTACGAAAATTAACTTTGAAAAATATATATTGGGCTACATTGGCCTATATATATGTTGGAGCCCAAATGTAGCCCAATGAAGCCCAATGTAGCCCAATGTAGCCCAATGTAGCCCAAAGATGGCCGCCAGACACACAAAAAAACAAATGTAGCCCAAATATCAGCCAGATGTAGCCCAACTATAGCCCAGTGACAGAATGACAAATCAGCTTCGCAAACCTCCGTTACGCGAAGCGGAGCGCTGTTACAGATATATATCTTTTTTTGAACGTTAATTTCTCAAAATCCACTGGAGCACATATATTGAGACCTAGCAAAGGCACATCGGGCTACCAGTCCCTAATATTTTGCCAAGTTTCGTGCAAATCCATTCAGCCGTTCGATTATTATTATTATTATTTTTTTTGCCCCGCGGGGCCCTTTTAAAACCTCCACATCAAACCTAGGGGGTCAGCGAGGATCTACTATGCCCCCTTATGGTTATTTCCCCCTTTGTTTTGGCCTCCTCTTGTCTCTCGATCCTACCGAGAGACAAGATGGCGGCCGCTACGGACTTTTTGGAATGTTGACAGACGCCAGAGAACCAATCAGCTTCGCTTCACAAAGCTCCGTTGCGCGAAAAGTACGCGTCCTGGGACGCTGCCCGGTCCGCTGTTACAGATATATATCTTTTTTTAAACGTTAATTTCTCAAAATCCACTGGAGCACATATATTGAGACCTACAAAAGGCACATCGGGCTACCAGTCCCTACAATTTTGCCAAGTTTCGTGCAAATCCATTCAGCCGTTCGGGCTAAAAGTGAGGCCAACCGCCCTATGGAAAACTCAATGTTAAAAACACGTTTTGGGACCCCCCTTTTTTCTCGGCCCCCCCTTGACGAACCCCCCCCCAAATTTTCAAGGGCTGCTCAGAAACAAAATGTGCCATTTTCCTGAAAATTTCAGCCAATTCCGTCCACAAACGCCAAAGTTATTAGACATAGAATTTTCAAAAATCCCATAGAGAAAAAATCCTAACTATATATACCTACTGGCGACCGCCAGTAGGTAATATATATATATATATATATATATATATATATATATATATATATATATATTTTTCCAAACAACAGCGCGGCCCTTCCGGGATCCTCTCTCCCCAGCCAGGTGGTGTCTCAGAGTTCGGCGGACCACGCCGACCGAAAATAGTTATAATCCACAGTTCTGCTTGCAAGTTAATAAGGAACAAATAATTTTATGCATTTTTTAACTGTATGTTTTTATGTGTTTTGTAGGAGAATGGAATTCCTTATTCACTCCTGTCACGTCCACATCACGGTCCTTGGACCTTCTTGAAATTTGGATGAAAGACACTGGGCACCTGTATGAAAGTATATTTTCACTTTATTGATTTTGCACCGTACTATGTGGTATATAAACATGATACACTAAATCGGGAGTATCTATGCATGAATGGTTACCCTATGCCATGGGGTTAGTCTCCACGGTACGGATTTGTCTGGCACTAGACCGAACTAGATCCGAATGAACTGAGGAAATATGGGCGCTCCTGCACCTAGAGACTTACAGAACTGATCCTTGTCTAAACTTGTGGGTCAACTGGGGCACTAGTCCGACAGAAATTCAGACCTGACAAAAATGTGTAAATATGAGGAAACATACTATGTTGATAAATACAAGCAATGTAGTATCGTTATACCAAGTATAATGAGCTTTAACCAATCCAAGATGGCGGTTCCTTAGGACTGTGTAGGTAACAGTTCTTATACAAACATCGCGATTGTGATAATAATTGTGGTTTATACCTCACTTGACATAGTGAGTTCTCTAACAGAACATATGCATATGTACATTGTGTCGAGAAACATTGATGGTACTTGTATCTGGTATTTCATTTGAAAACATGAAGGATGTTTACCACTTCAAGATGGTGGCGTTTTGTGACTGTGAAATTAACAGTACAAGGGTACTTCTTTTATGTCTATGAGCCCCCGGCAATGTGTATATTATGTTTTGACCCATAGGGGTAATCACGTGTGATCAAGACAAGATTCATTGTCGAAACGCGTAGCGTGTCAACTGGGCAAATAAACTTATGCTGAGTATTCCTGAGTGCGTCTCCTTGCTTGCAAGCAGAACTGTGGAGAATATATATATATATATATATATATATATATATATATATATATTCACTGAAAAAACCATAGGTTATAGACCATATATAGTTAGCTGGACATTTTATTGACATAAAACCAATGAAATTCCATATATAGTTAGTTGCACTAACTATATATCGCGCACCCGCAATCCACTGCTGATGATGTCACATATTACATCATTCATGACATGGTCAGTGACATCACTGATGACATCACTGATGACATCTCAAATGACATCACTGATGACATCACTGATGACATCTCAAATGACATCACTGATTACATCATCTAGTGTCTGTGTGTTTTTGTAAAGTTTAAATATGTTTTACATATTGAAGAATGAGTGGATGTATGGAAGACTGAGTGTGTGTGTGGCTGGCTGGGAGGTGTGTGACTCTGTGCATATCAATGTGTACTTGTATCAGTGATTGTATAAGAGAGTATGTGTTAGTATATGTGTGAAAAGTATGGTGTTCTGTGTTTAACTGTATAGATGAGGAAATGGAAGTGTGATTGATTCTTTACAGGACTGACTAGGTGTGTGAGTAACTCCATGGATGAGTGGCAGTGTGTGAGTGTCTGCATAGGTGTATGAGTGCATATGATAGTGTTGTAATAATGAGTGACTGTATGTATGAGTGATTGTATGGGTGAATGAGTGAATGTGTGTGTAGACGTAGAAATCAGTGAGTGCGTATGTAGTAACTGGTATTGGTGTGTCATGATGTCATCAGTGATGTCATTTGAGATGTCATCAGTGATGTCATCAGTGATGTCATTTGAGATGTCATCAGTGATGTCATCAGTGATGTCACTGACCATGTCATGAATGATGTAATATGTGACATCAGCAGTGGATTGCGGGTGCGCGATATATAGTTAGTGCAACTAACTATATATGGAATTTCATTGGTTTTATGTCAATAAAATGTCCAGCTAACTATATATGGTCTCTAACCTATGGTTTTTTCAGTGAATTTTCAAGGTTTTGTAAATGCAAATTCCTAACTATATATGGTCTATAACCTATGTTTTTTTCAGTGAATTTCATTGGTTTTTTAAAAGCTAATATCTATAGCTGTAAAATATATTCTTTATTACGTGACGTATCACGTAGCCACGTGAGACGCCTCATGACGCGTCGCATAACCGTGACGTATCGGCTCTGCAGCGCAAACAAAACCCGTAACGTAAGCGTGCCGGAGCACGCTTACAGATATATATATTTTTTTTAACCTTAATTAGACAAAATCCACACGTGCACATATCTTGAGGCCTTGCAAAGGCACATCAAACAAACAGTCCCTACAATTTTGCCAAGTTTGCTGGAAATCTATTCCCTTAATTTTTTTTTTACTGTTTCTCTTGGTTTTCCCCTTGTTACGCTTACCGGGACGCTACCCGGTACGCGAATCGGACGCTCCAAAAACACAAGATGGCGGACTCCCGTTACGCTGCCGGTTAGCTGCCCGGTTCGCGTACCGGGAAGCGCCTCTACCGCGAAAAATCGCGGGGGACTTTAATATCCCCCTCATCAATCCTAGGGGGTCAGGAGGGGTTTACCTTGCCCCCTTTCCTTCATTTCCCCCTTCTTTTTTCACCACATCTTGTCTCTCGAACCTACCGAGAGACAAGATGGCGGCCGCTCCGGACTGTTTACAATGTTGACAGCTACGCTGCCGGTTAGCTGCCCGGTTAGCTGCCCGGTGAGCTGCCCGGTTCGCATACCGGGACGCGCCTCTACGGCGTAAAATCGCAAAAAAAAATTTATTTTTTTTTTTGCCCCGCGGGGCACTTTAATATCCCCCTCATCAATCCTAGGGGGTCAGGAGTGGTCTACCTTGCCCCCTTTCCTTCATTTCCCCCTTCGTTTTTCACCACATCTTGTCTCTCGATCGTACCGAGAGACAAGATGGCGGCCGCTCCGGACTGTTTAGAATGTTGACAGACACCGGAGAGCCAATCAGCTTCGCGAAGTTCCGTTACGCGTCAGGTACGCGAACCGGGGCGCTAACCGGAGCGCTGTCACAGATATATATATTTTTTTAAACGTTAATTTCTCAAAATCCACTGGAGCACATATATTGAGACATAGCAAAGGCACGTCGGGCAAACCATATCTACAATTTTGCCAAGTTTCATGTAAATCTATTCAGCCGTTCGAGCTAAAAGTGAGTCCAACCGCCCTATGGAAAAATGAATGGGAAAAACGCGTTTTGGGCCCCCCTTTTTTCTCGGCCCCCCCTTAACGAATCCCCCCCAAATTTTCAGGGGCTGCTCAGAAACAAAATGTGCCATTTTCCTGAACAATTCAGCCAATTCCGTCCACAAACGCCAAAGTTATTAGACATAGAATTTTCAGAAATCCCATAGAGAAAAAATCCTAACTATATATACCCACTGGCTATCGCCAGTAGGTAATATACATATATAAACATATATAATCTGCATATCTATATAAATATAAATGCATGCATACATATACATACATATGCATGTTATTTACATGAAAGTTTTAAAAACACTAATAAAAGCAAAGCTAAAAAGCCACCTCATTACAAACAGAATGGCTTTAACTTCAACGAGGGCGAGATCTATTGCATTTTCAATGCTTGTTTACTTTGGTTCTATCAAGAAGGCATTCAGATGTGTCACACATTTGCCATAAATTCTGAATGTTAGCACTCTAGTTGCTCATTAGATCACTGTAGTAAAGCTAGTGCTCACCAGGGAAGTCTGCTGCTAATCATGGTTTGCAGCCATTTTCCCGCATTTTTTATCCCGCATTTTTTATCCCGCAGACTTTCAGTCCGCATACCATTATCCCGCAAGGTCATTGACCTCGCATACCATTATCCCGCATTTTTTCAAAACGCATGTGCATTTATCTCGCATGCCTTTACAAAGAATTACGTTTTAAAGGCATGTATGGTAAATGCATTTGCGTTGTGAAAACCACGATGACGAGAGAGGTAAGTGGGTTTGTGTTAATTTTTTCGTGGGTTAGTGATTGTGTAGTGTAGTGTAGTGTTGTGTAGTGTAGTGTTGTGTTAGTGTAGTGTAGAGTTGTGGTGGTTGTTTAGTGTAGGGTCATGCTGGGGGTAGTGTTTTAGGGTTTAGGGTTGTGTTGTAGTGTTTGCGTAGTGTAGGGTCATGCTGGGGGTAGTGTTTTAGGGTTTAGGGTTGTGTTGTAGTGTTTGTGTAGTGTAGGGTCATGCTGGGGGTAGTGTTTTAGGGTTTAGGGTAGTGTTGTAGTGTTTGCGTAGTGTAGGGTCATGCTGGGGTGTAGTGTTTTAGGGTTTGGGGTAGTGTTGTAGTGTTTGCGTAGTGTAGGGTCATGCTGGGGGTAGTGTTTTAGGGTTTAGGGTAGTGTTGTAGTGTTTGTGTAGTGTAGGGTCATGCTGGGGGTAGTGTTTTAGGGTTTAGGGTAGTGTTGTACTGTTTGTGTAGTGTAGGGTCATGCTGGGGGTAGTGTTTTAGGGTAGTTTAGTTGTTTAGTGTATGCTAAAGGCATATTCGTTCTAAAGGTTTTCGTTATTTTAATTTGTGGCCTAATAGTACATGCGGGATTTTTTTTGCGGACTGATGGTATGCGGGATTTCGTCATATATTCGCTAATCATACTTTCTATGGCAAAATGAACCCCCTCATTTTGTTCCTTTTTAAATAAAATGTTTTAAGAGTTACCACTTTATTCCAATCAAGATGGCTTCAGGTGTGCCATACCTTTGTAATAAGTGGACTGTTAGCACTCTAGTTGTTCTTTAGAACACTCTGGGACATTCTGTCATTGGGCTATAGTTGGGCTACATCTGGCTGATATTTGGGCTACATTTGTTTTTTTTTTGTCTCTGGTGGCCATCTTTGGGCTACATTGGGCTACATTTGGGCTCCAACATATATATAGCCCAATGTAGCCCAATATATATTTTTCAAAGTTAATTTTCGTAAAAACCACTGGAGCCTATATCTTGAGACATAGCAAAGGCACATCGGGCTACCAGTCCCTACAATTTTGCCAAGTTTGGTGTAAATCCATTCAGCCGTTCAGGCTAAAAGTGAGGCCAACCGCCCTATGGAAAATTGCATGGGAAAAACACGTTTTGGGACCCCCTTTTTTCTCGGCCCCCCCTTGACGAAACTCCCCCAAATTTTCAGGGGCTGCTCAGAAACAAAATGTTTCATTTTCCTGAAAATTCCAGCCAATTCTGTCCTCAAACGCCAAAGTTATTCGACATAGAATTTTCAAAAATCCCATAGGAAAAAAATCCTAACTATATATACCTACTGGCTATCGCCAGTAGGTAATATATATATATATATATATATATATATATATATATATATATATATATATATATATATATATTCACTGAAAAAACCATAGGTTATAGACCATATATAGTTAGGAATTAGCATTTACAAAACCTTGAAAATTCACTGAAAAAACCATAGGTTATAGACCATATATAGTTAGGAATTAGCATTTAAAAAACCTTATTTTACTCACACAAAACCATTGAAATTCCATATATAGTTAGTTGCACTAACTATATATCGCGCACCCGCAATCCACTGCTGATCATGTCACATATTACATCATTCATGACATGGTCAGTGACATCACTGATGACATCACTGATGACATCTCAAATGACATCACTGATGAGATCACTGATGACGTCATCCAGTGACTGTATAATTCTGTAAAGTTAAAATATGTCTTACATATTGAAGAATGAATGGATGTATAAGTGTCTTGATGAAGGATTTAGTAGGGGCATGGCTGACTGTATGAGTGACTGATTAAATGTGTCTCACTGAGTGCATGGGTTAGTGACTAAACTGTCTTAATTTGTGCATCATTATGTCTGTTGTTCTGTAAACTGCTGCATGTGTTGATCATTAGCTATATGATTAACTGTATGGGTTATTGATTGGTTGCCCAAGCATTTGTATGGGAGACTGAGTGTGTGTGTGGGTGGCTGGGAGGTGTATGACTCTCTGCATAGATGTGTGAGCAGTTGATTGACTAGATGTATGGGTTCAAAAGTGCATGTGGAAACAGCTGTATGGGCGGTTGACTGTGTGCATGAGTGTAATGGTGAGTGAATGGATATCTCAGTGCTACATGTCAAAGTAAGTACATATGTAAAACACAGTACATGTGAGAGTTGACATATATAAATAACTGTGCATAAGAGCCAGTGAATGTGTGAGTGGCTGTATGGATCATTGTGAACTTGTATCCAGGATTGTATAAGTGAGTAAATATGTTTTAGTATATGTTTGAATAAGTAAGGTGTGTATAACTGTATAGTTGAGGAAATGGAGGTGTGATTGATTCTTTGCATGACTGACTAAGTGTCTGAGTAACTCCATGGATGAGTGACAGTCTATGAGTGTCTGTTTACACTGAGTGTATCTAAGGTTATATTAGTCTGAAGAGGTTCATCGTATTATCACATGAATGATGTCATCAGTGATGTGATCAGTAATGTCAAATGAGATGTCATCAGTGATGTCATCAGTGATGTCATTTGAGATGTCATCAGTGATGTCATTTGAGATGTCATCAGTGATGTCATCAGTAATGTCATTTGAGATGTCATCAGTGATGTCACTGACCATGTCATGAATGATGTAATATGTGACATGATCAGCAGTGGATTGCGGGTGCGCGATATATAGTTAGTGCAACTAACTATATATGGAATTTCAATGGTTTTGTGTGAGTAAAATAAGGTTTTTTAAATGCTAATTCCTAACTATATATGGTCTATAACCTATGGTTTTTTCAGTGAATTTTCAAGGTTTTGTAAATGCTAATTCCTAACTATATATGGTCTATAACCTATGGTTTTTTCAGTGAATTTCAATGGTTTTTTAATAGCAAATATCATAAGCTGTCGAATGTCAAGTACGTGGTAAGTGAAAACATTTTCGTGTTTATGCACACTGATCTGCTTTGAATGGTGCCCCCCCCCTCATTTCTATTAGGAGTACTCTCTCTTTGCAGATAGTGAAAGGTAGTTAACGCAGGCCTTTGCCCCCGTTGTAATCCATCGTGCCTGCTTCTCTCTCCATTTGATTGATTGTTATCCAAGTATTTACTGTTTTAGAATTAGTTCTTTGGTTCATTCTCTATTTACAAACAAACACAGAGTCGCAATACTCTGTTTAGTCTTTGCAGATAACGAAAAATCGTGTAAAAAAAAAGAAAAGGAATCGAGCAAAATCAGTAGGCCACTAATGGGATCTCTTTTTGACCTCGCTAAAATTGAAACATTAGGAACAACCCCTCATGACAAATACAAAACTAGTGACATGAACTGAACTCCACACAATGATGGCTGCAAAACAGCTCGGCTCCGCCACCCACCCCGCCCAAAATAACGATAAAGAGCGGCTGCCATGATTGGTTGCGGAATGGCCACGACGGAGCTACGAAATGGTGCTGCTCTCATGCTAACCCCTGCTTCAGTCTGAAACATCCAGAAACACTGTAGACTACCAATTCGATCAGTTCCGGTAGCGCCCCAATGTAACCCGGTAGAGAAGAACTAGCCCTCCCCTCTTTGACTGATGGTTCTTGTTGCCTGTCCCTTCTGTTGTCATTTAACAGAACTATTTAGCCTGCTGAAAGGGGTTGTGTTCCGACCGCTGGTTGGTGGAGACATTTTGACTATATTCTGGACCTGCGTTGTCGCGTAATGCGTCATATGACGCGCCGCGTTAGCGCATCCGGAAGTCATCCGGGGCGCGCAGCGCGTAACGCAAGCATAACAAGTCATGTGACTTGTTAATAAAACTTTTCATTGGTTCATTTTACTTTTCTTATTGTAATGATGAAAGGCTTGGTCATATGACCTAAAAATTACGCTTTTCATTACTTCCGAACATTATTTTT
Organism: Lissotriton helveticus; assembly: GCF_964261635.1. Taxonomy (NCBI): domain Eukaryota; kingdom Metazoa; phylum Chordata; class Amphibia; order Caudata; family Salamandridae; genus Lissotriton; species Lissotriton helveticus. The sequence goes on along the minus strand of NC_136059.1, from coordinate 915,010,872 downwards.
TCTTAAATATATGTTATAATGTTCCAGGCTAATGTACTTTCCCGGAAATTTTACAACTGTCCTGCAAGTAAAATATATTCTTTTTTCGAGAAAAAGAGCGTTTCTTCGTCCCATGACGGAGCCGTTGAGCAAAAGAGGGTCGGACCTGCTGTCTTAGTCGCCGACACGCCTGAATATGAGATTCTTATCGATCACTTTATGTTGCAGGAATAGAAAACACAACAGCCCTTGACCATTTATCTTTACTGCGTTCCTTCGTATTATACCTTTTACCCTTCATGTAATTGGTCTGCTTTATTTCACTTGCCTTTTAATGATTCTAAAACAGTGACTATTATTAAAAACTTTACCAATGTATATACTACTACCATGTTTTCTTTTAAAAACCTTTATTGTGAAAATTTCATTATACAAATACGAGCCTATAACCACGTGGGCCTGCCACGGAGCAAACAGTAATCGTATATGATGAATAGACATTTACACTGTAGAGGAACGTAACGGGCGGGCCATTAGGTTGCAAGAACTAAGGTGTCTAACAGTTACGGAATCGGTGGACGTACATTTTATAATTAAAATACGACAGGGCCAGTTACAATAAAATTATCTAGATATACATTTGCGGGCAAGTACCATGGGTGACGTTAATTCGAACTTTCAACAGTACAGTAATCAATAACACATCAGAACTTAATATCAATAGGGATGTCGAAATATTCAATCAATTCTCGTCCCCGCCCGCCATGTGCTTCAAAACTGCATACGTATCTCGTGATTTCAAGGTTCTGCAACCAGTACACAACAAGGAGTTACGAGTCCCATTTATTCCGGCGCCATTTTGGGCGAGGACGGGCAGGTCCAGGATATAGTCAAAATGTCTCTACCAACCATCGACTATGATGATGTTCATATGCTGTATTTATTAGAGTAACACTCATCTGTCCACATGAAATTAATTTGCCACAATCTAAACATGTCATTTTAATCTTTCCAAAGTTCTTCTAAATATTTGAGACCGTTTCCCTTGCCTCTGAAGCTCTCAGTGCCACTTCTTTGATGAATGTACTAGCAGGTCAGGGGTTCTCCTCCAAATCTCTCTTTTATGCAGCACTATAATTAATTGGTGCCACCTCTCCATATGACGATGCATGGTATAGTTACCACAACTATATTTTTTTTCGGTTCCTCTGGAGAGTTCATCGTGGCAGATGAAGCGTGTAACGTACCGGGCATTTACCTTTTTTTGCATGTACAGGAAAGGAAAAAAAAAATCGAGCGTCCGAGTTCTAAGGTGTCCCAGGGCCATTTTAGTGGACCAGGCCCAAATCCAAAGAACAGGCCGCCATTTTGAGAGTCCTCTTGCAGCCGCCTGTCGCTGTAGCATCAAGAGCAGCCGAAACTCAGCTGAATAGCAACTGAAACGGTAAAGGGGCGCCCCACTACAGCAGACGAGCCTCCACCTAGGAAGGCCCATTCACGCCGCCTCCCCCCCCCCCCCCTTCGGGCACCCCACGCCGTTATTCGGAGCAGTATTGTAGGATGGCCACACCAGTGCGGCAACTTGCTAGACATCACCTCGGTGGTAACCGAATCTCAACGCCTTGTGGTGTCTTCTATTCAGAAAACATTGTTATGCTGCCTTCGACCTATTCGCTGCAAGTGCGCACACAACTCAACTGCATAGCTTGCTAGACACCACCTCGGTGCCATCCGGATCTTGGAATCTCAGCGCCTTTTGGTGTCTTCTCTTCAGAAAATATTGTTGCGCTGCCTTTGGCCCCATTCGCACATCGGTCCGCAACTTAGACATCACCTCGGTGCCATCCGGATCTTGGCATCTCAGCGCCTTGTGGTGTCAGTCAGAAAATATTGTTGCGCTGCCTTTGGCCCCATTCGCACATCAGTCCGCTACTGACACCATCTCACAGGCCAACAGGGCGCCCCACGCCGACTTTTACCATTGTAGGATGGCCACACCAGTGCCACAACTTGCTAGACACCACCTCGGTGCCATCTGGAACTTGGCATCTCAGCGCCTTGTGGTGTCTTCAATTCAGAATATATTGTTGCGCTGCCTTTGGCCCCATTCGCACATCGGTCCGCTACTGACGCCATCTCACAGGCCAACGGGGCGCCCCACGCCGACTATCAGCATTGTAGGATAGCCACACCAGTACAGCAACTTGCTAGACATCACCTCGGTGCCATCCGGATCTCGGCGCCCCACTGCAGATGAAGTGCCTCTCAACTATGAAACCACCACGGTGACATCCGGATCTTGGCGCGTTTTGCTGCCTTCGGCCTATTCGCACATCGGTCCGCTACTGACGCCATCTCACAGGCTAATGGGGCGACCCACGCCGAGTTTCAGCATTGTAGGATGACCACACCAGTACAGCAACTTGCTAGACATCACCTCGGTGCCATCCGGATCTTGGCATCTCAGCGCCTTGTGGTGTCTTCTACTCCGAAAATATTGTAGAAAATATTGTTGCGCTGCCTTTGGCCCCATTCGCACCTCAGTCCGCTACTGACACCATCTCACAGGCCAACAGGGCGCCCCACGCCGACTTTTACCATTGTACGATGGCCACACCAGTGCCACAACTTGCTAGACACCACCTCGGTGCCATCCGGATCTTGGCATCTCAGCGCCTTGTGGTGTCTTCAAATCAGAAAATATTGTTGCGCTGCCTTTGGCCCCATTCGCACATCGGTCCGCTACTGCCGCCATCTCACAGGCCAACGGGGCGCCCCACGCCGACTTTCAACATTGTAGGATGGCCACAGAAGTGCGACAACTTACTAGACACCACCTCGGTGCCATCCGGATCTTGGCGCGTTGTGCTGCCTTCGGCCTATTCGCACATCGGTCCGCTACTGACGCAAACTCACAGGCCAACGGGGCGCCCCACGCCGACTTTCAGCATTGTAGGATGGCCACACCAGTGCGGCAACTTGCTACACACCACCTCGGTGCCATCCGGATCTTGGCATCTCAGCGCCTAGTGGTGTCTTCTATTCCGAAAATATTGTTGCGGTGCCTTCGGCCCCATTCACACATCGGTCCGCTACTGACGCCATCTCACAGGCCAACGGGGCGCCCCACGCCGACTTTCAGCATTGTAGGATGGCCACACCAGTGCGGCAACTTACTAGACACCACCTTGGTGCCATCCGGATCTTGGCGCGTTGTGCTGCCTTCGGCCTATTCGCACATCGGTCCGCTACTGACGCAAACTCACAGGCCAACGGGGCGCCCCACGCCAACTTTCAGCATTGTAGGATGGCCACACCAGTGCTGCAACTTGTTGGACACCACCTCGGTGCCATCCGGATCTTGGCGCGTTGTATTGCCTTCGGCCTATTCGCACATCGGTCCGCTACTGACGCCGCCTCACGTGCCAACGTATTTTCTCCGCATTTTATACCCTATGCCGCATAACAGGTCATGTGACTTGTTTATAAAACTTTTCATTGGTTCATTTTACTTTTGGTTTCCTAATGATGGAAGGCTTGATCATATGACCTAAAAACAACACTTTTCATTGGATGAAAACTTTTTTTTTTTCCCAAACGATGAAAGCCCCACCTTGTTTCTGGATGTTTCAGACTGAAGCTGGCGTCAGCATGAGAGCACCACCATCTCGTAGCTCCGTCGTGGTCATTCCGCGAGCAATCATGGCAGCCGCTCCCCACCAGAAGCCTGCAGGAGTCGGGGCCCCCAAAACTTTTGATGAATTCTCAAGGCGGAGGGGACGCTTTCGAGAATGGGGTCCAAGACCTAGCAGACAAGCGTCCGATTTCCAAGGTGTCCCAGGGCCATTTCAGTGGACCAGGCCCAAAAAGGAAAGAGCCTGCCGCCATTTTGAGAGTCCTGTGACAGCCGCCTATCGCTGCACCGCAAGAGTGGGCGCAACTCAGCTGAATTGCGGCTTTTGACACAGTGGACCAAAAACGGACGGAATGGCAACTGAAACGGTAAAGGGGCGCCCCACTACAACAGATGACACTCCACCTGGAGAGGCCCGTTCACGCCGCCTCCCCCGGGGCGCCCCACGCCGTTATTCGGAGCAGCATTGTAGGATACCAAAACCAGTGCGGCAACTTACTGGACATCACCTTGGTGCCATCGTTCTGCTGCCTTGGAACTATTCGCACAACAGTTTGCTACTGATGACCCACCCCCCGCGACGCCCCACGCCGTTATTTGCTGGGTGGCAACTTACTAGACATCACTTTCGTGTCATCTAGATTTCAGCGCGTTCTGCTGCCTTGGAACTATTCGCACAACAGTTTGCTACTGATGACCCACCCCCCGCGACTCCCCATGCCGGAAATCTGGACGTTGTGCTGCGTTGGGACTATTCGCACAGCCGACCGCTACTTCGTTGTTTTTCCCTAAAAATGTTTATATGTTATTACTATTTTTGTTTTCTTGTATATATTTATAAATTATTAAAGTTTTATAATCTTACTACTTTGTCGGAGTGCTATATATTTTTAATGTGACACATAATTGTAAAAACTTTGATGTACAAAGAGTCATCCCTGGAATCTTCCGCTTCAGGCTCGGTCCCCTCCCCAATCACAATACAGGATGGTTTTCAGATAATAGCAACGCTTCTGCTGTGACGGATCTCATCGAGTGTGGGCCTTGATCTACTATAACTCCTTTGAAGAGGGGTGATTCTTTACAGCTGTGGCCATAAACTACATCTGCAGGGCTAGCTGATACCCTAGGACCAGCCTGGACAATCGGACACAGAGGAAAAGGAGTGTCAGAGGGTGCGGTAGTGAATAGGGCGAAAGGGAGGTGTCGGGCAGGCACAGGGTGTGATTCTCAGGGAAGAGCAGCGCAGATGGGGGGAGGTTTATTACCCATGCATAAGACAGAGAGCGGGGGTGACCACTGCCTGGGGGAGATGCTTGCGAGGGTGGGGAGCCATGCTAAGGATCGACAGCGTGCACAGAGTGGGTCTGGTCAAGGCATCTAAAATGGCTGCCGTGCACGACAAAAGTGTGGCATTTGAAAAAAGACAAGATGGCGCAGACAATGTTTTTCAACACTTCCTGATTTCCTTCGAACCGAACGTTAACAGACGTTGGGGCATATTACCAAAGTTAAGCGATATTTATCCCTAACGATGCTTAGCAACGATTTTTTTACCGTCAGAAATTATCGCAGATAAACCTTGCTATTATCAAGGTTTATCGCAAATACGATAAAAAACGACCGCAGTGCATTAATATCGCTGAAAACTCAGCGATATTCATGCATTACCGAGCTAATGCTCTTAGCCATGTTATCCACCTCCCATTGGATAACATGGCTAAGAACTGCTCAGGGCAGGTGCTAGCTTTTGGAGATATTCGCGCTTATCTCGAATATTTCCAAAAGTTGATAATAGGAGATAGCGATGTTAGCGACTGTTTCCAGTCGCTAACATCTTAGCGTGCCCACTTTGCATGTCATTAGTGATAAATATCACTCACAGGCTATGATGACACTGATGTGTCATGATGTCATCAGTGATGTCATTTGAGATGTCATCAGTGATGTCATCAGTGATGTCATTTGAGATGTCATCAGTGATGTCATCAGTGATGTCACTGACCATGTCATGAATGAAGTAATATGTGACATCATCAGCAGTGGATTGCGGGTGCGCGATATATAGTTAGTGCAACTAACTATATATGGAATTTCAATGGTTTTGTGTGAGTAAAATAAGGTTTTCTAAATGCTAATTCCTAACTATATATGGTCTATAACCTATGGTTTTTTCAGTGAATTTTCAAGGTTTTGTAAATGCTAATTCCTAACTATATATGGTCTATAACCTATGGTTTTTTCAGTGAATTTCATTGGTTTTTTAACAGCTAATATCTGTAGCTGTAAAATGTATTCTTCTTTAAATCCAAAAAGATATTTTATATGTTTATTAATAATTTTTTTTAAAAATATTTTTTTTTCTTCGTTCCCGCTTCGCGAATCGGGAAGCTTCCCGTTAGCTGACCTTGATGCCGCGAAATAGACCGCGAGCCGGTAAACGTTTCTTTACCGCAACTGCCGCGTTAGAAAACAACATCGTGAAGCCTCCCGTCCGCATGACGTTTCGCGTTGTCGCGTGATACGTCATATGACGTGCTACGTTAGCGAACTGGTACGCTTACCGAGTCGCAAAGCACAGGTTTCTGGAAGCAAACCTGGAGGCCCTGCAAAGCGCTTAACGTAAACACAGCAGGTCATGTGACTTGGTAATAACACTTTTCATTGGTTCATTTAGCTTTTGGTTTCCTAATGATGTAAGACTAGGTCATATAATCTAAAATGAACACTTTTCATTGGTTGAGAACTATTGTTTTTCCCAAATGATGAAAACCCCTCCTTCTTTCCTCACTCTGACTTTCATCTTTGTGAGAGAAAGACCCTTTGTTACCAGTGAGCAATGGCTTCTTTAGTAGCTTCAGCTGGTGCTTCCCCACCACCTCCACCACATCCAAGGAAGAGTGGACCACCTGCTCAAGTTATAATTCAGCAAGAAGAGGAAGAAGAAGAACAGGACGACGAGCACGAAGAGAGGCACTTTTTGCCTGAGGAGCCCAGGACGTCTCACCGGAAAGAAAACTTCATTTGGCAATTTTTTTAAATTCCCAAAGGTCAGAAAAAAGTAAATGCAAGATACGTAACTTGCCTTATATGTCAAGATAGACTGTCCAGAGGGACCGACAAAAAATACAGTTTCGGAAACTACACAATGCATCGCCATATGACTAGGTGGCATCCTAACAACTACAGTGCTGCACAGTTTCGTAACGACCTAGATAATCTCCCTATTATGGCCAGAAGATCTGTTGTACCGGAAGTAACGGGACCAGAGGGCAGGGAGATGGTGCCAAATATACAAATGAGATTTCATGAAGTAAAACAAGTCTGCGTACATTGCAGTGGATTCATTTGCTACGGAGAAAGAAGCATCACTCTGATCAACAGAGCTGTTGACTATCATATGCAAGTTTGTACGAAACGCCCCAAATAATAAATACTTTTTTTTTGTTTTGTTGCTCCTGTTGAGCCCTTTACAATGAATCGTTTTCATTGCCCCCTCCAAGAAAAACCCCAAAAAATATAAAACTGTTCAGAAAAATTCAAAAAAAGTAAAAAAATGTTCAGAAAAATAATAAACAAAATATAAAACAACAAAAACAATAAAAAAAAAAGTTCTTTTCAGAACTACCTCCCCGTTATTAAAAAATTGGTACAATATTTGGAACTGTGCCAACCTCTATTTCTCGTAGTTCGCTTCCCAGTTCGCTCGCCGGTACGCGAACCGGAAGTGAACCAAATTTAAAAAAAAAAAAAACAGTAAGTATAAGGGAAGGAAACAGACACTTATGTTAAAAGAAAGACAGATATAGGGGAGTAAACTAGAGATACTATTACCCGTAATCCACTGCTGATGATGTCACATATTACATCATTCATGACATGCTCAGTGACATCATCAGCAGAGGATTGCGGGTTTTTTGGCAACGTGCCTTATCCACGGTTTAATAACGCTGCCTTTTGCTTTATATAAGTTTTCAAATTGTATGAAATATATACCAATAGGTCGTTATGAACCTTTAGGTAGTGCTTTTCTTCATGAGGTCTGGTCGCTTCCATACACATACAGATGTTTCAAAGATGATCAAGAAGTTTATCTGAATGGAGAGGAATGCACTGAGACGCCAGATCATTCACTAATGTGTAGGCACATACAGTTACACGGTTCATGCAACAAACACCGACCAAATATGGCTTGCGTGTTGCAAGGCACGCCAGTTCCTGCTATCATCCCCACGTTCAAGTTGTTGGAAAATGGTAGTTATTTGATGCTCAATAATGAAGATTGTTCTGGGTTAATTAAAAGTATTCCTTTTATCGTAACAGTAAGTGAACGGGTTATTTGCTGCAGAAATGTTCTATTTCCTCCCACACATGAACATAGGGAGTTTTCAATCTGGCCACAAATACCAACCTTGGGAGCAGATTTCAACGGCATGGCAAGAATAAGAGCTCTTTTGTCTCAGAGAGAGGTGGCCTTGAGTTCGGCCCGTGAAACTTTCGTGCTTCACATAGCGAACACCCGTACAGAGGTGCAGACCCTTTTCAATACTGATTCGCCTTTGCATTTCAGCAAGATGGTTCGGACTATCTTTAACGCGTCCTCCACAAAGGCCCTGGCGCACTTTTTTAAAGTTGTTACCAGTGGTCTCGTGACTTCATTTGAGAAAATCTTTGGAGTCATCCCTGCTTTCTTTCATTCTATTTTCTCCACTGTGCTTCGTGGATTCCCATTTTTACTTGCATTACCAGCGGACGCTCTTGTGCTTTTTTACATTTTTAAATATGGATGTCCCTCCTGTGCAAGCTCCCGCCCTGCAGCTGCTGACACTGTTCCGCAATCGCATGCTAGAATATTATGGCACAATGCCGTTGGCGATATTAAGCACGGCATATGGATTATCTTTTAGATTCTCCTACTTCACCTGTGTCCAGCCTGTATTTCACTGCCTGACCTGTGATTTCGATTGGGCCATTGATTTGTGTCTCTGCGGACCGGTTTCTCCTGACGTCGACTTTAATCAGCTGATGACTCCTATCATTACTCACGAGTTGGTTTGTCCTGGCGAAAGGATTATGGCTGTGGCATTGATGCATGGACTAATTGGTCCCTGGAATTTACTGGCGGCAACACAGTGTTTCTTGGAACAGAGCTTTCTTGAAAACCCACCGAGCTGTCCTCTGATGGTGATAGAGGATCCGGTGCTGGGAGAGCACGTATGTTCTTTTCCGCTTTTAAATTGGATGGCTGAACTCTTTTCGGATGAAGACGGTGACTTCCTATTGGAGGCTGTTGCAGCTTATTTTGCATACACAGTTATGTCATAGACCTTTTTCATGTTTGATATGCTGAGTACTAGCATTTCATTGACAATTCATTGAGCTATTTGTCAAGTTTTTATTATTTAGCTTGCCTATTGGCTTAAGACTCGATAAAGTACTTGGCTGTTTTATTTTTCTTTAGCATTAAATTTTCCTAGTTTTTAATGTTTTACCTTGCGGACCGTCCACATATAAAGTTGCAATCTGCTCTCATGAGATGGCACTTCTATTATCTTATTCAGTTCATTTCCGGATCATGAGGAGGTGTCATCTAGGTCCTGGATATCTTTACACCGTGTTAAGTTAGCATGGGCTCATTACCGGTTTAAACGCCATTTTTCCTTTTTTGCAACTTCTGCACACGACACTTAGTTGTTGCTTTAGCTTTCAACCTAGTAGTTCATCGTGGTTTACATAAGAATAATATGTTATTGCTCTACTATCTGCTTTGCTTGTTAAACTATATCTGTACAGCGAGTGCTGAAGTTTCAAGAACAACACGATACAGAATTGTTAGGAGGTCTGATCTCCACGACTTCATACTCATAACATAAGTGCAGCTTCTGCCAATTCTGGGCATGAGGCGGGTTTTATATTGCTTTGCCGAACACACATACACAACAGTTGATGCAGTTCACATGAAGAGAGAGCTGGTGTATGCTGATGTGATTCCTTCAAATCTAAGACACTAAAGTATGGGCACGCCCTAAACCAACACAAACAGACCTTCTTAGCAAATAATATAATATGTGTATTAGGGAGGGTGAGATATAAGCAGCCGCGGGCCGTGGAGGGAGTTACGGTGGGGCAGGGAGGCGGGGAGGGGGAGGGGCAGGGTGGAGCCCTCTCCACCCTGCCCCTCCCCCTCCCCGCCTCCCTGCCCCACCGTAACTCCCTCCACGGCCCGTGGCTGCTTATAAGTGTTGCTAACTCTTATTCATTTACAGCATGTTAACATACTGTCACCATTCGCTTTTTATGTACTAGTAACTATGCTGGTAATTTTGCTACTGATAATATGTGTACTTGTATTATCTAAGATACTACGCCTGAGAAGACGGCATTAGTAAATAAACATTTCAAATACACATGTGTTCTTCTTAACTCCATGTTCTGGTTTCTAAGAAATATATAACGACCGACTGTTCATGAGTTCCACGTATCCTGAGGTACTATAAGTTCATATTCTGGATTGTCTAAACATTAAGAGTTTGTTATATCCAATGTGACACTGTACCTAGCTTGCTAAGGGGTTTTTGATTACTAAGGTGAGTTTTGGGGCACCCTAATTCGCCGAGGTTCCAATCCTCTGTCCACAGTTCTGTGTGAGAACAGAAACCCTGCGACAGGGGCACCCCCGACCCTTGCTGGAGCTTCATCACACTTGCGATACAACTCCAGCAATGCGCCACCTTTACGGCACAGATACATCACGCATCTGTGCTGTTTTTGCCCCATGATGCGCCGCATTGTAAATGCAGCACACCATAGGTGACGGAACAGCGGCACAGAATGACTAACACATCCCTGGTGATGCGCCAGTCATCATAAATCTATCCCTATGCTTCTTATCTTGTTAGAGATGAACCGCCATATGTATCATCAAAGTTTTTTGCATTTCCTAAATAGGAATAAATAGCGATTCTTTACCATTCCTAGTTTGCGATGAGCTTTTTGCTAATTACAAATTACCCATTCATTTCCTTCATTTCCATAGGGCGGTTGGACTCACTTTTAGCTCGAACGGCTGAATGGATTTCCACGAAACTTGGCAAAATTGTAGGGACTGGTAGCCCGATGTGCCTTTGCTATGTCTCAAGATATATGCTCCAGTGGTTTTTACGAAAATTAACTTTGAAAAATATATATTGGGCTACATTGGCCTATATATATGTTGGAGCCCAAATGTAGCCCAATGTAGCCCAATGAAGCCCAATGTAGCCCAATGTAGCCCAATGTAGCCCAATGTAGCCCAATGTAGCCCAATGTAGCCCAAAGATGGCCGCCAGAGACAAAAAAAAACAAATGTAGCCCAAATATCAGCCAGATGTAGCCCAACTATAGCCCAGTGACAGAATGACCAATCAGCTTCGCAAACCTCCGTTACGCGAAGCGGAGCGCTGTTACAGATATATATCTTTTTTTGAACGTTAATTTTTCAAAATCCACTGGAGCACATATATTGAGACCTAGCAAAGGTACATCGGGCTACCAGTCCCTAATATTTTACCGAGTTTCGTGCAAATCCATTCAGCCGTTCGATTATTATTATTATTTTTTTTTTTTGCCCCGCGGGGCCCTTTTAAAACCTCCACATCAAACCTAGGGGGTCAGCGAGGATCTACTATGCCCCCTTATGGTCATTTGCCCCTTCGCTTTGGCCTCCTCTTGTCTCTCGATCCTACCGAGAGACAAGATGGCGGCCGCTACGGACTGTTTGGAATGTTTACAGACGCCGGAGAACCAATCAGCTTCGCTTCACAAAGCTCCGTTGCGCGAAAAGTACGCGTACTGGAGCGCTGCCCGGTCCGCTGTTACAGATATATATCTTTTTTTAAACGTTAATTTCTCAAAATCCACTGTAGCACATATGTTGAGACCTACAAAAGGCACATCGGGCTACCAGTCCCTACAATTTTGCCAAGTTTCGTGCAAATCCATTCAGCCGTTCGGGCTAAAAGTGAGACCAACCGCCCTATGGGAAACTCAATGTTAAAAACACGTTTTGGGACCCCCCTTTTTTCTCGGCCCCCCCTTGACGAAACCCCCCCAGATTTTCAGGGGCTGCTCAGAAACAAAATGTTCCATTTTCCTGAAAATTTCAGCCAATTCCGTCCACAAACGCCAAAGTTATTAGACATAGAATTTTCAAAAATCCCATAGAGAAAAAATCCTAACTATATATACCTACTGGCGACCGCCAGTAGGTTATATATATATATATATATATATATATATATATATATATATATATATATATATAGATCTTGTGGTAGCCGCATCACCTGACGCGATTTTCAGGCTCCACCCTTTTTCAAAGGTATGCTGTCCACAACCAACCAGCACAAACAAATTCCAGTATATTCCCTCCTCTTTATTCAACAGGATTATACACAGGTGAGTGTCGTCCCTCAGCATTCTGGGACTGGAAGTCCTGCATCATACCCGTGTGGGCTGCTGGTGAGTCAATTTAGCACAGTTCTTAAAAACATGGCATCCAGTCATGCAGTCTCCCCTCGTTACCTCCTGCTCCTTAGGCCACACGGGTATGATGCAGGACTTCCAGTCCCAGAATGCTGAGGGATGACACTCACCTGTGTATAATCCTGTTGAATACAGATGAGAGAATATACTGAAATTTGTTAGTGCTGGTTGGTTGTGGACAGCACGTTTGCAAAGAATGGCACTCATTATAAAACTGCCTTCAGTGAAAAACAGATCGCAATTTGTGAATATCTGACCTGCAGGTCAGAATATGTAATATACAAACTTAGGTGCACCTGCGATCTGGAATATATCAGAAGCACAGCTTACGGTAAACAAACGTATTTTGCAGCACATAAGGGCTGTCGTTAATTCCGATAGTAATTATCCGTTGGCCAGACACCAAGTCCATACATAACAAGCTTAGAGACTTGGAGTATACTGTTCTAAGTTCAGTCCCTAACCCCGGACGGAGCGGGAATCGTGATAAACTACTTAGACAAAAGGAAACCCATTTTATTCTTTCGTTAGATACCAGAGTTCCTAATGGATGAATATTAATGAAGATTTGCATAATTTTTTGTAAATATGGTGCCCTTTGACTGTGATGTGATTCATACTATGTTTTGTCATCTATTCAACTGTTATGTACTGAGTCTTATTTTCATCGCTGTTTTTTCAGAATTTTTTATTATTCTATGGTTCTCACACATTGAGCCTCTGTTTTGCTCCTAGTTGTATCTTGTATGCTTATCAATATTGATTATATTGCACACACACTTTTTGTGCACTTTAATGACTACTGTGGCATAATCTAGCATCAACGTGGCATTTTTCTATCTACATCTTAGGTGGTTTTTCGAGATTACATTTCTTCCCTGCCATGTGCACTTGCACTTTATTAGGACGAATATATAGCACTTATCCATTTAAGAGTTTTTTATATATGCACTTGCACTTTATTTAAAACATTAATATAGCCAGAACTATTATGAATTATTAATTCGAGTTAATGGCTTCATATCTAGGTACCATCAACTACTATATGGGGTTTTGTGCAATACAATGGTTTCCAAATGAATATTGTTTTTTCCAAGCATTGACACTTTATTGGGAGAATTCACAGCAATTATCTGGTTGATTATTTTAATATATTAGCCTTGGCTCACAATTTAGATTTTAAATCTTAGGGTCTCCGTTTGCCACTATGTCGATAAATTTGTGTTGTGGGCTCAGATCTGTTCCTCCTTATACTATTCTTGGTATTATCATGACACTTGTCAGAATTAACATTACTGTGTATTAGTTTGGTTTGTTTTTTACGGCAGTTTTATTCTTGTAAAACCAGTTTTCATTTGGCACCATTATTTAAACCACCATTTCTGTATTCCATTCTATTTTATTGCCATGGTTTGTCATTATGTTTATTTTGCACACTTTACGCCATTTAGTCTATTTTCTTTGGCTGTTTGAGCTTTTAAAGCAATTTAAATTTGCAATGCCTGTTGGGGCGCGTCATGTGATCAAGCTCCTTTACGGAGTGAAACGCGTCATGGGAGACATTTGTCTGAAAAATGTTTAATTAAAAAAAGAACACTGCTTGCACAAACCTTCTGTGTAGTGGCTCGTTACTAAACGAAGAACACTATATATATATATATATATATATATATATATATATATATATATATATATATATACGGTCGTCAGTAGGTACTTATGGGTAAAACCTAGTTTCCATAGGAAAAGCATTTTTTGATATGCTAATAACTTTGGCGGTCTTTGACGAATCTTCGCAAAATTCATCCAGGTCAGCTCCTATCCTGAAAGTTTGCGGGTGATTCGTCGAGGGGGCTGAGAAAAAAAGGGGTCCCATGAAGTGTTTTCTCCATGTTAATTTCCATAGGAAACTTCAGCCAAGGCTACAGCCTGAACTGCTGAATGGAATTACACCAAATTTTGCAAAAAGGTAGCGCGTGGTTCAGATAGGGACCTTTTTTTTTTAAATGGTGTAAATCCGTTCAGTAGTTGCTGAAAAATTCCAAAAACAAAAATATTGATATCTAGAGGCGCGGTGGATCCATAGACCCTCCCGACCACGAGCTTCTTTCTAATTGGCTGCCAACACTCCAAACCAGGAAGTGTCGGTAGCCATCTTGTGACTGGGTAGAACCGAGTCACAAGAAAACAGAAAAACAAAGGGGAAAAAAAAGATAGAAAAGGGGGCAGGGTAGAAACCCCCTGACCCCCTAGGGCTGCTCAGGGGGCCCCACAAGGACCCTCTGGGCCCAAACCATTTTTTCTTTATTTCTTTTCTCGACCGATAAGACGCCGGTGGACAAAACCATTATGACGTTCATTCGATGCACACCTACCACACATTACTACACCCCAGGAGCAAGGAGCCTCTACCACAGGGTTTGTTTGATATGCTTGACCCAGAGAATATTTTGCACCCCGCTCCTCGGAGTGGGCCCCATCTGAGAAGGTAGCTCTATATGCTGCAGGGTGACTATGAAAATCCCTTTATAAAGAGATCCAAAACTGCTTCAGGGCAAAATGTCCCCATCCGTCGATGCACGGCAAATAGGTCCCAGGATGCTTGTTTCCGGACCAGGGAAGACATGGCTTGGCAGTTTGGGCTGGACTGTTCCCATGAGGCACAGTGTCCGACTGATTTGCATATGGCCATGTCTGAACTGAGGTGGTGGAGTGAGCTACAGAATGATGATGGATTAAACCCAGATCAGTTGACTGGGGGTGAGTGTTTGATTTGCTCAAACGCTCCGTTCATCATCCCCTTTGGCATCACCTGAGATTGACACCAAAATGGCAATCTCTTTAGCCAAATACGTACAGAGCACAAAGAAAGAGATTGATAATTCCTGGCCATCTTGTCAGAACAAGCTCCTAGATGTCACAGGCCGGTGACCAAGATCTTCGATATGGCTGAGGATGCCAAGGAATGGGGGTCATTGATGTCCCATGAGATACTATCTGACTGGGCTCAAACGGCCATTATAATTCTGGGCAATGCCAACTGTGCCATAGCCACAGAACGGTGTAGGTCTACTGATAAAGGTTGACCCAAAATTGTGGAAATTGGCCAAGGCGGGTCAAATAGCCCAAGGGGTCTGTTTGGAGATTCAATTATCAAAGAGCTAGGTAAATTCGTAACTACTTTTAACTATTTGGATAAGGCACAATGCTTTATCAAAAGAATTTTTACCTCCAGGATCTTCTAGAAGGCTGATCATGGCAGGGGGCGCTTGGCTGGCTGCTTCTAATACCCAGCCACCTCCAGAGGCCAAGGCTCCAAGCGGGTGCAATGGCAGGGCCAAAGCAGAGTCAGGAGTTTCTTCCCCTCCAGGGGATACCCGCACCAATGTGGAACCAGAGAATTCAAAGGAGGTAAGAACCACAGCACATCTCACGGCGTGGGTTCAATTGTTTTCCCTCACAAAACTAGGGGGCAGGTTGGCAGGTTTTCTACACAACAGGCAGACATTGACATGGGATTAATGAGTCCTCTAGGTGATACAGGGTTTCCAGAACATACTCTATGGCTCCCCTAATGAGAGCTATCCCTGGTAGACGCAGAAATAGCAGATCGATTGACCAAAGGCGCCCTAAATCCACGACTGCCCACCCAAACGGTTTCCTCAGCATGTGTATGGAAAAGATAGGCGGGGTCCACGGCCAGTAATAAACCTCAGCTGATGATCTAACACTTCTAGATGAAGAGTATCCCCCTCCTAAGGGATCTATTGAGACCCAACGATTGGATGGTCAGTTTGGACCTTAAGGATGCCTTCCTTACAATCCCAGTGTACCTACCTCATCAGCACATACTTTGTTTCTATGGCGTCATCAGGCATTTTAGTTCAAAGCCCTTCCATTCAGCTATCATCAGCACCATAGTGGATAACAAAAGTCCTGAAGCTGGCAGTAAGAGTACCTCAGGGCAAGAGTGATGTGCCCAATTATCTACTTTGACAACATCCTCCTCATGGACTAATACCCGAGGATATTGTTGAAACATCTCCAGAAAACAGTGGACCTGCTGGAGTCTCAGGGCTTCATAATCAATACGGCGAAGTCATTCCTAGCATCGACAATGAAACTCATATTTCTGGGGGTTTTCTGTGAACTCCATCCAGGCCACCCTGAGCCTTCCTTATCAGAAAATGGTGAAGAACACAGGAGTTGCACAAGACCCTGGCAAGATCATCTGGTTCTCTAAGGCAGAATGCTAGGATAGTCAGCCTTTTCTCATCTTCTATTCAAGACATCTTTCCAGGACGCTTTCATTACTGGGCCCTCCAAAGGCTGAAAGCTCTCCATCTTCAGGAGGGCCATACATACTCTAAGAGGGTGCCGCTCTCGGAAGAGGCTAAGCCAGAAAAGCATTGGTGGCTCTCTCACGTGAAGGCCTGGAACAAGAGGGCATCCTTCAGATTCCAAACTGACCATGTCATATAATAAGACGCCTACGTATCCAGATGTGGGGAGTTCTCTCAGGTTGAAAATGGTCTGCTCAAGAGCAAGAATTGCACATAATCTGCTTGGCACTACTAGCAGGTTAATTTGTGGATAAGTGTTGGGCCAAGGACCAAGCCCACTACTGTGTCCTGTTTAAAATAGACAACTTTGCGGTGTTTCGATGCATCAACCACCTAGGGGGCATGAAATCATAAGACCTATAGAAACTAGCCAAGAGTTTCTGAGATTAAAGCCTGAAGAACCAGATTTCTGTGACAACAGTACATCTTCCGGGGACCTCCGAACAAGTCACAGACTGGCACTCTCGCCACTTTCTGGACGTACGTATGGGGAGGCTGGAAAGAATAGTATTCTGATATGATCATATATCATACGATTGTGAACTGATGGGGCCCCTTCAAGGTGGGCATCTTCACATTGTGCCTGGGCCATCAACTGGAGATATACTTCCGCTGGAGGCCAGATCCCAATGCGGCAGAAACAGAAGCCCTCATCTAAGACTGGACATCAGAGAGAGGGTACGCCTTTCCTTATACCATGATAATGCAAATCTCTGCACAAGTCTGGAGAAAACAGGTGGACATCGTAGTGGTGACCCCAATATGGAGTTCTCAAGTTTAGTATCCAGTTCTGACGGAACTTTCGTGGGATTCTCCAATCGGTCTATCCCTTTTTCTAGCTCCTCTCAGGAACCAGTCAGAGAAGCCTCATCACCTGGTTCTGGAGAACACATTACCACTTACGGTGTGGAGAATTACAGGGTACAATGGAAAGTCGTAGGCCTTTTCGAGAAAGCTACGGATCTAATCTCTAGACCATGGACCAAAGGGACGATGAAATTATATAAGTCTCCATGGCTCAGATGGGGGACAGAGGTTGGGCACATCTGCAACTTCTTGGCCTCGAGAGTATGGCATATAGTTCAAATAATATCTGAAGGGCAGCGGTCATGTTCAACAGGAGGACACTCAGTCAGGGAACATCCTTTGGTTAGGAAACTCCTTAGGGGCACACGTCTGTCTCTTCCACAAGAACCAAGGTATTTGTCTTGTGGGATAGCAATAAGGTACTTAATCTTTTCTTCTCATGGCCGGGTAATAAGTGCCTATCGAGGAAAGAATCATCAGCAAAACTGACTACACTGTTATGGTATTTACCGCTGACAGGGTTACTTTCCACATATCTAGATGTAATTTTGCATTGTGTACTACCCTTACTTTCAGGATGCACCTCGATTATGTGTGGTGAGATGTATTAAAGCATTTGAAAGTATGACAGAGGAACTCCACCCCTAGACAGGTCCTTTTTGCGATCCGCAAACCCCACAGGGCAGTGCCAGCCCCATGATTGCCAGGTGGGTGACTTGGGCTATGCAGGAGGCTAGCATAGACACAAAGATTCTTGGCACACACTGGGACAGGGACGATGCCATCTAAGGAAACATACCTCAGTATGTGTTTGGAGGACATACTCAATGCAGCCGATTAGTCATTGGATTCAACCTAATTTAATCCAGTCACAAATTTAACTACTTAGGTAGTTAATAAGCTTTAAACAAGCATAATCCTCCTCGGCCTGACATTGAATGAACAATTTCATATTTCATCGTAACGGAAAGTTTCAATTCTTTTAGGGCCTCGGAGGCAACGATTAGCCCGCCCTCTGGCAGAAAACCACTAGCCCGCACATTGGGGAAGAGGGGGGGGGCAACAACAAAGGGCGAACTGAAGGACGAAATGTCTGTCTTTTACGTATATGGTGAAGGAGAATGTGTATTACAATTTTCCTTCCAAAAGGGTATATAGAGAGTAATTAATCCTACAAACAAGACTAAGCAAGTGAGTGGCTAACTAGAGTCACATAAGGAGGTTCCTGACCCCGGCTACTGTCACAGGAAAAAAGAGGAGTCCGAAGCATCAACAGCGGACTTTGAAGGAGATCCCTGTATGCTGTGCTGACTGGATGAACTGTTATGTTCTTCCCAAGTGTTCATGGGAAATAAAGTTCGGTTAACGTTTCTGTTAGAAATTGGGTTTCTGGTTACCAGAGGTATGCACGCTGTCCAAGCAGGAACCACAATCCCAGGTAGGGTAAGTAAGATACACACTAAAAGTTAACCTGTACTCACCCTCTGGTAGTTTGGCACAGAGCAGTCAGGCTAAACTTAACAGGCAATGTGTCAAGTATTTTTGAGACAGACACACAGAAAGACAGACAGACACACACACACACACACACAAAATGATTTAGAAAAATAGACAAGAATTTTATAAATAAATCAAGACTAAAACGACAAAAATCCAATACATAGAATAAGTCAAGATATGAATTCTTAAAGAATATAAAGAGTTCTAGCACTGTGAAGCAATAAGCGCCAATGAGTATGATCTGGTCGAACAGCACCAGGGCAAAGTCAACAGTTCAGGCCTACAGCAATGAAGCGCAGGCTGGGCACAATAGCCATGCAGCTCCAGTGAACAGAGTACATTGATCCTGGTTGCAAGAGAGAGAACGGCAGGGTGCAAATGTGTGTTGCATTGATTTCGAGCCCACAGGTGAGGTCACGCGGCTATTTTCCCCCTGCAGTGGTGGTAATGTATCAGTTCCCTAGACAAAGTGTTGAGCTGATATGCGTTGGTTCTGAAAGTGATGCACCTGGTTTCTCCACGCAGTTGATGAGAAGCGCTGATCTCTCCACACTGCAGCGGCGGTGATGCGTGGTTCCAATGCATCGGGCTCTGAAGGCAAGCATTGGTTCCAAGAGCGATGCGCACCAGTTTCACTCCTGCAACCGGGTTGATGCGCCGGTTCAGCTACACACAGACTGCAGGTGCGTTGATTTCTCTGGTGCAATTATCTGGGTCCACTTCCAGTACACCAAGCAGAGGCGTAGGGGTAGAGACTTTGATAGCCATAAGTCTCAAGCAACATGAGGCAAGCCAACAAGCTAGTGAAGAACACTTAGGGTTGAAAGAGACAGTCCCGCTCTCCCTCATCAGGGTCAGAGAGCAGTAGGCAGCACAGCAAGCCTTCCAGGTCAGCAGTCCAGCATATTGTCAGTTCTTGATGAAGCATAGCAGTTCAGTTACAGGTCCAGAAGTGTCTGATTTTGTGGGGTCAGAGACCAGTACGTATACCCAGTTGTGCCTTTGCAGGGGGGTGACTTCAAAGAAGAGTCTTTGAAGTGCACAGAAGCCCTTAGTTCACAGCCCTGGCTTAAGACTATCAGTAGGGGGGTAATCAGTCCTTTGTGTGGGGACAGAGCACTGCCTATTCGGGTTTAGGGTCCGCCCCTCACTCCCTTATTACCCAGGAAGAGCCACCCGAATACAGATGAACACTAAGAAACACCTCACCTTCCAGTCTTTGTGGCCGTCTGGAGGGAATGCACAAAGTGTAGCTGTCGCCCACCCCAGACATGTATTAGGGACAGGATGTAGGCACACAGAGCGGTCAGAGCAAAGAAATGTCCACTTTCTAAAGGTGGCTTCTCTAACATAGTAATGGTAAATCCAACTTTACCAGTAAAGAGGATTTATCATTACCATTCCAAATATATAAAACATGTTACAACTACTCCTTTCTAATCAGGAATTACAGCTCAAACGCTTATTAAGGAGTTCCCCATGTTAACCTGTTAGAGGAGTAGGCCTCAGCAGTGAAAAACGAATTTAGGTTTTTCTCACTACCAAGACGTGCAAAACTGAAAAGCACATGTCCTACCTTTTACTTACAGAGAATTCAGCCCCATGGGCTACCCAGGGCCTACCATAGGGGTGACATATGTAAAAAAAATATTTAAAAAAAGCGGGGGCGGGGGAGTAATATGATTGGCAAAAGGTTTTAAATGCCAAGTCGAAATGGAAGTAAAAATGCATACAAGAGCTGAGACAGGTTTAAAGGGATACTTGGGTGGGTGGCACAATCAGTGCTGCAGGCCCACTAGTAGCATTTAATATACAGGCCCTGGGTATACGGTACACCACTTTACAAGGGACTTACAAGTAAAAAAATATGCCAATTATGTATACACAATGTTATCATGATTAGGGGAGAATATATGAACTTTAGCACTGGTCAGCAGTGGCAAAGTGCCCAGAGTCCGATGACCAACAAAAAGAATCAGCAAAAAGAGGAGTTAAGCAGGCACAACGTTTGGGGGAAAACCACCCTAAGGCTGACAGGTCCAACAGTTTCTTCAAAATGGCTTCTGGAAATAAAATCTGATTAAAGAAAGCACGATCCTCACCTTACAGTCCTTAACAGAATTGAAACTTTGTTACAAAAGTTTGGAAATTTTTCATTGTACAGCACGATAATGGTGAGAAAGCTGTAACACACGACCTGCTCAGAGAGTAAAATGACTTACATAATTTCACATACATTCAATGGGTCATGAAACTATAATACATGGTGAACGGGTTAAGCAATAGACTGATGCAAATCTTCTAAAATGAATATGTTTAACAGCCCTTCACGGTGACTGAAGCAAATGTGCCTTGAAGACCCTGGTCTGATGGCTTCTACTTTTTCAACATTCTCAGTGTCGTAAGTTTAGTGGTAGCTGGAAAAATAAACTTCTCTTCAGCTAGCTAGGTAAAGACAACAGGGTCAGGGTACTCGATCGGCGCCGAAGACGAACCCGTCGGCGAATTCCCGATCTGAGACCCTACCCCCCTCTGCAGGGCACGAAGGAGCGCCAGGAAGAGGAGGTGACCCAAAGATAGCCTGTAAAGCCTGAGAATAGGTTTCCATCTGGGATCTAGTCGTCCCAACACCAGGAAATGGTGGCTAAGTGGGGGTCTACTACTGGGGGCCTGTGTCCGGTGAAGACCGGGGCCAGCAGGCCAAGGCATCAAGTTTAAGGGAGGTCGATGACCTCCGTGACTTCTTCCTGTGCTTATCCGCGTCAGGTGAGCGACGCCCGCGGGAACTATTCAGTGACCTGTCCCAAACAGAAGCCCCAGTTCGAGATGGTGACTGGCGACGTGAGGACTCCGATTGGGCATCTGGCCGGAGAGTAAATTCATCCAACATTCCCGCAGGGACTTTGACTTCAGCTGCCGGCAGGCATCGCACTCCTCGGAGTCCTGGTGCTCTCTCAAGCACCACATGCAGATCTTGTGTGCATCCATCACCGGCATCTACCGCGTACAGGTCTCACATGACTTATAGTCCTTAGGCATCGCACACTTCTACCGGATGCTAAAAGGCGTCAAAAAGGCAGGAAAACAAAAACAGGCCAGAGGACCCGCTTCCCCTGAATCCGGGTTGGGATGCGGGAAATAAGGAAATTGACGTCTGCTCGCAGTGAGGGACTTGTATGGCTCCATTGACGTCATATGCGTGGATGGCATCAGGACGGAGCAATGCAACATCAGCCCGGAGCGCGGAGACATTGCTGAAGATTCTCCGTATCCAGTCTGATGCCTGGGGATATTCTAAGTTAAGGAATCTGGGGCTAGATGTCTATCAGATTGGATAAAGATCAAACGTCTCCATGTGAAGGTCAATAGAGACAGCCTTAACGTCACTGGAACTGACACCGGGCGGGCCATAATCCAAGACATACCTGAAGAACAAGTTATTTACCTTCAGTAACGCTTTTTCTGGTGGATACAGTATCTGCCTGTGGATTCCTCACCTTGTGAATATCCCCTGCGTAGCAGCCATTCGGAATTTTTTGCAACTCTCCACGGGGCGAGGTCATGAACGATGTCACAGAGGGTACGACTCCGCTCGCGACCCCGCTGACGTAACTGGAACCATAATAGGGCCTATCGGCGCGATGACATCAGTTCCGCCCCTTTTTTCCCGTGCCCCCGAGGCACACGGACGGACCGACATAAACAAGTGTAGTATACACAGTACACAGTATTTGAACCAACACACATAGTGTAAAGACAATTCAAAAGGTAAATCTAATTAAACATTTTCAATACAAAATACAATATAAATACTTGCAGGTATAGAAAAGTGGACAACAGGGAGGCGGGTGGGCATGTGAGGAACCGACAGGCAGATACTGTATACACCAGAAAAAGCGTTACCGAAGGTAAGTAACTTGTTCTTCTGATGGATACATCTGCCAGTGGATTCCTCACCTTGTGAATAGATTCCCACAGCAGCCCCCACTCCCGGAGGAGGGTGTTTACTCTTCTAAACCAGAAAATCTTGGAGGACAGAACGAGCAAAGTGGCCGTCCCGCCTCACTTCGGAATCTAAGCAGTAATGCTTCGCGAAAGTGTGAAGGGAGGCCCAAGTTGCCGCTCTGCAAATGTCCTATACACGAACACCCCTAGACAAAGCAGATGAAGAAGACTTTGCTCTAGTAGAGTGAACTCTTATACCCTCTGGAGGTTCCTTACCAGCCACTGCGTAGCAAATCTTAATGCACAAGATAATCCATCTTGAAAGTGTGTGCTTGTGCACCGTTCTTCCTTTCCTGCAACCAGCAAATCCAACAAAGAGCTGGTCGTCTACACGATAGTCTTTAGTCCTATCGAGATAAAAGCTAACCGCCCTCTTAGGGTCGAGACGGTGAAGCCGCTCCTCCTCCTTGGAAGGGTGAGGGGGAGGATAGAAGGTAGGAAGGGTAATAGACTGCCCCAGAAGGAAAGGAGTCACCACCTTAGGCAGAAAAGCAGCCCTGGTACTGAGTACCATTCTTTCAGCATGAATGGTCAAGAATGGGGGTTTCGAACTTAAAGCTTGAAGCTCACTTACCCTCCTTGCCGAGGTAATTGCAACAAGAAAAATGGTCTCAAAGGACAGTAGCCTCATGGGACACTTGTGCAAAGGTTCAAAGGGTGAACCCATCAAGTAGGTCAACACAAGATTTAAGTCCCATTGAGGCACAATAAAAGGAGTAGGAGGGAATTTGTTGGTAAGACCCTTAAGGAAACGTAAAACAATAGGTGACTTAAACAAAGACGGCTGGTCCGGCAAACAAAGGAATGCCGACAAAGCCGATAAATAACCTTTTACCGTAGCCACAGCAAAACCCTGCTGGGCCAAAGAAAGAGCAAATTGAAGAATATTGGACAAACAAGCTCTTAAGGGGTCAATAGATTTCTCGCCACACCAGGAAACAAATTTAGACCATCTATAAGAATGAATTCACTTGGTGGAAAGCTGCCTGGCAGAAAGAATAACATCCACCACGTCAGGCGGGAGAGAAAAAGAACTCAGGTTGCCCCGTTCAATCTCCAGGCATGAAGGTGTAAGCTCTGGAGGTGGGGGTGTAGATCCTGCCCCTCTATCTGAGCGAGGAGATATGCCATGAAAGGGAGACGGAGCGGTGGGCACGAGGAGAGGTGGAGAAGATCTGTGTACCACACCCTTCTTGGCCAATCCGGGGCGATCAATATGACTTGGGCCAGGTCTTGGCGAATCTTCCTCAGAACCCGAGGAATCAAGGGTATGGGAGGAAACGCGTAAAGGAGTTGCAATCCCCAGCTCAACTGAAACGCATCCCCCAAAGCTCCCTGCATCGGAAACTGGAGACTGCAGAATGACGGGCAGTGAGCGTTCTCGGGAGTGGCGAACAGGTCCACCTGAGGAGTTCCACACATCTGAAAGACGTGACAAACCACCTCTGGATGAAGCCTCCACTCGTGGACGGCCAAGAACTGCCGACTGAGACTGTCTGCAAGCACGTTCAGAACTTGGGCCAGATGATTTGCCATCAGACAAATCTGATGGTCCTGAACGCAGGACCAGAGACGCAGAGCCTCTCTGCAGAGACAATGCGACCCTACTCCTCCCCGCTTGTTGACATACCACATCGCGGTAGTGTTGTCCGTAAGGACCTGACACGACTGACCGCGAAGGGAAGGGAGAAATGTCTTGAGCGCCAGACCAATCGCCCGCAATTCTAGAAGGTTGATATGAAGCAACCTTTCCTCTGGAGACCTTGATCTCCAGATCCCCCAGATGAGCACCCCACCCTAGAGTGGATGCATCCGTTATCACTGTGGCAACTGAAGGAGGAAGATGGAAAGGCTTTCCTTGAGACAGATTGCCTTCCACACCCCACCAAGACAGATCCGCTGCAGCTTCTCTGGAGATCCTCACTGACTCCATGAGATCTCCGTTGTGCTTATACCACTGCCTGCGGAGGCACCACTGGAGCGCCCTCATGTGCCAGCGTGCATGGTTCACCAACAGAATACAGGAAGCCATCAGACCGAGCAGATGGAGGACCTTCAGGACTGGAACGACCGCTCCATTGTAAAACAAGGGAATCATTTCTTGAATGTCGAGAATCCTTTGAGGCGGAGGGATGCTTGACAGACGGTAGTGTCCAGTACTGCCCCTATAAACAGGTTACGCTGTGAGAGCACCAAGTGTGGATTTGGGTACATTTATCGAAAACCCCAACCTGTACAACAACTGGGTTGTCACTTGCAGATGATGACAAACCCTCTCCGGCGACCCCGCTTTGATCAGCCAATCGTCCAGATAGGGAAAAACTGGGATCCCCGATCTTCTGAGATGGGCTGCCACCACCGCCATCACCTTGGTGAAGACCCGAGGTGCAGTAGTAAGTCCAAACGGAAGGACCGCAAACTGATAATGTTGCGAACCCACCGTAAAACGGAGATATTTCCTGTGAGACTACAGGATAGGAATATGAAAATAAGCATCCTGCAAGTCGATCGACACCATCCAATCTTCTTCCAGCAGCGCCTGAAGAACCTGCGCAAGGGTAAGCATCTTGAAATTCTCTTGCTTCTGATAAAGATTCAAGACCCCGAGATCCAGAATTGGACAATCTGCCATCCTTCTTGGGAATCAGGAAATACTGGGAGTATCATCCCTGACCCCTCTCCTGCTCTGGAACCACTTATATTGCACCTTTCTTTAGCAAGGTCAGAACTTCCTCCTGAATGAGATGGAGATGTTCTTCTGAGCAAGCCCCTTGGCAAGGAGGGAAATTTGGAGGGAATTCCCGAAAGGGAAGAGCATACCCATTTTCCACAAGATTGAGAACCCACAGGTCTGTAGTGACCGATTCCCAATCCTGTAGAAAATGGGTAAGCCGACCCCCTACATGACCAACATGATCCGGAATGGGGAATCTAGGGCTGCTTTGCTGCTGTGATAGGAGGGGAGGACGAGGAGGAGGAGGGCTGACGGCCTCGTGGACGACCTCTACTTTTTCCTCTATACGACTTGTATTGAGTATTCGGTTGCTGTTGTTGCTGCTGCTGATGATGAGGTTGGCCATATGAACGAAAGGATGACTTCCCAAATCCTCTGTATTTACGAAAAGAACCTCTAGGCTGAGCTTGCAAGCCAAGCGATTTTGCCGTAGCTTTGCTATCTTTAAACCTCTCAAGGGCAGCGTCCGCTTTCTTACCAAATAGTCCTGAACCATCGAATGGTAAGTCCATCAGGGTAGCCTGCACATCTGATGAAAAGTCAGTGGACTTCAACCATGTGCCCCTTCTAGTAGCCACTGCAGAACCCATGATCCTTGCCACTGAGTCAGCTGTGTCTAGCCCACTCTGAATGACTTGACCTGCAACAGCCTGGGTATCATCCGAAACTTCCTGAAAATTCTTCCTGTCTTCCTCAGACAGTTTAGGCAGCGACTGTTTAGATGAGTCCACCAAAGCATGGATGTACCTTCCCATCAAACAGGTAGCATTCCTAGATTTCTACGCCATGCTTGCAGAGGAAAATACCTTTTTGGCAGACTGATTATCTTTTTTGATTCCCTGTCAGCTGGAACTCGAGGGAAAGCTCCCGAAGATCTCCTTGAGCATGCAGCCTGAACCACTAGGCTCTCTGGAGAAGGATGAGCAGATAAAAACTCCGGATCACCAGGAACCACCCTATATCTTCTTGCTATAGATCTGGAAACTGGAGGCGCAGAAAGAGACTTTTGCCAGACCTCTAACACGGGGTGAAAAATAGCCTCATTGAAAGGCAAGAGAGGTTCAACAACCGAAGAAGGCGAATGGAGTACCTCCGTTAATAAATTTGACTTGAACTCGGTGGTAGGGAGTTGAATGTCCAATAATTCGGCCACCTTTCTAACCACCACGCGATAAGTGGCTACATCCTTTGAAGGAGAATCAGAATCAGGAGAAAACTCCCATTCAGGTGAAATGTCCAGGCCACTGGCCTCTCTCAATTCAGCAAAGTACTCATCTGAATCACGTAGCTCACCTTCCTCCATTTCCTCACGATAACTCCTCTCTTCTAAAACCCTCTGGGCCTCAATCCTGGTACGAATCCTCGGCACAGGAGTCGACGGATCCGTAACCGACTCCATCGGATTCGGAGCCGGCGCCGTGCACGGATCCGATGGCGCCGCTTGCGCTGAACATGGCCGAACAGACGGCACCGGTGAAGATGGAAACGGCTTCGGAGCCCTCGGCGCCGAGAAACTCCAAGACGGCGCCGTCGGAAGGAAAGGCATGAAAGGGGCCTGGGCATAGGCCTGATGTACCCCCAAATTGAAATATAATGGACCCATGGGACCCGCAGGTGCACCAGAGGGGTACATTGCCCTTGCAAATACCCCATACATAGCATTAAGGTAATGCGAAGGGTCTTGTCCTGGAGCGGGGAATGGAGGGTAAGCTCCTGGTACTGGGTCCGTAGCAGGCGTTCCTGTATTCAAGCCGGGACGGCGCCGATAACGGAACTTCTTCTGGATCTACCTGCTCTTCCGGCACAGGATGTTCCTGATCTAGAGCCGGAGAATGGACCGAATCCGTTGATGGAGCCGGCGTCGGCGATCGACGCGGAGAGACTTCAGGTGAAGCAGACTTCTCTGGCGTAACCGGATTAGATAACGAAGGAGAGACATAATCTCTTCTGTGACGTCGAGGCGAGGTCGATCCCGGCGCCGCTTCTTTATCAGATCGATGCCTTGAAGATTGCTTCTTCTTCTTATGTTTCTTTGGCTTCGAGTGTCCCGACGCCGACTTCGAGCCCGACCTGGATTCGGACCTCGACCTCTATCTCGACCTTCTCCTACTTGCTTTCTTATCCTTCCTCATCCTGGCCATAAAAAGCTTCGCATGTCTCTCTTTCAACGCTTTTGGGTTAATCTTCCTGCAGCTTGGACATCTATCGATGTCGTGGTCGGAAGACAATCACCAAACACAATCCTCGTGCGGGTCAACGATGGACATCTGCTTACCGCACTCTCTGCAGGGCTTAAAACCAGACTTCCTCGCAGACATCGTCGAAAGAGACAAGAGAAACAGAGGAAAACAGCTAGAAATACAAAGTAACTACGGAGAGTCCCTAAAATCCGTTGGCGTCGACGGCGCAGAAAAAAGGGAACTGATGTCATCACGCCGACGAGGTCCTATTATGGTTCCAGTGACGTCAGCGGGGTCGCGAGCGGAGTCGTACCCTCTGTGACGTCGTCCATTACCTCGCCGGCGTGGAGAGCTACAAATAATTCCGAATGGCTGCTGAGCAGGGGATGTTCACAAGGTGAGAAATCCACTGGCAGATTTATCCATCAGAAGGCGCCTTTTGTCTCGTTACCAAACTCACTATATTCGCTTCAAACAGTGAAAGTAATTGGTTAGTTCAGAATCATGTCTAAACATCGAACAGTGTTGTTAGGTCTGGTTGCGTGCACGCAGCGATGGTGCTTTTGCCTTTTTGAGAGTTCTTGTGTAGAAAGTTCACAGATGCAGTGCCTCTTTGCCTTCTTCCTCTTCTTTCTTTTCTCCTACACCTCTAAGGTCCTCCAAAGTTCCCATGAGGCAAATCCCTTCTCAATACTTCTGAGTTCTTTTGCTCTCATTTTTTGTTTGTAAATAAACTAAAGTCTTTTCGACTTTTACTAAATGTGTGGAGGGCAGACAGACCATAAACACAGAATGAGGGTGAGAGGCACTCCTGCCAAAGGAAGGCCACTTCGCAAATAAAGAAGGTATTTGTGAAGGAAGAGAAATCCTTCTGAGAGTTTGAGAAAGACGTTAACATCTTCCCAGATGCTTAAACGTTGAATGGCAGTGTAGAAATGTGAAATCTGAGATGCTTTTTATTGTGAACATGACACTTCTGTTTGCAAACATGAAGTGTTTGCCTCTAGCTGAAGATGTACTCCTACTACATACATTAACATAAGTATTGCGGAATCCCCACACAGTGCTGTAAATAACTATCAGTGCGGATCTTATGATGCAGTAGGTCATGTTAGATTTGGTCCAAAAAAATGTTTATGCGATGGCCATTCTGTGAAGCAGTAATAGCATAGCCGGAAAAATATGATCCATGATATTTGCCTGCAGTAGATCACAAAATGCAGATAAAGCCTGCTTGGTCTTAATGTGGCTGTTAGTAGAGGCCGAAGGATTTCTGCGACAGCATCTTAGAAGGTGAGCCTTATCAGGTCCTAAAGCATTTGCATAGGTCATACTTCACCAGTGAGTCTTTTGGCACTAGAACTGCCAGAGGGTAAAACCAAATAGGATAGAAGACCAAAGAAAACACTTACACCACAGAGGAGTATTTACCACTGTATGGAAAAATACAGTGCTACTAAGTTCTATTTTATCCAATCTGGATAGGTAACTTGCTCCACAGCTAAATAACAATCTTGCATAACACTGGTAATAGCAAAATAGGCTTAGAATTGGACCTTTGTAAGAGAGACTCAAAAATGCCATCTTTCCAGCATTGAGGCACTGACCTTGTGTTAATGCTTACAGGACAGCAAGGGGCAAGACTCCCACGATTTAAGAATGGTCAAAAATGAGCTGACCTACCACTCTCTAATAGCAGGTAAAGATGTTTCTGAACTCAATCCCTTACAAGCAGGCTGACTGGAAAGGTGAACAACTAGGGTCAAATGGTGTTATGAATTACCTGTATTCTTTCAGCAAATGATGAAGCCAGCCTGTTGCATAGATCCTGTGATGGGGATAACGTTTCTTGTCACTATGATATTCATGGGGGCACTAACCACCTTTAACACCCTTCTTGCAGATTTGGAAACTTGAGTGAGGCCACTGCTGAAGAGACAGGCCTCTGTCTGAGAAGGAATAGTTTTTATCTATGCTGAGCGGGTTAGCCAAGCAAAGCATCCACAGAGTAACAAAGACGCCAAAAGCATTCGTCCCGCTGGTCCTCAGACTCTTGTCTTGACAGGTAGCCTGTTACTGTTGATAAAGGTCGAGGCTAATGACTCTGGGTCATCCATAACAGTTGGGAGTGCTCCACAATCCTACAAATATGGCTACGGCTTGTAATGTAATGTAATGTAATGTAATGTAAAAATTACTTATAAAGCGCGGCATACACGGGACGGTTTCTTGGCGCTAAGAAAGGTCAGTTTATTCCATGGCTAGATGACATCTGAATTGCCCAAAAATTCCCTCTTGCAAGTCTCTCAGACACTCAACTATTAAAGTTCATTTGTCTAGACCATGGAGATGACATTACATGCTCTAAACAAATTAGTAGTGGCAAAGATTAGATTAATGACATATTACAACGTGTGGGTGCATCAGTTAATTCTTGCCTCAATCCAGAAAGTGGGAAATACAGAGAAAGATCTTGACCGCTCAAAGGTCTTTCGACTGCAGTTTGGAATTTCCTAAAAACATAACATGTGAGGTTTCAACCATGAATTCACCCACCAAATTAACAAAGATATCAGTGCGACCTTTGGGGAGGAGGGTGAGAGCAGACGAGGACTAAATGAATGCTGCAGGAAGGGGAGGTCTAAAGATTAGCCACCGGAAAGTCTTCTAATTAGGCCTCAGTTGAGTTGAGTGCCAATCAAAGAGAAGAATGGCATATATTTCCAGGACAGCTGTGGCAACACCTTTATCAGAAGCCAAGATTCTGTCAAATGGGAAGATTACAAATGCTTTCAGACAACACAGACCTTCTTCTATGGCATCCAAAAACTTTGGGTTCATAAGACTGTCGTTCAATCTTCCAGAGTGCGTGCTCATCTGGAAACCCATTATCAGGCAGCAAAGAAATGGCACCAACAAGAACTTGTTTCCCCTCACTTGACAACAGTTGTCGGAATAACACCATATAAGCTGCTGCAAATGGATAAAGGAAGTCTCTGAACCATAGCTGACCATCTTGAAAGGTCCTGTGTATTTTTCTAGTTTAATGAACTGTAATCTACCAACACAAAAACACAAGGGATAGTATGGTGGTTGATGAAGCATCTAACACAACATATCAAGACACTCTGTCTGCACCATTATATGTAATGTGGAGCTCTTCTCTCCTTCTGCATAGTAATCAGACTAATTGTTTTCTTGCAAAGTGTTCACACTAACAACACAATATGCTCAATGAAAAGTAAAGATAATGAGATAAAGTAACCATACTGACTATTTCAGCTATAGCGAACATTTCAACTGAGCACTTAAATGGAAGGGCTTCATATTGATCTAATACACACACCTCACATTCACCAATATCTTTATTTTACACCAATATCTGGTGAATTACAAAATAACTTGCCTTACACTTTATAAAAAATGCATGCCTCTTCCACTGCCTGAGTGAGTTTGCGGCAGTCTGCACAACAGTGCACTGATCTCGTGAGGTCTGCAGTAGGAATCTCTACTTTCTTTCACTGATGACATCACAAGATCAGCAGCAACGGGCTTCCATGTGTTCAAGCTACAAAACATTAAAGTATAATCACGCCCAGGACCGATAGACCACTGAGCATTGAGAACCCAGAGCTAAGGAGAGATGGACACCTCGCCAGAGCCAGAAAGAGGCGGACACCGTGCCAGTCAGGAAGACGTGGGCAAAAGGCCTAGAAAAAAAATAAGAAAAGACAAAGGCATTAATTCTATTATGTGCTAAATCGTACAGCAGAAACGGCAAAACTCAAGTTAGTAGTTTATTATTTACTAAAATGAACCCTGAAATCAGTTCATATTACCATACCCTATACCACTCCTCCTTGGGGTAGGTCGACAGTGAGAAACTGGGCACATGGAGCTATTCAAAATTAGATTCTCCTTACAAATTGATACACATGCGTCCATAATTCGTGAGATCTAAAAAGGTACAGCTAAAAACATAGTTTAAAATACAATGGCAACACCATGCCTCAAAAACGGTATTTAGAAATCAATAGGAGGTGACAAAATAAAATAAATTATAAGCTTTTGGTGGAGTAAACCAGGATGCTGGGCTTCCGGTCCCAGATAACGTAAAAAACATAGCGTGGTTATATGAATAAAACATAACCTTCTTCATCTCAAACACGAAGTGCAGGAAGCGTCCAAATTGTTCTGCCCGCAACATCATTTACTGTAACTCCGTAATGCTGCTATTCTCCAAAGTCATATTTTTACAATCTTTTGAGTTATTGCCTTTTGCCAGCTGTGACAGGCAGATTGCCAATTTAATGTGCTCAAAGTCAATTGTGCCTTTCCTTTGAAAAAATAACAGCAGAGATTCGGGGGCGGCGAGAAGAAAGAGGAGTGCAGCAGAGGGATAGAGTTATTTCCCCCCCTTTTTATTTAAACACCTATGACGAGATTACACTGAAGAAGTTTCTCGTCCAAAGTACGAAATTAAATAGAAGACAGGCCGGTTGTGCCTCCTTGCTGGTGCGGCGTTTAATACATTCTTGTGAAATACTCATGGAAAGAAAAATATCCCGATATTCTAAATAGTAAATCCGACTTGCAGAAGAGCAGCCCCGGAATACAATAATGCAACTACTATTGAAATTAAAAACTGGGACATAAGGTTGACATAAGAAAAATGAATTGCAAACAATAGACCTCCATATATTGCATCTAATCCTAGAGATTAAATATGAATGCACAGATAGCTAAAGCAAAACACGGGGTGTCAAACACATCCAACTAAAGTCACAGGGAAAACAACATTTGATGTTTTTAGCACTTTAAATGAGGAACTTGCTTTTAATGACGGAAAGGAAACCAGAAAACATAAGATGACCGTCACATGTGACATTGCGATGTGTGGAAAAAGAAGGAAATACAGATCCATTAAACTAAATCCCCACATTTTAATATATTCTTTCTACTAGCACTCGTACACCTTCAACCATACTTTATAGGATACACAAACTTCGGCCGTTCTATAGAAAAGTTGCAGCTTTAAGAAATCTAAAGCTTGCAGGAAAACAGGCAGGCTGTCATTTTCAAAGGTTTAACACAATTTTCGAAATGCCACTAAAAGTGTGCAATTTTTCATTTTTAGAAAATAGTTTTAAAAATAAAGCAATGGAAAATATGAGCGGTCGATATTCTTTTTTAACATCAATTTACAAAACACAGTGGCATATCTTGGGTTGGGTCAACTTTTATTCGTTTAACTTGCTGGGACAAATGCACATTGCTTAAAGGAGAATTAAAATAGCTAAATACGCCTACCCATTATCATGAATGATTCGCAAATGTGAATAGATATTTAATGTTCGCTAGTAAGTGACATTTGCATGTTATACAATGCATACATTATGTAAATTCTGACTTCGTAAATAATCAATTTGAATTCCGATATATATATATATGATGGTATGGTGTGCTGGTCTTCTGTTCAGCCAGACTGGAGTGAACTGTCTTTGTGATATATATATATATATATATATATATATCTTCGCTTCCAAATGTTGCCAGGTCGTGCACTCTTGACACGGGTGCTTGTGCGCGGGTGACAACACCCCGCTTTAATCCAGGCTTCCCCTTTCTCACCTTACAAGAGGGAAATAAAGAATCTATACCCTCCTCCTGCGAGTGCTGTGCTTTCTTGTAAGGTGAGAAAGGGGAAGCCTGGATATATATATATATATATATATATATATATATATATATATATATATGCACATACAAAATGTTCTCGGTTACATTTTTTCCACGTTTACAATATATTGCACAATGAGTATAGGATGGCATAAACTGTC
The DNA here is from genome assembly GCF_964261635.1 of Lissotriton helveticus. Taxonomy (NCBI): domain Eukaryota; kingdom Metazoa; phylum Chordata; class Amphibia; order Caudata; family Salamandridae; genus Lissotriton; species Lissotriton helveticus. Next base: position 914,977,327 of record NC_136059.1, on the reverse strand, counting down.
TTAGTTGCATTTTTTAAATAGCCCTTAATAATTTTAAAAGTTTACTGTAAATGTTAACCTCAATAAGATGCTCCAATGTTAGCTTTAAAAATCTTCAACCGCTTTGGCAATTCTGGAGCACAGTGTTTGGCATTGCAAGGGGTGTTCACTGTGTTTACATATTATAACACTTGCTTTTTTCTTCTAAGCACCCACAAACAGCAACATTTAAAAAGTGCCAAAACTCATGGCATTGCATATCAAGACGTTAATCTAATTTTTAAATGCTATTGATCTGTACATAACAAACAATTGAATGGTTTCCATAGACCAACTGCACAAAAAGTACTCTACAGTGACTCACAGCGTCCCAAACCAAAAAGACTAAAGTTAGCCCATCAAAATGAGCAAAACTAGCAAGTGTACCTCAAATATTTGTTAGAACCATTACATCTGTTAATCAAAATCACGGTTACAGATGAATGTCTTTGTAACATTTATTTCTGTCAGAAGTTATACCCGACATTGTAAGGGTACGCGTCAACGAATAATTATCTTTCAGGACCTCCATAGAGAACACTACATCTCCACATTACTAGATTAACTACTACGGAGTGAACATCCTGCTTCATTCATTATAAACGATTGTGAATCATAAGTCAGGGATCCCGTCCTAGTTAAGATCTTTGCTGCCCTACACTAATAATTATAGATACCTACTTGGGAAAATGGTCAACATGCTCAACAACCCTTAGACATTTATGAGCTCAGTCGTTCTCTCCATCACTATAAACTCTATAATCTCTCATTTAAGATACTTGTAGAATTAGCTTCAAAAGAGTAGACAAAAGTTACAACATTGAAGCAAAGATAAACCATTAACTGGTCGCAGTGATAGGTAAGGCTACTAAACAGGCAGGGGCGGTAAAGGGTGATGAAATCTGGTAGATGACCAATTGAGAAATTAAACACTGAGGTTTTCCCAGATAAACATAATTTAGTGTCCAGTTCTTTCTCTGGGGAACCCAAATGAAGGGACCATAAATCACTCAAAAGAAAACGATGGAGGTCAACAGTAACCAGTGCCTCATGTAATAAGTATGTATGCAGAGCCCACTGGTCTCTCCACGTACACAAAGTTACAATAAAGATATCTTATAACACAACAATTAACTAATTACATATATATGTCTGTATATTAAGTTTAGTAGAAAGTGAAAGTTACAAATGTATAATTTACACACTACTCTACAAGAATGGCAACATAAGAATATTGTAACAAAACCATGAGGCACAGCTTTGCAAAGTAAATGATGGATATTAAGTTCTAATGTTTGTTATGCGTTAATTCTTCCAATGTTCAAAAAGCTCTGAACACCATTGCAGTGACATCTAGATTGAACAAGGTTTGTGAACCACAGCTATTTGCAATTAGGATACTCTAATAAAGGAAAGATACCACTGTCCCACTAAAGCTGCTTACTTTGCAGCAATGCTTTAGCATTTACTGTTTCCAACACTAATGTTCTTAGACTTCTAAAACATCCACGAAACAACCAAAAGCAGGCACTTGCATTTTTCAAGGCTTGGACATGGGATAGAAAGATAGAAATGACAGCACCTAACCTTGACAACTGTTTCCATTCCAGTAGGCAAATCAGGATCAGCAAAATGACTACAAGGCTCTCACTAGGTGCTAGATCACAACAAACAGGATCAGATCGCATAAGTAAAAAAAAAAAAAACACAGAGAGGGGGCATGATCATCTAGCAAAATCAATATAAACAAGAGGTGGCAAAGCCAATAACTCGCGCCTATGGGAAAGCTATTGGTTTTGGCAAGGTTTTGTACAGTCATGTTGTACAGCAGAGCAACTGCTGCAGTGTGGCTGAAATAATAAATTAGGCAACCACTATCACCTGACTGCCTATTTCAAAGGCATCAATCACAGACCAGAAAATATGTGATGTGAATTGAACAAAATACAGCAAGGGCGTTGTACAATCCTCGGTACACAGAAATATAAACACTGGCTGACTAATTTAAGGATTAGCTGAAAGAACAAGCGTTTAGAAGAATGCTCGACCTCTCGTCCTCCCCTGCATCACGCTCCGAGCCGGGGCTGCGCCTGTCCGGCGGGGGGTTGGAGAAAAGGCTCTCAAAAGCCATGGCTGCGGCAGGCCGACTGCAGTCGGGGGGACACAAATTAGAAAAAACAAATGGAAATGCCCTTTTTTTGGTACTGTTGAAGCTTGGGAAGCAGTGGTGTATACCATGACAGGGTACAGGCCAGGTGGCTAAATTACTCTGAAAGCACCAAGCACTCTAAAATTGCACTGGCAGCCAGGTACAAGGCTTGGCATTGACTCAAAAACCTATGAAACTGAGCGAGTCACCTAAATGCCCTGTGAAAATATGAATCATGTTAAGCGCTCCAATACCTTTGGATCGAATTTGCACAAGAGGGCAAAGAAGCACCAGGAACAAGGGGGAGTGGCAAGGGCTGCAATGCCTCAAGTGCTCTACGGAAACATGAAAAAACAGCATTGCAAAGAAAATTTTAAAAAATAGTGCCGCGGAGGTAGGTGGGGCGGGCATGCAGCGACATGGGAGGAGGTGGGGGGGGGAGGAAAGCTGAATTAAAATGCAAGCAGCGGGGGGGCGTGGCTAGCGACGGAGGAAGATGGCCGCAGCCTAGAGGAGCTCCGTAGCCCGCCGAACTTCCCCAGTATATCCTGGCATTAATCCTGACCTCAAACGCAACGAGGTAATATGAAACAGCTGCAGTACAGCTTCCGGTCCCGGCAGGGAAAAAACGGGAAGCAGGGACGTCCTACCAGCACCGATCCGCCCGTGGCGGAGAGTTGCGGCCTACACCTCGAGGCAGAGCCGGGAGCCACAGTGTAGCGGAGAAGGCACATAGCGCTGACGTCGGCGGCGCGGCATCCCAGCGACACCACAGGGGTGCGACGGCTCATCGCGACGGCCCACAACAGACCGAGAGACACAGCGCGCCACTGGTGGGCGGCGTAGAGTGACGGCGGGCTCCGACATGTGCCGCCGGCCCCCCGGGGGAAGAGCTGAAGCAACAGCGATGCGGGGAGAAACGCCGTGAGTGCCGCGGTGACCGGGGACAGCGGAGCTCGACCCCCCGAGGTACAGGAAGGGGCAAGGGCAGCCCGGTGATAAGAGTGGGGCGCGAGACACAGGGTCAAAGACCAGACACGAGGTGCAGTACCCTCAAGGGGGCATCGACGGCTCCAGGCACTAATCCAAGATACATCTGGCGGACGAACACTGCCCCCCCACCCCGGAATAACTGGACTCTTCTGTATAGTGGGGGTGCGGAACGTAGTGACCAGGCCACCACACGCATGATAAGGGACCCCCCCACGCTACACAGCACAATGAGTGCCAGGGGATCTAGAGTGGTGCAGAGTTACCGAATTGAAAAGTACACCGTCGCAAAGGACCAACAAGTGGCGCCTAACATGGCGGACAGTGCCGCGAAAGGCCAGCAGCCAGAACCGTCGCAGGAAATTACCCTCAAGGATGTAATGGCGACTCTGCTACAAATGCAGACATCCATAGGATCCATCTCCAGTGAAGTGACACTGCTACGAACGGACTTTTCCAAAATGGGAGCGAGAGTAACGGACGTCGAAACTACGACGAAGGCCCTATCAACGGACACTGCAACTTTACAGGAGCAAGTGCGCCGGCTGGAGCTTGTCCAAAAACAGCTCACTGAGAAACTTGATGACCAAGAAGTGCGTTCTCGGCGCAACAACGTACGCCTCGTGGGTGTGCCAGAAACTGTCCGGGGCCCAGCTCTGGACCGGTTTGTGGAGGAGTTGGTGCAGACGAAGCTAGCTATGCCCCAGCGGCCTCTCAAAATTTTTCTCGGTGGAGAGGACCTATAGAGTTCCGAGCGGGCGACCCAGGCCAGGAGCCCCCCCCCGACCTGCCCTCTGGCACGTATATTCAATTTTAGAGACAGGGGCGCAATCCTGCAAGCGGCCAAAACCGGCCCACCGCTCCGAATAGAAGACAGCGTGGTAATCCTGTATCCAGGCTACACGGCACCCGTATCGGCCCAGCGGCGCACTTTCACAGAGGTAAAGCGAGAGCTCCGCAACAGAGAACTTAAATATGCAATGCTCTCCCCGGCTAAGCTTAGAGTGGTGGCGGAAGGCAGGGCTTGGTTTTTTGAGTCGCTCGGTGCAGCGCGGGACTGGCTAGACGGATGGAGGCCGGCGAAGGGGAGCCGCAGACAAAGACCGGAATGGCGACGACGTCCCTCGCAAGAGACCTCGAGCGGCCGGGAGGTCGACACACCGGCCCACAAGGAAGAAACAGGAGCGGGCAGTGAGGTGGAGTGACTCTTAGGGCTGGACTGTACACTGCTGAGCGCTTAGCGACCGGAGGTGGCTGCACGACCGAATGAGCGCAGAAGAGATGGGTTGGACACGAGCAGTAGCTCCGTAACCCCAGAGTAGGGTCCACACTGCGAGGAACACAAAGTCACAACAGGTTGCACTGAGGCTGATTTTTGAGGACCATGGTGTGGCAGGAACGGACTCTTACACACCCTCCCCCCCCCCCACTTTTACACAAGTACACAGTTATGGGACTAAAGTGCTCTGCTAAGTTGGGGTGGCGGGTAGTTCTGAATCCGCTGGGCAGGGAAGCAGGGAGGGGGGTGGTGGAAAGGGTTCTGGTTGTGGGTGTTTGGTTTGTTGGGGCCGCAGCCCCCTTTTGTGTTGTTCTAAAGCAAATGATTGTGGAGCAAAACATGACAGGCTGCTACAGGACAGTTCGAAAGAGACAGCCCACCCTAGAACGCGCGATCCAATATGAGCCAGGGTGACAGAAACGCAAACTCACTAAACCACAGCACAAAGGGTGAGACGTCGCAAATGTCTCTAATCTCCTGGAATGTTAACGGGCTGGGGGACAAAATAAAACGGGGACTGGTCCTACAATATTTGAGGCGGAAGAATGTGGCGGTAGCGCTGTTGCAGGAGACACACCTGCAGGGTTCGACAGTCCAAGCCCTAAACAGGTGGGGATTCAAGATGATGGTACATTCTGACTTCACGTCCGGCTCGAGAGGGGTGGGAGTCCTTGTAAACCAGCGTTTCCTATTTATAGTCGCAAACACATACCAGGATGACCAGGGACGGTTTGCGGCTATCACAGGTCAGTGGAATGGCAAATCTTATAATATAGTGTCGATATATATTCTGCCGGCACTACACCAAGGAGCCTTTGTGGACCTTGGTAAATTCCTATTGAGGCTGCCCCAGGGGGAGTTCATTGTTGGGGGAGACTTCAATGCAGTAATGGACACAACACTGGATAGGCAACCCCCTAGAGACGCTGTTGGGCCATCCCGTAGGCTGCAAGACTTTGTAGAGGCGCTGGGCCTAATGGACGCATGGCGGACCGTTTCCCCAACGGAAAGGCAGTTTACATTCCACTCCGGGGCCCACAATAGCCTCTCTAGAATTGACTACGTTTTCACACTAGCCACCAGGTTGTTGGGGATGACAGCAGTTAGACATATGCTTAGAGGTATCTCGGACCACTTACCAGACCTTATCACCTATGCACCCTTCACCCCACAGTCTCGTAGGCTATTCCCAATCAGGCCCGGGTACCTTCAGGACCGTCGATTACGAAAAGCGCTCCTACAAACCACAAAGCATTACTTTGAGGAGAACCACCACTCCGTGCCCTCACCGACTACACTATGGGAGGCCTATAAGACAGTGCTGCGAGGTAGCGCCATCTCACTCATAACGGGCAAAAGGAGAGAACATCAGAAGCACATTGAAGACCTAGAGTTAGAGGCCGGACGGGCGGAGGAGGCACACGCATACAATAGCACAGAGGAATCAACCCACACATTACACATGGCCCAGCAGGCATATAGAGCTTATGTACAGGAGGAGGCCTCTACTAGGCTAACTAGCACACAACACAGAATATATGGTCAGGGTGATAAAGCAGCCCGACTGCTAGCATGGTTGGGGAAAAAAGAGAGGGCTAGTAATTGGATAACACAAATTCAGACTGGTAATGGAGACATAGTGTCCACGCCGCAGCAGGTTTCAGAGAATCTGGCCTTTTTGCAAGACATTAGACTGGCCTTGCTAGATGTAGATGCGGTGAAAACCTTAGAGGAGGATATTACACCTGAAGAGATTACGCAGGCCATAAGAGCGCTTCATTTAAGCTAGGAGTAAAACACATAGTGCCCCCCCTATTGGCGATGTTTACAGACAGTTTCACAAGAGGGGTCTTACCCAGGGATCAACGTCTCGCCACCATTGTGGCAATCCACAAGGCCGGTAAACCGGCGACTGAGTGTACTTCCTACAGACCAATTTCACTCCTGAATGCAGAAGCGAAAATACTTGCTAAGACTCTGGCCAATAGGCTACAGGCGCACTTATCAGACCTGGTGCACGCTGACCAGTCCGGGGTTTATGCCAGACCGCAATACAACACTTAACTTGAGACGCCTGCTCGGAGTGATAGAACGGAGGGCAACAATAACAGAGGACGCAGCAGTCCTTTCTCTGGACGCAAGAATGGCATTTGATCTGATGGAATGGCCCTTTCTCTTCGCGGTCCTACAGCGTATGGGCTTCGGGCTGAAGTTCTGTATGTGGGTCCGACTGTTGTATACGAGCCCGGTGGCCCAGGTGGTCGTGAATGGCTATATGTCAAAAGAATTTACACTGGGAAGGGGAACATGGCAGGGATGCCCACTGTCCCCCCTCCTTTTCGCGATAGTGTTGGAGCTGCTGGCGGCGTGGATAAGACAGGACCACATAATACAGGGCATAAAATGGGCGGGAGGCTGGGAGGATCAGATCTCGCTATACGCGGACGACATTCTTTTATATACGACGTCCCCACAGAACTCCATAGGCCGATTGTTGGAGATATGCGTCGCGTATGGCCGTCAGTCTGGATATACAATCAATTGGGACAAGTCAGTGCTCTACGTCCTGAGGGGACCCCCGCCGCAGCTACCGCATGGTTGCGAGCTGCAAATGGTCACGACCGGTTTTAAGTATTTGGGGATATTTGTAACGCATGATCACGAGCAGTTCACGGAAACAAACTTGACTCAGCCCTTGTTCCGCTTTAAAAACGATGTCAAATATTGGCACGCGTTGCCGCGGACACTGCTGGGATGTGCAGCACTTTTTAAGATGGTGGCCCTCCCAAGATTTTTGTACGCGTTATAGAATACACCGTTCCCTATTCCTCCGATATACTTCAGAGCAATCAATGCGGAAATCACGACGCTACTTTGGGACGGTAAAACGCCACAAATAGCGCTCACAAAACTTATCATGAGCTGGTACGACGGCGGGATCGCCCTGCCGGATGTCAAGGTATATTACTGGGCTTCCCAGATGGTCGTGATTAACCACAGGCTGCACGTACCACAGGCTGAACCAGCATTTAGACTTCAGCCGGGGGCTCTGTCTCGCTATTTTTTAAAAGTGTGCATTCGATTTTATTTCTGACATTCTTTTCAAACGTTGTCTACATTTTATTATTGAGAGCCTTACTTCACGAAACGGCCGTATACTCACGCTGTTTACAGCGCAGCAGATTGCTTGCTGACGCTGTGGAATAGAGGGTGAGCAGCCGCCATATTGGGGGAAGGAAAGGGTGGCGCTCCAGTAGCTGCCCACCTCCCACCCTCCTCAACACTGGATAAAAGGGGAATGTCATCACGTCCGCGCCGGTGGCGCGCCGGTGGCGCGCCGGCGGCACACCAAAGGCAAGCCCGTCTGCGCCCGTCCTCGCCAGGACCGGGCCAAGGGCCACTCCCCCTGGCCCAAAGGCTTCGGACGATCGACTAACAGATTCTAGATCACACCTATTAGAGTTAGGCTCATCCCCCATAATTCACTGTACGAGGCATGACCTGGAGTTTGCCATAAATTCCACGTCACTGAGCTGTCCTCAATGCAACACCGTCATTCCCATCTTCACTAGTAAGGCATATCCTACTGTAAAGACCAATTTAAAATCGGCCAAGATTTGTACAGGACTTATTGATGCTCGGTCATTGGGAAAGCATAGACAGGAAATAGCGGACCTAATGACAGATCGGAAACTAGATATCCTTTTAATCACGGAAACGTGGATGGATGATGCATCTGATCCGGATCTAGTGATTGCGGTTCCGCTAGGATATAAGGCCTACCGTCAAAATAGAAAGGGCAAAAGAGGGGGCGGGCTGGCCATAATTGCCAGGGAAAGCTACATAGTAAGGACCTCTTCCATCTCTTCTCTATGTTGCGAGGCTTTACACTTTGCTATCAAGTTAACCTCGTCTTACAATTTTAAAGGAGTGTTATTATATCGTCCTCCAGGAGCACGTGCAGGCTTCCTCTCCAATCTAGGCTCGTTATTGGAGTCATTAGTGACTGAAGAATCCTATACAGTCATGGGTGATTGGAATTTTCATTTAGAGCAACTCGATGATAAAGACACCCGTTCCCTACTAACAGACATGGAAATGTGGGGGCTCCATCAATTGGTTACATCCCCTAACCATGAGGCCGGTCATATCTTGGACGGCATTTTCTCCAATTTGGAGGGATTGTGTATAACAGATATCCTCCCCATGCCATGGTCCGACCACTATGCCATCTTAAGTAGAATCACAATTACGGAGAGCCCCATTCATAGAGCCATCATCTCCAGACCAGAATCGTTAAAGGTCTGGAAAGATATAAATAAGGCAGACTTAAAAGAGTTATTGGACAGTACTCGCCCCACCTTAGCCACCGATCCTAATATTGCCACTCGTCAATACCAGGATTGGCTAGGGTATAATACACACTCATTAGTACCTATTAAAACCTTGTCAAGAAATAGGGCCACTCCCTCGGCCTCATGGTTCACAGACGATTTAAGGAAACAGAAACAACTATGTAGGAATAGGGAAAGGCATTGGCGAATAACTTACAACGTAGAGAGCAAAACTAGTTACAAGGAATCCCTCGCAACCTATAAATCTATGATTGTACAGGCAAAGGAGAAGTTCTTTACTGAACGAATTGAGAAGGCAAAAAACTCCAGTAAGCAACTTTATGAGATCTCAAAGCAGCTTGCTGGAAATGTTCCTGATTTAACACCACCACCTTCCCAGTCACTTTGTGACGCGCTTGCAAATTTCTTTTTTACAAAAGTCAATGACATATATCTAGCTTTCTCTTCTAAAACAGACGTCATCTTAAACTCTACCAGTAATATCCCCCCTCACTCTCCATTTATGTATTTTACTGATCTCACGGATGACCAAACAATGGAGATTATTACATCTATTAAAACTGGATCAGCCCTGGACCCCTGTCCTTTCAAAGTCCTGCCCCCGGTGATGGACTCCCTTGTTATGGTTATTACACAAGTTTGCAACTCCAGGTTTAGATCTGGGATTTACCCCGATATATTGAAAAAGACCATTTTAAAACCACTCTTAAAAAAGCCACTCCTGGATAAGGATGAGCTAAAAAATTATTGACCCATAGCGAGTCTCCCATTTGTAGCAAAAGTAGCTGAAAAAGCTATGAACCATCAGCGTTCAGGTATTATCGAGAAACACCATCAGCTGGATAGTACCCAATTTGGATTTCGTAAATTCCATGGTACGGAAACCGCATTAATTAAAGCAGCCAATGACATAAGAGCCATCCGGGATCAGGGAGGAACAGCTGTCCTGGTGATGCTTGATTTATCCGCAGCCTTCGACACGGTCGATCATAAGATCTTGGTCGACCGTGTCGGAAAAATGGGTATCCAACGGGTTGCAAAAAATTTGTTGGCCTCATTTTTGGCTGGGAGAACTCAGGCGGTCTCCCTGGGATCTTTCCAATCATCCCAGCTGTCTTTGCCGTGCGGGGTTCCTCAAGGCTCATCCCTAAGTCCGACACTGTTTAATATCTATGTGTCGAACCTGGCTAAAGTCATCAAAGCCTATGGGATGAGCCTAACCTCCTACGCTGATGATACGCAGTTGGTTCTGGCAATAAATAGTGATGGAGAAGAGGTGGCAAATCGTTTTCAAGGAGGTATGTTAGCAATTGGAGAGTGGATGGCCTCCAATTGTCTCAAACTTAACTCTGAAAAAACGGAGGTAGTCATCTTCGGACCACTTTCACCAGGCTGGTCTTCAGTCTGGTGGCCCTCATCCTTCGGAGCTCCCCCTAAACCGGTTTCTAAGGTGAGGAACCTGGGAGTGGTCTTTGACGAAGGTCTTAATTTTATGGCCCATGCAAATAAAACAGCAGCCATAGCCTGTCACAAACTTAAACTAGTGAGGAAAACTATTCCTTTTTTACCTGACACAGCTGGAAAAACTCTAGTAAGCTCCCTAGTCCTGTCCTCCTTGGATTACTGTAATGGTCTATTTGTAAATGCCCAGATTCGTGTGACTAATAAAATGCAAACTATACAGAATGCAGCTGCCAGACTCCTTTCTAGAACACCTACATTTAAATCTATCTCAGATACAATAAGGAACTATCACTGACTGACAATCCGTAATCGGATTAAGTTCAAGACTCTATGTATAGTCTATAAAGCACTCCACAATCAGGGACCGCAGTTTCTTAAGGATCAATTGATTCCTTATATTCCTTCCAGACAACTCCGTTCCACCACCTTGAATCAACTACTGGTGCCCCGCACAAAAACAGTTTCCTGGGGCGATCGTCGCTTTCTGGTTTCTGCTCCCAAATTATGGAATACATTGCCACAGTCAATAGGGACAAGTCCTACACTCTTGCTTTTTCGCAAACAGTTAAAGACTTGGCTCTTTAACCAATAATACTATAGTGTCACCTACTGAGACTCACGTAGTTGGTTTTTATCACCGCGACGCCTACGGGTATTTGTTCGCGCTTAATAAATAGCAATAATAATAAATAGGCATCTTTTAGAACCGGCGGGTATAATGAACGCCTTATACAATAAGCGGAAGAAACACACAATCACAGGTCCGACACTACACACAATACGAGTATGGTTTGATGCTCAGCGAGCGCTCGGGTAGGAAGGAGTGGTCACGAAGGCTATGCCACTGTGGGACACAAAAAAACTGGGGATGCTAGGTAACACGAAGGGGTTCCGCAACTGGGATTCAATAGGAATCTCAATGGTTGGCGACCTATGGCAGAGGGGTGGGGTGGTCACCTTTGCCCACTTGCAAGACACAGACGGCCTGGCGGAGACAGAGAGGTTTAGGTACATGCAGATTACACACGCATTGCAGTCCCTGATACCGTCAGACACGAACCCGGAGGACTCCTCCCCGCTGGAGGATAGACTCCTAACAGATTACCTCCAGAAAAAAGTGATATCACTGACATAAAAAAATAGTAAACAACAGAGCAGATCCCACAGAGACCCTGAAAGCTAAATGGGAGTGCGAGATGGGCGAGATCGACGAGGCAGAGTGGAGAGAGGCGCTGGCCTCCACTAGAGAGGCTGCTATCCCATCACGGCTCCGGTTCGTGCAACTCAAAATACTGCACTATACGTACTATACCAGGGTACTTCTACACAAAATAGGACGAGCAGATTCGCCACTCTGTCTTAGGGAATGTGAGGACACGGGGTCCTTCTATCACACCATCTGGAGCTGCCCCGTGATAGTGAGATACTGGATGGCGGTTATGCGGACACTCTCCCAGGTTACACAACTCGCTATTCTGCCCAGCCCACAATGCTGCCTCCTTAATATCTGGGACCCAACAGACTTAAACAAGATAACCCAGGACTGGGCGACTTTAGGAATGACTGTGGCAAAGAGGAATATAGCACAACGATGGGGATCCAGAGATAGCCCCACTCTGGCTCAATGTTGTAGAGATATGGACTTGGCCATGGTGGCAGAGAGATCAGTATATACCTATAGAGGCTGCCCAAGAAAATGGGAGGAGGTATGGGGTAAATAGAACACGTACAGAGGTGACATTTGTGAACCCCCACAGTCTGACTCTGACTCCGATGGAAGTTTGTGATGATAAAGTAGTAGATGGCTCCCGTGAGATGGTTGTTAGTGGACGGGAAGGTTTGAGAGGGAAGGGAAGATGTATTGAATTCTGTATGACTGTAGTAGATAAAGAGATCATAATAATGATGTTTATATTAACGTCAACTGTAATACGGTCATTGAAATGCTCTGCAATATATCTTAACAAAATTGTTTAAAAAAAAATGCAAGCAGCTTTTGGCGCTGAAGCTGAAAACAAAGATAAAAACAGCCCAAAACATGAACAGATAAACAGCCAAAGCGCAAATATACAGTACTTGGTCCCTACTCTGTTAGAGAAAAAAAAAGACAAAAAGAAGAACAAAGAGGAAGGATACACCAATAGCAAGTGGGCATTTTGGAAGGACAATCCACGTAAAGAATAAAATGCAATGTGCAGGATGTAAGCCCACAAAGTGTATACAACATGTTTTAAAGAGCTTTGCGCAAGTGCTGTTGAGGCGCGACCTGAAAAAATTGCAATCAATTATGTCATTTTACATGTCAGGAGTGATGTTGTACATGAGGTCATGAGGTCATAAGCAGTGCATGATGGGGAAGCAAGTGAGTTATGGTTACTTTGGTTAACCATAACTGAAGAATCCATGGTTTGTAAACATAACAGTACTGTGTTTTTATAGTGAAGTTTCTTTTATTTTTTTTAAACATAAATTAAGGTCTTGTAAGGAAAGCTAACCATAAATTTACCTTTGTGTTGTTTTAGGTTACTTTCTGGTATTATTTTTATCATATAGAACATCCAACTGCTCATGACAGACAAGTTACGTATCTTCAGTAAGGCCTTCTCTGGTGGAGAAATGATCTAGCCGCAGATTCCTTTCCTTTGAACGTCTAGGTGTCAGGCTGGATCCGGAAGATTTTTCTCAGCAGTACCCCTGCGAGCTGGTAGATGGCATCGGTCGTGTTTGTCAACTTCGTGATGCCCGCATCATCAATACAACCGCCACGCCGACTGATGTCAGTACTTTTCACGACTTTCCACGTCAGAAGTGCGAAGCTGTGAAGTGACTGACCATGGTGTGTTAAAAAATGAAAACTCGGACCCTGAAGGGCTACGTACCTGACACTTAAAACCTATTCTGTAGTGCGGGGAGAATGGGTGGGTCTGCAAGGAATCTGCGGCCAGTTCATGTCTCTACCACATAAGGCGTTACCGAAGGTAAGTAACTTGTCCATCTGATAGAGACATCTAGCCGCAGATTCCTTACCTTTGAACAGATACCCAAGCAATACCATTCCCAGAGGAGGGACTTTAGAATGGCTTAGACCAGAAATTCCTGTAAAACGGAGCAACCAAACAGGCTTTCTCTGCAGACCTGGGAATCCAGGCAGTAGTGTCTGGCAAACGTGTGCAGAGATGCCCACGTGGCAGCTTGGCATTTGTCAGAGACGGGTACACTGAGGCGGAGAACCAAGATATACTGCCTTTCGCCTGTGTACGTATTTGAGGGTTTTTTACAACGATGGTCTCCCAAGCTAACTAAGACCCTGATTATACAGGACAAGTGGTTCATTCTCCCCCCATTTTGATTTTTGTCCTCTGAAATCTGAACCAGGTAGGTGAGATTTCCCTGATGCTGCATCCATTGGCACTTCAGGTCCTACTGCAGAACCCGCATGTGCCACCGTGCATGGGTCACTAGCAGGATGCAGAAGGCTACGAGGCCCAACAGCCTCAGTCATTCTCACCGGGATCCAAGAGAGAGGCTGCAACATTAGTATCATAGCCTGAACATCCTAGACTCGCAGTTTAGGAGTATAGGCCCGAAACCGCACCGTGTCCAGAACTGCCCCAATGAAAAGGAGCGTCTGAGAGGATGTTAGGTGTGACTTTGGCGCGTTGATAGTGAACCCCAAAGAATGAAGGAGGTTCGCTGAAGCCTGGAAGTGGGAGGCAACTGCCTGGGGCGATGCCGTCTTCAACAACCAGTCATAGAGACAGGGGAAGAATGGAATCCCTGATCTCCGCAGATGGGCTGCGACCACCGCCATCACCTTTGTGAACACCCGAGGAGCGCTGGTGAGGCCAAAGGGGAGCACCGCGAATTGAAAGTGCTCGTGACCCACCATGAACCGCAGGTAGCGACGATGGGCCATCAGGATGGGGATATGAAAATTGGCATCCTGCAAGTCCAGCGCTACATCCAGTCTCCTGGGTCCAAGGCAGACAGGACCTGAGCAAGAGAAAACATCTTGAATTTCTTTTTTTTGAGGAAGTAATTAAGGGCTCGAAGGTCTAGGATTTGACGAAGGCCTCTGTCCTTCTTTGGGACCAGGAAGTAGCGGGCATAGCAACCACTACCTACTTCAGGCCCCGGTACCCTCTCTATAGCTCCCTTGGCCAAGAGAGTTGAGACTTCTTAAAGGAGCAAGGCAAGGTGATACTCTGTCAGCCGGTACAGTGCAGGCATAGATAGAAGGGTATTCTCGAATGGGAGGGAGTAGCCACTTCGGACTATTTGCAACTCCCACCTGTCCGGTGTAATGTTTTGTCAGTGGTGTGGATGATGGCATACTCTGGCACCGACAGGCCGAGTGTGATCCTGGTGGGTTGGCCTAGGAAGGTTTTGTGGTAGAGGAGGGGATGGTGGCTTAGCCAGACTTCTGGTTTCCCAAAGCACAACTCCAGGGTTAACCGCGTCCATGGCCCCGCAGAAGTTGCTGAACTTGCAGGACCCTCTGGCCGGGATAGGGTTGGTGCGGCTGATAGCCCCTTCCATAGCCACGAATGGAGCGAAAATTGGACCGTAGTGAGGCCCAAAGACTTGGCCATAGCCTGCGAGTCTTTAAAGCGCTCAAGGTAGCATCTGCCTCGTCTCAAAAGAGACAGAAGCCATCAAAGGGCTCGTCCATGAAGTTAGACTAGACATCCCCCGAAAAACCAGACGTTCTCAGCCAGGTGTGGCGACGAACTGCCACCGTCCTGGAAATCGCTCTACCCAGCGAGTCGGTTGTGTCCAAGCCACATCTGATGGCGAACTTAGCTGCATCCCTCCCGACAGATCTAGTTTGGGAGAGTAGAGCCCGGTCCTCCTCCGAGACTCTGAGGAGCACCTGTGCTACCGTATACCACATGGAATGGGAATAACGGCCAAAGAGGCATGCGCTGTTCACCGACCGCAATGATAGGCTGGCAGAAGAAAAAAAATATATTACCGAAGTTTTCCAGCCTCTTTCTCATACCAGTCCATATCTTGTTCTTGCAGGATTTCCAAGGGATCCTGCTCCCTCCTCCCAATCCTCTTCCTCCATCCCTAACCCTTCAGAATAGGGCAGAGAGAATGGCATGGAGCGGTAAGGCTCCATCAGCGATGGTCTCAGCGTCAGAGGATGTCTGACCGGCTCTGTGTTGTCGGGAATTATGATCAGGAGGCACCGCCGGTGGGCGCTGGTGATGCCAAGGAGCTTGGTGCCGGATGCGATGCCGAGTGGGGAAGGTCGCTGTGGAGGTATGACCGGCGTCGGCCCGGGTCCACTCAGAGACTGTGGTGCCGGGGCCGCTGACTTGGGAACCACAGGAGCCCCTCCACCTCCCGAGGCTTTGGGGTCTGAAGCTGGGCCAGCATGGTCAGGCTTCTCAAATATGGCACACAAGGCATCATAAAATTATTTCAGTTGGGCCGGGGTCGCTCCCGGCCCCAGAAAGGAAGGGAGATGCGGAGCCAACCCAGGCTCCTGCTTCGCGGAGCGGGGTCTCGAATGCAGAGGTTCCTCTGGCGCATTGCGAGACAGTTGGGGTTGTCGAATAACGCTTCAACTTCTTGTGCTTTTTGTGGTGCCTCTTACCTGACTTCGACAACTTCGATGAAGAGGATTTTGATTCACCGGAGCAGTGCTTGGACATTCCTCTCGACGGAGACCTGGACTGGGATAGGGACTGACTAGGCGACCTCCGGGGTGCAGGGCGCTGGGCTGCAAGAAGCTTTAGGGACCGCTCCCTCAGAGCCTTTGGCGCCATGGCCCGGCAGTTGGAACACAACTTGGAGTTGTGGTTGCGCTCCAGGCACCACAGACTAACCAAATGGGGGTCCATGACAGACATGGCGTGATGACAGATGCCGCACAGCTTGAACCCCTAAGTCTTCTTGCTTGACATGATACACCTACACACCAAAGAAGTCGACAAAAAGCCTGTTGAAAGACAACAGGGGGTAGCACTCTTCAACAGATCGGCACTGATGGCGCGGAAAGAAAAGAACAGACGTTAGCCCGCCGGAGTGGCGGTTATATTGACGACGCGGACGTCACCATGACGACTAACATGGGTGGACGATGTCATGCAGAGTTGACCGACGTCATGCGGAGTCGACCGACGCCATCTACTGGCACTTAGGGGTACTGCGGAGAAAAATCTTCCGGGTCCAGCCTGACACCTGGAAGTTCAAAGGTAAGGAATCTGCGGCTAGACGTCTTTAACAGATAACTATCTTACTATTTACTGGCTAACTGACTAAACCTTTGGTCACACTCAATGGGGGCTAGGTGCAGACTCTGGCATCAAGCTCTACCCTGTGCCCAAACTGCCTCAGGCAGAAAACCTCACAGTGCACAGATTCTGATCATGTGCCTCCAGCCCTGTGCTCACAAGTATCAGTCATTTATTAATTCAATGTATTTGTTAGGCTCTATCACAAAGCCTTAAAAAGGTTTTGTATCTTTTATCACAATCTTTAACATCGCACATGTTTATTTTCAAACAGATGATTTAAACTTTTTTGTGCAAATTTTTTTGTTTTTATTTTTAATTTCCTATAATGGAATTGTGATCTTGTAAAATGTCTTACTTGAGTGGGGGTCACTCTGGCTCACAGAAAAGGTGGGAGGCTCAGTCCGACCCTTCCAGCATGCTTTCGGGCCCTGCAGGGTCAGAAGGGGCTCCATCGGGTTCTGTGCCGGCCGCTCCAGCCTCGGCTCCAATGGGCCCACATGGATCCGATCACGGAAATGGACCACCATTGGACTTCCCCTGAAGCCGATGGCCCCCATTGGCAGCACCAGCCCCATGTGCATACATAAATCCGGAACGTTGTTCACGCCGATTTTGGCACAGACAGGACTCATGCATACTAGGTCGGTGCCTAAGCCTTATTCTGAAGGGCTAGGCTTAGGGAAGAATAGAGGGGTCACTTGACCCTTTAGAAGGCCAGAAAATGTACTGGTGCAAGGAACTCAGGGATGCCAGAGGTCTGGATACATCCACAGATACTGGTATGCTTTCTCCCCATACCGTGGCTACATAGTAGGTAGCATCTTATTCCATGGTAGGGAAGAGGGCAGCTCAGTCCCAGGATCTTGAGTTGCCTTCAGTGACAGTCAGGACTAACATCTCGACAGAAGTGCTACAATCGGGAGCTTCCTCTTCTGAACCATTGCTCCCTTTTAATGAAGCACTGACAGATGTCCTACTGGGGACCTGGTCCAAGTCCAGCACAAGGGCTCCTTTGAACAGGACAATTGCCCACCATCTCTGACCCGCACCTGGGGATCTGTAATTACTCACCCAACACCCCACCACTGTGAGCTTGGTGGTCCAAGCCTCTATATCCCATGGTGCATTCCCTGCCGCATCCCCGGACAAGGAATACCAGAGGCTGGAATGTTTTGGTAAGAAAATGTTTTTCCGCCAGCCTTGAACATTGCATGCTTATTGGGCTGCTATACTCTCACACTCTGTGGAATATTGCTGCCACAGATCCCGGAGAAGGCCCGGGCCGCTCTCTCCCAAGCGGCCAAAGACGGGAGAGATGAAGTGATGTTCACCATTAGGAGTTGTTTGGATATGACTGACTTGCTGGGCAGAAGGATTTCGACGACAGTGGTGTTTGGATGCCACAGCTGGCTACAAACATCTGGTTTTGCAAGGGATGTCCACGCTTCCCTCATCGACATGCCCTTTGATGACAAATGTCTCTTTGGAGACAAAGCAGACTCGGCGCTGGAGCGCTTCAAGGAGTCTCGGCCTACGACCAAGTCCTTGGGCCTTTCTGCTGCCCGCATCAAATCAAACCCAGTCTTCTTATTGCTCCTTTTGTGGCTACAGAAGGGGCTTTCAATTGCATCAACCTTATTCCAGCCACCGCCCCACACAAGCTTCCCAAACTGTGCAAGGGTGAGGACACATTCCAACCCACGAGTCAGGTAGCCAAAGGTCTGTCACAACCACCAATCCCCAATCCCCCTTGTAGCCACAGCCTCTAGGCCCACTGAATTGTGAAAATTAACTGACATCAGAGTGCTGAGGTGGTGCCTATGTAGGTGACCCGGCTCTCATGCCCTGCAACTATCTACACCACCTACCGGCGCGCAGGGATGCTGCTCGTTCAAAAATCTTTCAGATCCAGTCTGATGCCTGGGAAAGTCAAAGGTTAGAAATCTGTGGCTAGAGCTTGCCTCTACCAGATAATGCATTACTGAAGGTAAGTAAGTAACTTGTCATTTAACAAGAAGCTAAGATGGAACCCACCTATAAGTAACATCTTTAACCACATAATAAAGTTCAAGGGAATCTCTTAGATATGAAGCAGAACAGTGGCATCTTAAGTTTATGAATGATTATGGCTTGTTTAAAAATGACAGAGCGGCTAGTTGTAAATGGTATAGCAGGAACAAAGCTGCAAAGTCTACATATAACAAGCACTGCCAAAGCCAATACTTTTGATTAACTTTAAAAATGGAGGAAGTGCTTCTTCATTGACAGGCTATTTTGTATGTGTGATTTTTCAAATCTGTGAATAAGTCAATACCAGAGTAAATCCTAACATGAGGACTCATTTTTCCATCCACACACTCCCTTATCACTTTATTGGTTTATTTAACATTCACTCACTCACCTATCTACACAACCACAACCGTTTCAATTAATGAAGGTGCACTTTCAGATTTTAAAAACCTGGACGGTTTTCAGTGCGAAGTGAAATGTACTGGGAAGCTTTTGATGTTGGACACATTGAGGCAACAACTACAAGTCCTTTCTAATTATGTGTTTATAGGAGAAGTGCGTGGGGAGAGACGGGTGTTGCCATCAGAATTTTGGGGGCGATGCAGTGATGGTGTCTAGGATAATGGGAGTCAAAATACCATACTACTACCCCTCTAAATAGCAAAGCTCATCATAACACTCTACATAACCTGTGTACTTAAACATTTCCACAAAGACTACTAAAAGAGGGATGTGTTCACTCTTCTCTCCAAACAAGTTTGACAAGAAAGAAAACCCCATTGCAGGGTGCGAGCAACAAGTGCCAAGATATAAGATTGCAGCTGCATTAATATCTCATGTTGGTGCTTCTGTCACCACTGTTTAGTGAATGAGCAGTGCCCAGGGATATAGGTTTCTGATCTGGAGTGGGGGGCTGGGGAAAGTAAGCCTTTACAAGTAATTAAATGGTCCAACCAGGATGCCAATCTGTGACATGAAGACTGCAGTTGCAATCCTTCAAGGACATTCAAGAGTCTTGTTGAAATGTTGCTGTTCAAACTATATGAAACACGTCATAGTCGGTTTCAATTAAGAAATTCAGGTGTGCTACTTTTATTTTGAACCACTATCTCT
The DNA here is from genome assembly GCF_964261635.1 of Lissotriton helveticus. NCBI lineage: Eukaryota > Metazoa > Chordata > Amphibia > Caudata > Salamandridae > Lissotriton > Lissotriton helveticus. The sequence goes on along the minus strand of NC_136059.1, from coordinate 914,957,701 downwards.
CAACACTAGTGATTTACCTTCAAAATAAAACTAACGATTGCTGAACATTTTTTATCCTTTGTTTGTTGACCTACAAATGCAGATGAAACAGCTAATTGGGTCAGGCACATGCAAACTTATTGTCATGAATTAGTGTCCAAGTGGGGCACTCACTGTTTAGAAGGATCTGCCAGGGTCAGACAATTTAAAGAGGTCTGCCTAATAACAGAGACTAAACCAGGGGAGGAGTAGGAGGTATTTTACTATGTACATCACTCACAGAAAGGGTGACAGTGGCATGGATATACCTTTAATGAGAGGAAAGAGAGGAAAAACACCGGTAACAAAGACTGACAAAGTACTGCTAATGTGGTGTCAAGCTACAAGAGCATATCAAATCATGCTGCTGCACACAGGAGTTTCATAACACGGGGGATAGATAGATAGATAGACAGACAGACAGACAGACAGACAGACAGACAGACAGACAGACAGACAGACTTTGTACGGGTGCAGTTTCCTTATGTCCTAAAAAGGTGCTGGTTGATCTATGACTCAGCATGTGACAGATGCAAATTGTCATCAGCCCCAATGCACCAAAGCCACCACAAACAGTAGTGTGCAGGCAGTCTTCCCAAAAGCGGTGTCATGACTAATGAAGCGAAATGCCTTCCATTACAAACACTAAACGGCTGTTCTGTAGGCAGAACCCAACTGGCAATGAAAGGCTGAATGGGGGTTTACCTATTGCTCACGCTATGTTGTCAATTGAGCTTGCATAGCTTGCATAGACGTGAAGGCTAGCTCAAACCATTTCAGTAGGATTTTTTTTCCCTCAAGAAAACACAATGCTGGTGAGACAGCTAAAACAGTCTCTAGACTTAAACTAAAAAGGCACAGGATCTTCATACATTCAACACTGCAAAAGGCAGTGAATGAGAGGACAGCATTCCCATTATATCATACACCACTCCAACTACAGCACCTTTAGGGTTTCCTCAAGAAACTAAATTCTTTAAAGGCAACATCATCGTTATCACCCTGGGGATCCAGACTGTGATCGTTCATGAAGAAAAGGTCAACGACAACTGCAGATCAGCTTACCTTAACACCTTGAATGAGGCCATTCATTAAAAAGGTATGTTGAGGAAAGGTGTCACGTAAAACCTACAAAAGAAAAACAAAAATAGGTTAGAAGCATGAAAAAAGTAACCATAATGAGTCAGCCTCCATGAACTTGAACACAGCACCTACCTATGCCTTTATGTTTCCTCTAGTGTCTGATTGAAGAGGATATCAGAAGGAGAATAGTAACTAAAAGGCATGATTCGTATTATGGAGTATCAAGCCACTCCAGCATCACTATACCAGCCACGTGAACATACTGTACAACTGCACCAAGAGTGTTAGGTTGGAACGGTAAAAAAAAAAACAATCCTCCATTTTAACACATTATTAAACTCGTGAAGTCGAACATAATTAATTACAAAAACAGGTCCGCTTGATGCAAATACAAAGTCAAGGACAGCCCAGAACATAAAGCAGTGGTTAACCAATGGGGTGCACTCACAGGCTTCTCAGGGAAGTAGGGCGGGGCTGCTCAACTCAGAGCTCAACAAACAGAAAAAACATTAATGCTCATTCCAGTGATTACGCTTATCTTTGTAAGAAAGTAAGCACTTTAATCACACAGTTACACTAAATACAACACACTTCAATGAACAAACACAAGTCAGCAACTCTGGGAGCTAGCTTATGAAGGCGCAAAACTCTACCTGCACCCCTAGTTCCTCCCCAGGCATTCTTCTCGGGTTCTAAGTGTCAGGAGGAATGTGAATCAAGCTCAGGTGCAGTTTTGGTGTCCTACAGTTCACATTTTTGTTCATGCTTTATTTTATCCCGTTCTCTAGATAGGCATACTCTCGCAAGTCCTTCACACTGCCGTCACACGTCCACAGTTGCTCTTCTTAGCATTCGAACGAGCAACAGAGAATCGGAAAATCCTTGTTAAAGTTTACCCAAGCCAGTTGTGGGCCACATTCAGCAGTGTAGCTGCCCAGTCTCCCCTTTCGACGTCACAGCAAAGGGTCCTGGGCAGATGACGTTGAGGATCTCGCTGTGTCAGTCCTAATGCTAAGGTTTCAGGTAGCAGACAACAGGTTTGGTCATTGAGAGCTCTGAAAGGTCGCACTGCTGAAGGGTTGCAGTTCTGACTGGACTGAAGGTAGGTGCTGTCAATGGGGTGCGCAGCAGTCATCAGTTGCAGCCCCAGTCAAAGCTAATGTATTCAGCAGATGTAGCTCTGACTGAGCATTCTGTGTCACACAATTCCAACATGACTGGGACTTTGCAATGACCCAATTATGACGGTGCTATTCAAACCAGGAACAGGAGTGAGACTCCAGGGGGGACCAACAGGACCCCAGTCTCTCCAGATCATTTGTGCAGTATCTTTCCTCCTGGTCCCACACAGCCAACGGAGGTGCCCTAGAGCTTTCTTTTTCCTTGACAGCCTCATTTTTACATGGCCAGGAAGGATTCTTCATTGCTCTCAGCAGGAAGACAGTTTTCTAGGAACTTCAGGGCAGGTACACAGCTCTTCCAGCTAGAAATCCAAACTTCAGTTGATGTTCCCTCACCTCCTGGAGACTGATAGCCATGCAAACATTGGCCATGGTTGCACAGCAATCCTTCAGGTAGTCTATGGAGTGCTCCGTTCCTTTGTCATAAAGGAGGTGGAACTGGAAAAAGGTGAGGTGTTTAGGGCACCACTTGTATACACAACATCTAGACAGGGGATGTGAAGCCATGAATCTACTGACTGAAACTATAGAATCGACTTGGGGTAGTTCTTCTTTCAAGAGTCCTTTGTTTTCTTCAGGCCTATTTGTGAGTGCGATGCTTCTCACAGGAGGTAGTGATTTGGCTATCTCCATCCTGGAGCCTGGGTCCCTTGCTTACTTTGCCGCTGGATTCAAACTAGACTGGCTGATGAGGGGTGAAACCCTGACAACGGTCCCAGAATACTTGTTTCCGGTCCAGGGAGGACCTGCCCTGGCAGATCGGGCTGGACTGTTCCCACGAGGAACAGGATCAAGACTAATTTGCATATGGCTGGGACCAAACTGGGGTGGCTTAGTGAGCAGAAGAATGATGATGGTTTATACCCAGATCTGTGACTGGGGGGTGAGAGTCTGAAAAGTTTCAGCACTCCGTCCATCATCGTGTTGTGTTTGCTCCATCGAGAGCACCCATAACAGAGAAACAAAAGCAATGTTCAGTTTCACCACCAGGTGTCAATAGTCCAAATAAAGGAGTAATATTGGAAAGACGAAAGGGCAGGCATGCCTAGACTACCTCACCTTTCATAACAGAGGATGCAGGACCACATCTCTCCCCTACCATCCACCAGAAGGCAGTGCTCAGAAAAACTAATCACCAGCTCCTTGCTAACCAAAAGCTTGACATAATTTCTGAAGGCAGCATGGTATATATTCTTTACTTCAGTGTCTGGGTCTTCTTCCTCCAGCTACAGGAATGCAAATACACTTTCGATGACTGGGAGCACAATTATCACTGTGCACTGGTACTAGGCCGGTCTAGAGGTATCCAAATCAGATCCTAGTGACCTCCATTACACTCGCTCACACACCATGCATTTGTTACACTTTTTACACAAAAAACACGTTTAACATACAATGGGATGTCACAAGGGTTTTTCCATGCATGCAGAAGCAGAACTATAGCTCTATGCGCTATTGTCAGGGCAGGGACAGTAGTGACCTATCAGTACTGATGGCACACATGAGGTGTCCTTCTATGGTACCGGACAGGTTCAGAACCTCGGGGCTCCTCCGCTGCCCTTTGGGCGGCACCTTGAGACCGCATTTGGATCGCGATCTCGCGGACCATTTGCGGCCCTTCCGTCGCTCTTTTTTCTGGGGGGAGCCTTCGCTGGGTGCGGCGTGTACACTGCTGGGGTGATACCTAGTCTTGGACTCACCATGCCCGTTGTGGTGGGGGTCCTCCGGCTAGCTATGGGCCGACACGTTGTGGTATTGTACAACATGACCACAAAACCAAGTGACAAAACGCCTCCCACTGTTACGTCACATCACCTTTCTTCCTCCAAACTCTGAAGGTACCAACGACTGTGGTGCCCACGCTCGGGAGAAGTCCGGTGACGCCATTCTGCAACAACAGCAGGGTGAGAGCAAATTACGTCCCTCCTTTATCTGTAGTTATACTCACATTTAGTGATGCCATACTCAGTCGGTTTTTAACAAGTTTTAACATTTTATTCAGTTAGGGTTGTTTTTAATTTTTAGATTGCATGCATTTTGCAGCATACTTGTCTTTGGAGTTAGAACCAAGCACATTGTGATCTAGGTTTGGGTACAAGCACAATAGCCATCAAACACTTCTGTTTTTGTCACCCTTTCTTAGGTTCCACAATCCGTGGTAGGACCAATTGGCCTGCTACCAGTGGAAGGTAATACTTGTCCTTCCCCGAAACGTGTAGGACATTTTGTTTATAGGTCCTGATGAATTGCTAGTTTTAGCATGAAACATGTTGACCGCTAGGAAGAGCACACATCACCGGATCTTAGAACCCGTGTGTGTGCCTCCTCACTCTGTTTTTAATAAGGTAGCTAGCCACACTAATAAAAATCCCCGTGGACTTCCTAACCTTTTTTAATTCGCACCACCGCACTATCTTCTCACGCCTACACTTCACCTTAAAACCCTCACACCCACATGCACCAACTGGCAGGAACAAAAGATCTCCGACAAAGAGCCCCTTCGCGGGTGCCCGTCAGACATTGCAGCGCCAGTCTGACGAGGAGCAGAACCCAGATGATGAAGCATGACACCTAGCTTGCTGGGTGTGTGAGGGTTTTAGTTCCGAAAGGGGGCTTCCCCCTCTTTCCACAGCGCTTGGTTCTTCTCTCTCCAATCTAGGGGGAACAGTGTATTCTTTTTGTTCTGACTAGTTCAGGGGCTTGTACACTGGACCCCGGTAAATATCAGCCCCTTGAGTTCCCCTTTTTGTTACATACTTACTGCACGGGTCACCCCCGAGGAACTTTTCAGGCTACCGAGAGTGTATTAGACACTGCTTGGCCAACACTTCGAGTCTACTCGCTACACACACACTCGTCTGAGTAGTGGTAGCAGACCTCCTACCTATAATGGAGGACGTCCCTGGACTCAGTTTTGATGAAGAAGCAATAGCTGAAGCACTGAGAACTGCCCCCTCGCTCTTTGGAGCTGGAGGCCAGGCAGCCTCAGGTTCAACTACCGACGACTGGATCACTATAGCCCAGTTGAAAAAAGACTCGCTCAGAATTACCGTCCGTGGAGCACTCATGGCTAAGTATCTAAGGTCCAATATCGCTCCCCAAGGCCTAATAGTCAATATACTACCAAGACTTTTTCTTGAAGATGGTCCTTTCAAACATGATTGGTGCCAGGTATCTTGGAAATGTACTAAAGATCTCATGTTCCTAATAGTGAAAACAGACAAAAGACTGGCAGATGCACTCCTGGTCAAAATACCTGCGGCCGAGGCTGCTCTTAAAAGCTTAATACCTACGAAAACGGCTTTTACCACGAAGTTAGCTGAGATCAACAACGAAATCTCAGACAACAAAGAGTACTTGCTCAAACAAAAAATGGCCAAACTCCAAAAGGACATTACCAAATTTGATAAAGAAAAAGTATACCCTTAACTTAAAGACGGTTACAAAACAACCAAAAACGGCTACTCGTCTGACGACAGTAGACGGGGCTCCTCCAATAGCGACTCCAGTGGGGGTGGCTATGGAAGTCGTAACCAACGTAGACAGAATGTGATGCAAGGCTATGACAATGGCCCTGTATTCCATGGGCCACCCCAGTTGCCCCCACCATGGCATTACCCTATGTACCCTAAAGGCCGCCACAGTTCTATCCTATGAACAACCCCCCTTTTTAGGCAGAGGCTGGGGCAGAGGAAGAGGGCGCAGAAGAGGAGGGCAGAAAGGTGTACAGTGGCAGGACCAAACAACTCCAATGGTGGAGACGAGGAGAACAACCAGAGAAAAGAGAGCCTAGTGGTTAACCTTACTGGTAGAACCCTCACCCAGGCAGAGACCAATGTTTTGGAGAAAGGTTTGGGCTTCGTCCCCACACCAGTCCCTGATAATTTCAAGGAGATGTGCGAATTGAAACAATTCTTTAGAAAGATCCGCCTACGGGCGTACTTCCACGACAGCCCCGAAACCGAGCACGAGGATACGGGCTTACGTAACCCATCAACATTCACCCCTACCAACAACATGGTCCCTCCGGAGATTCTTGTCTTTGAGGGCGCCGTACTGAAGGGCCTTGAGAACAGACCACGCACTGTTATATACCATGACCTGAGCAAACTCGAGAGGGAAGCCATACAATCCCTCGACAATGACCCCACCATAATCATTAAACAGGCTGATAAGGGGGGAGCGACTGTGATACAATCTACTGTCGACTATGACATTGAATGCAGAAGGCAATTGGCAAACACTAGTCACTACACCCCCATCATGGTTGACCCCACTCCGAGACTAATGACTCAAATCATTGTGGTCACAGAGGGTGAAAACAACGGTTGGATTAGTAAAAATGAGGCACTGTTCCTAATCACTACCAACCCAAAAACACCCTACTTCTATACCCTCCCGAAGATTCATAAAAACACCATACCTATTCCGGGGAGGCCTATTGTCTCGGATATAGGGTCACTGTTGGAACCACTGTCCAAATTCTGCGACCACTTCCTACAGCCTGTAGTCAAAAAGATCCCCTCATTCCTACAGGACACAAGGGACGTCCTTCGCTTCATTGACAGCATTGATGGCAGGGATGGTGTGGACCTGTTGATGACCCTCGACGTGGAAGCCCTATACACGAGCATTCCACAGCAGGCCACTCTGGAAGCAGTTGAATCCACTCTGCATAAAGAAAACTGGTCATCCCCCACACCCATCACTTTTATCATGGAGTGTGCAGCAACAGCCCTGACAGAAAACTTTTTCGAGTAGGAGTCCCAATTGTTCCATCAAATACAAGGTACATCGATGGGCAGTACATTCGCTCCAAGCTTGGCATGTATCTATATGGCCACCTTCAAAGAAACCACCATCTGGGGCCCCAATAACCCATACAAAGAAAATCTGACTATGTGGTGCAGGTATATATATAAAATACAAACATTTACATTATCCTGATCCTATGGAAGGGAGATCATGACTCATGTCTAGCCTTTTGCGATTGGATTAATTCTCAGAACCCCTACCTCAGGTTCACTCATACCATTTCTAATTCTAATTCCAAGATCCCATTCCTTGATTTAAGGATCTGGCTCAATGAGAATGGCCTCAGCACTAATTTACACCGAACGGAAACTGACAGGAACAGCCTTCTACTTTACGGGAGTCATCATCCCAAATCCTTGAGGGACAACCTCCCCTTCGGACAGTTCCTCCGTATACGAAGAAACTGTTCCAACCTGTATGACTTCAAGACAGAGTCTCACAAACTACAACACAAACTACATGACAGAGGTTACCCCTCGAGACTGGTTCACAACTCCTACAAGAGGGCTATGAATAACCCTAGAGAGTTACTACTCGAAACAAGAGCAAAGGAGTCGTCAGATGTTATTACCTGTGTAAAATCATTTACCAAGAATTCTAACTTCACCAAGAGAATCATTAATAAACATTGGGGCATCATCAATTCAGGTGAACTTTGCATCCCCCGTCCGAGGTTTGCATTCAAACGTACAGCCAATCTAAAGGACGCACTAATACACACAAGGCCTAAAACTAAAGAAGTAGTTGCCCAAAAAACCCTATGGGGACTACCGCCTGTGACTGGCCACTATCCCTGTGGCAACTGTGCCGTTTGTAACCAAACAAGTCCCTGTAAGGAAATTAGGCTCACTGAAACCTTTAATTGGCAGATCAAACGTCACACTAATTGCAACACAGCAAGGTGCATCTACCTACTAACCTGCCCCTGCGGGCAGAGATACGTAGGAATGACCATGAGACAGGTAAAACTGAGGATTACAGAACACAAAAGCAACATTAGATGCCATAAGACTAACACGAGATTGTACGACCATTGCAATCAAATGGGCCACTCAGCAGAGAGCATGAAGTGGGTTATACTTGAGTCACACCAACAGATTTTCCACCAACAGCTTTTCAGGATAGAGCAGCGATGGGTACACCGCCTTTCCGCAGACACGGATGGCCTTAATGATTCCATTCCATGGTGCTCCCTTTCAAGGTCGTAATGCCTCCACATACTCATTTATTCAACCTGAGCCGTATATACATGTACGATACGACACTCCCAATACAGAAGACAATTCTGTTCAGTGCTGGCGACCAGTCTCCCATTAAACGCACCTCTTCCTAAATGGCCGCCGTGTTGCAACTGTCAGTATAACAAACTAATGTTGCACTGGCTTGCCGAGCCTTTAGCATCACCGCGCATGCGCGGACTTCATTGGTATACCTTGCACGTGACTAAGGGAGACCCGGAAATGGTATTAGTATTTAAGGAACCGGGAGACCGCTGTATCACCGCTCCGGCTTCCTCTCCACTTCGCTAGCGTGCGGGTAGATCCAACCGAGAAGTCCGTCCAGCGGACAGGTAAGCTTATAGACCGAGCAGCCTCTGCACATTAGATCGCGTGTGTTAACGCGCTCACCGTTGGGACACAACTAACGACTGTCCGCTCATTACCTTCGCTCGGCTGACTCCTACACCCCACTCTGGGCGTAAACTTCGAGTGTAGCCGCCCCACCCTCGGGGCTCCTCCGCTGCCCTTTGGGCGGCACCTTGAGACCGTATTTGCATCGCCATCTCGCAGACCATTTGCGGCCCTTCTGTCGTTCTTTTGTCTGAGGGGAGCCTTCGCTGGGTGCGGCGTGTACACTGCTGGGGTGATACCTAGTCTGGGACTCACCATGTCCGTTGTGGTGGGGGTACTCCGGCTAGCTATGGGCCGACAAGTTGTGATATTGTACAACATGACCACATAACCAAGTGACAAAACGCCTCCCACTGTTTCGTCACATCACCTTTCTTCCTCCAAACTCTGAAGGCACCAACGACTGTGGTGCCCACGCTCGGAGAAGTCCGGTGACGCCATTCTGCAACAACAGCAGGGTGAGAGCAAATTACGTCCCTCCTTTATCTGTAGTTATACTCACATTTAGTGATGCCATACTCAGTCGTTTTTTTTGGTTGATATGCTTTATTTCGATACATAAATATCTTAAAAGCAGTACATACATTAATAGAAAATACGTTATCAAGGCCAACAATAAAATACATTTGCAATTTAAAAAGGATAAAACAATCGGACTGTTACAATAAATAGTTAAGAAAGAATTAAATTGAAAAAGAGAGCCTTTTTGAACGAATCAACCATGAGCAATTTAAAAATTTTGAAACACCACAGACAATAGGGGAGGATGTATCAGTCAGTAAGATGCGGAGGGCCACCAAGTGCTGGCGTGTACCTAAAAGTCTACACAATGGTATGAGCCAGCGCCTCCTTGGTGCACAATAGTCCGGGCATTCAAAAAGAATATGTGCCACCGTCTCCACCCGTGTCAAACACAAAGCACAGAAGGGCAAGGACTGGGAAGATGATTTCCACCTGGACACCAGGTTGCCTAGAGGTAAAATACCCACTCTGAACTTAAAGTAGAGAGCCCTGTCCATTGGAATAGAGATGAGGTCCAGATAAGGCTCATATGCCACCACGTCTTTGATTTTTAAGAATGCAGCGGTCAAATTGCAGTGTCGTGGGTTACCAATGAGTTTGGAAGATACCCAGTCCCAGTATAGTTTCTTCAGGGTGGCCTTGGGAGGAGCAGATCGAGTAGCCCAAGAATCATCCAGACCCAGCTCCCCCAGGAGACTCTTGACATCCCTCAGCCATTTTACTCGGTGCCATCCCTCCATTGCAATCACCTCAGACAGACCTGCTGTATATGAGGCTAGCTCAGGGACCCTCCACAAGCGAGGCCACAAGAGCAAGGGCCGTAGTCGCGCCTGGTCCGCGATTGATCTGCAGCCCAAGTCGAGAAGCACCGGAACTGTGGGTGTGCTCAATGTAAGAGCCATAAGTTCAGGAATTTACTTTCCGCTTTAGCTAATAGCTCAAGGTTAGAGGTGCCCCACAACTCCGTCCCATACAGGGCGGCAGTAACCCCTCTAGCTTTGTAAATGTCTATAACCGGGGAAATGCAATGTTTAGAAGATGAGCGATGTTCCCTGAGTAGGACGCCAGCCACCCTTTTGTGGCTGAGCAGCATCTTGTGAATGTGTGGGGTCCAACTCATGGAATTGCTAAGGCGGATCCCCAAATAATCAAACTCACAGACCCTCTCCAGGGGGACAGTATTCAAAAGCGGGGGGCGCCCAAGTTTTTTGGGAGGATTCATGGTCAGGTATTTGGTCTTATCTACATTGATCGTCAAGCCCCTGAGAGAGCAGAACTCCTGGAAACGGTTGAGGAGCTTTTGGAGACCCTGAGGTGTCTTTGCGATGAGAAGGGTGTCGTCGGCAAAGAGCAGGGTGGGGATCCGAATGCCCGCCAGGGACGGAGCATCTGCTGGTTCTTTAAGCAGGTACTCCACCACACCATTCACATACAAAGAGAATAGTGTGGGAGCTAACACACATCCCTGGCGGACACCCCTGCACACCGGAATCCTATTGGTTTTCTCCCCATTCGTACCCCACCGCACCTGTGCATAGTTGTCTGTATGAAGTTTAATCAAGAGCGACAGGATATAGGGGGGCAGCCCCAACCCCTGCAGAACCCTCCATAGCTCCTCCCTAGGTTCTAGGTCAAAGGCAGTCTTCAGGTCAATGAAGGCCAAGTAAAGACTGCCCTTGCCCAGCACCACCACCTTCCAATACAGGAGCATCAGCCTAAAGGCCTGTTCGATCGTCACAGTACCTGAAGCGAATCCCGCCTGAAGTGAGACAGTATCTTATTGTCATCAGCCCATTGAAGGACCCTCCCCAAAATCACAGATGAGACTAATGGGCCTGCAATTAGCGGGGTTGTCCCGACACCCCTTTTTGAATATCGGGACAACCTCTGCCCCCTTCCAGGAATCAGGTACTAGTGCGCCCCCCACGATTGCATTTAGTAGCGTAGCGACCAGATGCCCCCATTCCTTGGGATCGGCTCGTAGCAAGTCACCTGGTATCCCATCCGGCCCAGCTGCTTTTAATGGAACCAGGGACTTAATTACGGCTTCCACCTCCCTCGCGGTAAAACCATCTATGACATTAACATTTGCATCATCCCCCAAGGAAAAAGACTCACTAAGGTCCCGTTCGGGTCGAGAGTACAGGGCCTCGAAGTGGTTGTACCAGTTCTGAGCGGGGATATTACACGTAACCAGCGATACATCTGGCCTATTCCTAGTTCTAACCAAACTCCAGAAACCCCTTGCATCCTTTCCCTTACTTGCTACCAAAAGGTCTTCCCAAAACTTCTCCTCTCACTCCTTTTTCGCCGCCCTTAAGGTGAGGGAGTAGTCCTTCCTTGCTGTTCTAATTGCTAGTTGGGACTTAGATTTGACTGCCCCTATCAAAGCTTTTTTCATGGTCCTGCATTTTGTCGTAAACCATCCCTGTCTATTCATGGGTTTAGCCCTGTTAGTCGCACCAGAGAAACTACTAGGGGAAATGAAGAGCTTACTTAGGGCCCATTTAGATCACAAAAAATCTGCGTGGCCTCCTCAGGCGCATGAGTCAGTGAGCCTAGATTGCTCTGGGCTGCAGCCAGCAATGCCCCTATAGCTGCAACTTTCTCAACAGATAAGACGAGCTTGGCCCACTTCAGTCGTCTCCCACAGTTAGATACACTGACCATCTGAGAGTTGGATGCCGACGGTGGTTGTGACCCAGCCTTGCCCCAGAGCCACTCAGGAGATAAGACTAGAGAGAGAAGATTGTGGTCACTCTCAATGGTTTGAATAATCTCCATGTCACTCAGGGTGCTCCATAAGCATACGTCCAGAAGAATGTAATCTATTCTAGACGTATGATTGGGCCTATTATAAGTGTGTGCACCAATTAAGTCGGATTTGGACCTCCCGTTAACCGCCCTCAAATCAAATTCCATATTAAGTGCATTGATCTGCAACGCCACTTGTGACCACCTTTTAATGGGGGGCAGAGCCAGGGCCGGAAACCCCTTTCTCGAATCCTCCTCTACTATGCCTAGCATATCATCAAGGCCTAGGGTCTCGAACGTACAATTTAGGTCACCCGCCACCAAAATACACGATTTTTTTGACCGCTGCAGTCGGTTTTTAACAAGTTTTAACATTTTATTCAGTTAGGGTTGTTTTTAATTTTTAGATTGCATGCATTTTGCAGCATACTTGTCTTTGGAGTTAGAACCAAGCACATTGTGATCTAGGTTTGGGTACAAGCACAATAGCCATCAAACACTTCTGTTTTTGTCACCCTTTCTTAGGTTCCACAATCCGTGGTAGGACCAATTGGCCTGCTACCAGTGGAAGGTAATACTTGTCCTTCCCCGAAACGTGTAGGACATTTTGTTTATAGGTCCTGATGAATTGCTAGTTTTAGCATGAAACATGTTGACCGCTAGGTAGAGCACACATCACCGGATCTTAGAACCCGTGTGTGTGCCTCCTCACTCTGTTTTTAATAAGGTAGCTAGCCACACTAATAAAAACCCCCGTGGACTTCCTAACCTTTTTTAATTCGCACCACTGCACTATCTTCTCATGCCTACACTTCACCTTAAAACCCTCACACCCACATGCACCAAATGGCAGGAACAAAATATCTCCGACAAAGAGCCCCTTTGCGGGTGCCCGTCAGACATTGCAGCGCCAGTCTGACGAGGAGCAGAACCCAGATGATGAAGCATGACACCTAGCTTGCTGGGTGTGTGAGGGTTTCAGTGCCGAAAGGGGGCTTCCCCCTCTTTCCACAGCGCTTGGTTCTTCGCTCTCCAATCTAGGGGGAACAGTGTATTCTTTTTGTTCTGACTCGCTCAAACACCATGCATTTGTTACACTTTTTACACAAAAAACACGTTTAACATACAATGGGATGTCACAAGGGTTTTTCCATGCATGCAAAAGCAGAACTATACACAGGTGAACCAGTAGACCTCAATAAGAGAGACCCAAATAAAAGGTCTTGTCACACTGTTACTCCTCTAAAGCACAGTATGCTGCCTCCACTGCTCTATGCGCTATTGTCATGGCAGGGACAGGAGTGACCTATCAGTACTGATGGCACACATGAGGTGTCCTTCTATGGTACCGGACAGGTTCAGAACCTCTCTAATTAGAGATATGCATAAGTCTTTGCACACACATAGGTTTGTGCAACGACTGGGTGAAATAACAGGTCAGAATATCATATATAGACACAAAGTTGAGCACGGAGTACAATGTAAAGGACATTCTTGTCCGAAAATAGTTATATACAAGTTCGGGAACAGCAATATATCAATAATCCACTTTCAAGATCTCATGCATTAATCCACATCCTGACATGTCAAACACCCATTGAGACCCACCACCTTTTCCTGTAAGAAAGGCAGACTTTTAGAACACAATGCTAGTAGTGGAGGACAGTCTAAACAGACAACTAACTGTACAAGTCTTCATGGAAGTAAAACAGAGCCGCTAAGAAGAAATCACAAAATATATGTAACAACTAAAGAAAGTAGGTAAACATTTTTTTTCAATGCATCACCTCTGTCACTGCTGTGCGAAGAACGTTTTTTATTCGAACATTTATATTACTCAAAATCTTGCAAAGTTGGATCCCTTATGAAAACCTGCTCCAAATGGTTACTTAATGTAGTTGCAGTAGTGATGTATAATAACAATTGGGCAGAGCTTGATTTTATGTCTACATAAGACACAATGCTTTTAATTCCTAAAGTGACTCTTCCTGTAGGTTTATTTGCTGGACTTCATTAGTTAAATTCTGACTTTTTTAGCTTAACAATCTTCAACCATGTTCCAGTGTATCTATGTGATGTTAAGAACTCGTTAACATATTGTGTCCAGATTCCACTGAAGCCAGAACAAAATATGCTTACTATTTTTAACCCTTTCATGCCTGCTAAGCAGGCATTGCTTAAAAATGATGTGAAAATGCCTCAAAGGTAAAAACTGAATTAGACAAAAAGCATTGAGAGCAATTAAGAATGATACAGACCCAGGACCCAGAGGTCAAGGTATTTTCAAACAGGCCCCTTCATGGTAGGTCATACCTACGTGGAAGCAGATTCTACAACTAATAATACTGCACTTTAATTAATACCAGAGAAATGCAATGCTTTTTTGTGTTTAATTTACCCTAAATTTAAGTATTCCTAAATCGGTCTAGAACACATTAATAAAAATCCATGGTTTGGACTTAAAATCTAGTCCCATGTGGATTTTTCTTTGTGAAATCTCTTGGTTTACATAAAATTGTGTTAAGGGCTCTCATTTGTAAATAATCCACATTGCCCGGATCGATCAACCGGACCTTTTTGATGTGAAAAGAGGCAACAGTTTTTGGTAACAGAGCATGGTTTCAATAGTTACAGACAGTTTTGAAATTAGCTGGTCAATCAAACTTGATGATTACAGTGTGTTAGAAATGGGGATCCAAGTGAGCAGAGGTTTGCACACTGTCCAAGTAGGGACCTTTGTTCTAGTCAGGGTAAGGAGATTACACAGCTAAAATAACCTCGGCTCACTCTCTTGGTAGTTGGCATGAGCAGTCAGGCTTATTTCAGAGGCAATGTGCAAAGCATTTGTACAAACACACAGAGTAATCCAGTGAAAACGTTACAAAATGACACCACACCAGTTTACAAAAATAACCAATATTTATCTGAATACAACATGACCAAAAAGACAAAACATCCAACATACCCAAGTAAACATATCACTATTAAAACGTTCACAACAGTTCAGTTCATGGAAATCTGTGTATCACTTTTATCACAAAGTACCTGGGATGCATCAAAATCAAAGACGAAAACGGGCACAAGGGAGATGAGGCGCCGGAAAAGCAAGCGTTGCATTAATTCCTTACTTTCAGGGTGGGCGATGAGTCGGTTCCCTACTCCCTGAGGAGGTGATGCGTCATTCATTGCTTCAGTGCAGGGGAGGTTATGTATCAATTCCTTACTGCAAGGGGAAGTGACACGTCGATCTTCAGACATGTGGCCTCGGTTCCTTATTGCTGGGCTACGTCAATGAAGAACTTGGCGCACAGGGACGATGCACCGACAATCCAGACGCGCTGGGTCAGTGCAGTGGAACAGGTGTTGCGTCGATTTCCCAGCTGCGAAGCAGGTGATGCATCAAATTTTGAGACTTGTGCAGCGTCGAAGTCAGAGCGGGCGCCACAGACATCGGCGCGACAGTGCTCCGGACTCCAGTGAACTTTTAGCTGCATGGCTGGCACTGCGTCGATTCTCTGGTCGCACCGTGACGATGTGTTGGTTTTTCAACTGTACGGCAGGCGTTGAGGGTCAATGCGTGCCTTTTCTTAGTTCTGTAACAGCCAAACCACCTCCAAGAGCCCAGAACTGGAATTTGCACCACTTGGCAGATCAGAACTTCCAGCAGAGGAGTTAAGGAACAGCAAATGAAGTATTGCACAGCCCTGAGACCTCTTAACAGGAGGCAAGCACACACAAGCCCTTGGAGAACCTTGGGATCAGGATGCAGAAACCAACTCCAGTCCTTTTACCAAGACAGAAGTAGCAAGCAGCAGGTCAAAACAGCAAAGTATACATCAAAGTGGTAGTCCCTCCTGGCAGCTTCTCCAGCTAATCTTCTAGGCAGAATGTCCTCTTAGTCCAGAAGTGTTCTGATTTTGGGGTGTCAGAGGTCCAATACTTATACCTCTCTCTCTCACTTTGAAATAGGCAATCTCCAAAGGAAAGTATTTGTAGTGCACAAGACGCTGCTTTTACACGACATGGCTCCAATCGCGCTACTGGGGGGTGGAAACAGCTTTAGGTAAGGACAGGCGCAGCCCCATTAAGGAGTCAGTGACAAATCTTCCCACCACTCTAGCTCAGGAAGACCCATTAGCCTGGTGAGGGGCCATCAGGATATGAAAGGCACAACTCGCTACCTTTGTGTGACTGTCTAGAGTGAATGCACAAACAGCCCAACTGTCGCCCTTCCTCAGACGTGAAGTCCACAGGCAGGCAGAGGCACAGAATGGTTAAGCCAGAAAATACTCACGTTGTAAAAGTGGCATTTTCAACCATGCAATTTAAAAACCAACTTCACTAAAAGATGTATTTTCAAATTGTGAATTCAAGGACCCCATACTCCAAACCTTTATCTCTTCCCAATTGGAAGTAACACTTGTAAGATGTTACAAGGCAGCTTTAAAGATAACCTAAGTAAGGGGAATACCTTGCAATACTGAAAACAAAATAAACAGTATTTCACAATCAGGACATGTAAAACACACAAGTACATGTACTACCTTTTAAATACACTGCACCCTGACATAGAGCCAACTTGGCCTTACCTTAGGGGTACCTTACATGTAGTAAAAGGGAAGGCTTGGACCTGGCAAGTGGTGGCACTTGCAAGGTCGACATGGCAGTTTAAAACTGCACACACAGAGAAAGCAGTGGTAGGTCTGAGACATGGGTAAAGGACTACTCATATGGGTGGCACAATCAGTGCTGCAGACCCACTACTAGCATTTGAAGCACAAGCCCTGCGCGCGCACACAGTGCACTTTACTAGGGTCTTACCAGGAAATCAAATATGTCAATCATGGGTAACCAGTTACAATTATACAGGGAGCACTGGCACTTTAGCACTGATCAGCAGTAGTAAAGTGCCCAGAGTTCTAAAAATAAAATGCAGCACACAGTCAAAACAGGAGGTCAGAATCAAAAAAGACAAGGGAAAACACGCTAAAGATGCCAAGTCTAACAGTGCAACTCTGTAATTAGAATGTGCACCTTCCTAAATATTACTGTGATGTAATCCTTAATATTTTACCAAGTCCCAGTTACAGAGTATTAGGATGTGCTGATTCAAACGGGGAGTTGCTGGAACTGCATTATGTGAGAATGATAAATAGGGCTTTGTGAAGTGTGTTGTTATACACATGGCTTTTGGATTGTTATGCGGTGTGACTTTGAGTGAGAACTGTTTTGCGGCAAGATGAATTTTGTCTTGTTAATGGTTTTGGTTTAATGTAGCGCTTGCACATCAATCTCACTGAAGTAGAAATTTGCATTGTATTGTAACTGATTTATATGAACTGATGAAACTACTTTGAATTTGGTTTATTGAAATTTTGTGTTTTAAAGGTTTGGGATTTTAGGTTGACAAAATTCAAAGTAATCCAAGAACTCAAGAAAAAAAATATTTAAGTTGTCTGCTGAAGGCATGCGTCTTCATGTCAAGAATTTAAACGTTAGTGTTCTACAAGTCCACGATGGTCGATTTGAGTTTGAATTAATCAAGATTGAGATGTTCTTTTCTTTGTGCAAGGAAAAAAAACGCACAACTGAAAGGTAGATTGCTGCTTATCAGAGATTTATCTGAATTGGAGTTCTTTCATATTTTTTCCTTTCCGTATTTCAGTTGGACGACAAGGTTTTCTAGCTTATTTGTTAAGAGTTTATAGGTTTCCTTGTCCAGTCTCGTTTTTTAGTTCTCGCGTGGGTGGAGCAGCAAAGCTGCCACGAATCTGCGAGAGATATTGTTAGAAAAGGGTACTGTAAGCCCCGCCCCTCTTTTCCATTGGGTAGCATCAGCGTTTATGGTAAACGCTGGTTTCCCATTGGAAAAGAGGGGTTTTGGGTGCCACCCTGTCCGCTTTTCGTACTGCCCCTCCGGACAAGGTAGCCTGCTTATTGGCTGCCGTAAAGACTTTTCTAATCTGCATGTTTAGTTAACAAGCAGATAAGAAAATTCTTTAGTACAGCCCTGAAGCAGGCACCAAGCGTAGAGGCGCACAGGGTCACGGGGAGGACAGGGGGATCCTGGGAGACTCTGTGTTTTGCACGGGCAGCTTCTCCTCGCTTGAGCCCCCCAACCCCCTCGGACCACACGTCAGCTCTGGGAGCCTCTCCTCGCCCCCACCCCCACCCCCTCCCTGCTCGGAGCACACAAGCTCCTGGCCCTTGTTTTACTACTTGCTACTACTTTTCCTTGCTTGTTATTTTCACGATGTGCAGATATTGCAGAGCAG
The DNA here is from genome assembly GCF_964261635.1 of Lissotriton helveticus. NCBI lineage: Eukaryota > Metazoa > Chordata > Amphibia > Caudata > Salamandridae > Lissotriton > Lissotriton helveticus. The sequence goes on along the minus strand of NC_136059.1, from coordinate 914,939,422 downwards.
GGTCGCCACACACCTGCAGCTGGCATTTGACACAGTTAACCGACTCCCAGCGGGGAGCAGGAACAGAGAATGACATAGGACCGTCGCAATATGTGGAAGCCAAACTCCGCAAGGAGGTCATTTTTTTTAGCAAAATATATTGGGGATTTTTGTGACTATTTTCATAGAAATATCACATCATGATCAATTTTAAGTTGGATTAATCAGAGCAGGTGATTTCAATGAAAATGCGTTATGTTCTATTAAAGGAGTTAAGCAGGATATGTGTATTCAACACTTGACAAAATTATGATTTCATATCTTTGTTAGAATGCCACTTTTCAGTGAGAATAAAAATATGTCCTTTGCATATTGTAACCCTCGCTTGCCTCACCTCATGCGCGTTGCCCGTTATTCCTGACAGCGAATCCTAACACAATGTGAAACGTTTAGGCATAGGTAATTTGCCAGCTGGACATACACCTCAATAGCAGTGGTAATTATGAGCGAACTTTAGTCAGAAAGTCCAGGCAGCGCGCATATTGTGAAGTGAAAATGGCAATTCAACCAGAACAAACAGCAATCTCTGGGGTGTTTCGGTCCCTGCCAGTCTCCATAAAATCCTTGTTTTGTTTTAGGATTACCCGTTACGTCACACCCGGACAAAGTACTAGTCCGAGGATATTAAATAAACAATTTGTCCGGGAAACAGTCTCCATTCCCAAGCGTTACCCCTGCACCCCACCCCCTTGCACCCTTTCCTGTCTGAATTTTTGCACATTCCCTATTTATCTAAATGCGTGCCCCAACTCCCTACACCTCGCCTGCTGACTTCGCGCATTGAACCTTCTGTAGTACTTCTACTTTTTCACAGTTACATATTAGTGGGACGAGCCCGGTAAAACAACTACCCTCTCTGAATGGCACTTAAATCGCCGCCCTGCCATTTCCCAGTATTTGCGCATACCTGGTTGCATTTATGATGCCCACCCTACACACTTTAACGCCACCCGATCGTGCCTACCTTGTGTAACCCCCCTCCCCATCACACATGCTCTTGCACGTTCTTCCACTCCAGATGCACTTTAGGGTGGGGGGGGTTAGAAGTGCAGAGGGACAGTATATATACAGCTTGTATTTGAATGTATGTTTAACTACGCATCCTATCTTCCACAGCACTTTCAGTTCCAACGTGCATAGGCACAGCAACAAAACAAGAAGTAACACAACTCTGTTCCTCACGTAGGAAACGTACATTACATAAACATTGTTAAATCCATGGCACAATTGGAGTAGCGTGTTACCCTTCCACAAAAGCTCTTCTGCTCTTGGGTATAAGCTATATAAATGCAATTGCAATACCCTCATACCTAATCCCCCACATGGAGTCTTGAAGATTATTGGAGGAATAAAACACTTTAATGACTCCGGTTACATATATTTTGGCAGAATCAATGTTAACAGTCAAAATAATTAAATGTTTTCAAAATTCATAACAGGTCTATTCTAGCTCATGGATTACTTTCCTCTATGCGCACCCGGACCCCCCTGATACGTTTTATGCCCTGTTACTTTTGAAGGTGATCATCTGCTCTGCACCACCTGCGCAAACAACCTTCGCCCTCCCTGCATGTTTCACTTTAATAACACCCTTTTCACCCCTCCCCATACATCGCATGACCCCTCGCTTATGAACCGCTATCCAAAAAAAAAAAACAACGGCTCCTACAATTCACTCCTTATGCGTGCGGGTTGGTGCCGCACCAGCAATCACTTCGCGGGCAGAGGACTGACACATTCGCCCCTCTCCAGCCTGTCCCATCTTGTGCCTGTGTGAGGCGACGAGCCCCTCCACCCATCTTAGCACAGTGATCCGCGCTGCCCCCTTCCTGTGTACCCGCTCTCTCCTCCATCACCGGCAACACAACACATAGTGCCAAGCTCAGGAAGCGCCAAATGTCTCGCGGCCATCTGGCTACAAGGAGGAGTCGGGCTCATCCACGCACCCATAACAACGCGGGGCACAGCAGCAGTGGAGCCCCGTCATGGGGAACCTCACGACCCCCATGGTACCGAAGCAGCGATCACCGGCCTCCGGTTAAGGGGGCTGTCCGAGCTTGCAGCTCCAGGGCGGGGGAGGGACATTGCTGTCAGTCTCAGATGGTTGCAGTAGAAGCAGCCCTCATCTGGACCAAAGCAGGAACGAGACTCGTGTTTGGGAAAGAGTTTGAGATGGGTCTGACCGTTCGGTGTCGCTCCTGTCATTCATCAACCTACTTTTAATGAGTTCTACGTTAGAAAATTCATTACTTTATTTGAATAATAGTATTTAATAGATTATCAATTGACTTCATTAAAATATTAATTTATAGTTGAGGCTCCACAGTATGCCACCCCGTTTCATAATATTACTAGAATTGTTAGTATTTTTAAAAGGGGGGAGGGGCGCTGCCCCCCTCCCTGTGTGCTGTGCCTTCAGTACTACAGGCCCCCTCAGCATACCCTGCCGGCTGCCGACACATCTCTCCTACACACTCTCTCTTGTTAACGGTACTTCATCGCTCCCGAGACCCACTGCTCCCCGAGCTCCCACCCTCACCTCACCCTCTGTAGCAGCAGCACCACCCGACACGCGCTTGTGTTTAATTACCCCCACCACCCCCAGCCGAATTCCTTGCTTAAAAAATGTTGTTGTAAATATTGTTCTGTATTTTCTCCGCTCCAAGGGTTCTGTGAAGTACTGGGTTGTGGGCAGAGGATAAAGGCAGGAAAACTGGATTGCGCTGCTTTCAGAAGGTTTATTTTCCATTAACGTACAACACATGACAGGGGACTTCAGTAAAACAAATTTTAAAAAATGAAGATTGGCAATTCAGTGTGATCTGTTGAATAAGCAATTTATTTATAAGTACTTAGTGAAATTCTGCATTTATTTTAGGCATTGAGGGGAGGGGAAGACAATTTATAGCCAGAAGTGTTATCCATAACTGGGTGGTTGAAATTAATAGAATATGCTACCAGTGATGTGTGTTTATACTGGAGGAAATTCTTAGCAGACGGGGCACCTGATGGCAAAATACTGGCACCGGCACATTAGAGTTAATTCTTGGCAAAAGCCAGGACAACTGTGCCATATGGGAGGGCGGAAGCAATGACAAAACGTTGGCCCTGACATACTGTAGGTAATTAGTGATATAAGGGTCCCACACAGAATGTGGATGGCACAAATGACATCATTATTACGCAATTTTTGGCCTAAAGGGGTGCCCATTGAATATGGGGGCATCAATGAAAAAATTCTGGCCCTGCCACAATAGATGTGGTTATTTGTATAGGGGCACCCACCGCATATTTGGAAATAAATGGAGTCAGCGCCTGCTGAGCGTAACGTTTCATTGGCTTGACACACCATGCCATGCTGTGACTTGTATATTTAATGGGTGCTCTTTCGGAGATTGTGGCATGTTAGCACACGTATGTACAAATTGTGCTTTAAAGTACACCATTCGACCCCCTTCTTTTAAAACTTTTCTTGGGTGGAAAACACCTCCACCAACTCTCCCTATGAGAGGTCAGGTTTACCGGCTTCACTTGGTGTCAGTTATAAATCCAGGCAAGTATTACATCACAACCCTTGTAAAAGTCACAAGCCACCTCTGCAAGAACAGGATGTAAAAGGTGCCTTGATGAGCACGGTTTACTTTTTGTAGCATCCACTGGGAATGGGACATTACAATTTAGGTATTATAAGCTACAGACCAGAGTCATCGAGCCTTTGCGTTGCCCTTACATCATGAAAGAACAAGCATTAAAAATGCAATAGGTCTCGCCTTTTATTAAGTTAAAGCCATTTGCTTTGCTATACAATACCATTAGCGAAGCAAATAGCTTTAACTTAATCAAAGGCGAGACCTATTGCATTTTCAATGCTTGTTATAATTAATTGCAATTGGATATTTGCTTGTGTTGCTTAACCTAAAATGACAGAAAACGGGTGTAGCTTTCAAAAACTGCAACTGTTGCATGTTAGGAAGATAAAGTTTCACCTGAAGCCTCACCTGCCCACCAAATGTTGATAAATTTGGGTCTCCATGCTTGTCAATAGCTCTGTGAATTGCATAAGATTACTACTGATGATAATAATATGCAATTTTCATTGAATGGTACTTTTAATGTGAGAAATATTGAGTATCTGTGGCATGCTATGAATGAGGAGAAACCACAGCCTAAACGTGCACAGTTCAAAGCACTGAATGAATTGGATTTCGTAGCCAATGAGAAGGAGCATAAAAAATGCTTAAAGGAAGGGAGTCACTAGATAGACGGGAGGAGTAGGCAAAAGCAAGCAGGAGGAAAGGACAAGGTAGAAAGAGTGATAAAGTGTTAAAGAGACAGATAAAAAGAAAATAATAAATAATGGAAAAAATCTGATTTAAAATGAGAAAGAGAAAAAAGAAAATGTATCGCTTTCTAGTGATTCTGATGAGGAGTATAGGTTTTTAGAGGATTTCTGAATTCACCTCCACCTCCATATAATGATGATCAGATTTCACAAGTACAAGAGAGGGCAGCTGGAGAGCCAAGTTCTGCTTCATTAGTACTGAGTTCTGGTGTTGATGTACTACCTAGTAGCAGTACAATGGTGGTACCAGGGCGGAAAGAACCAGAATAAATTGATATTGTTAATCTTAAAATAGAACTGGGAGAAATTATTATTGGCACTATTGAGGAGGACAGAAAACTGACATATAATGAAGAATAACTGAGACACTGGAGTTAAGAAACAGCAAGGCGTAACTGCAATGCATATGGATTAGCGAGCGAACTTGATGTGCATCTGTATATAAAGACTGTAGGAGTTATGGAATAGGAAAGTGATTGTGAAATAAAAAAGAAATGGAACACGTCAGCTTGATGACAATTGTGAGAGAATTGATAAACTCTATAAACAACTGGGAGAACTTGAAAGGATGCAAAGAAATAAAATGGAATGCTTGTGAGTGATTCAGAGCGTGACGTGATGGTAGAGTATGCACTACCAGATGGATATGGTGGTGCTCATGTGCCGTAGACAAGGTCTGAACTTCAGACATTTACAAAGAATTTTCCAAAGCTCAGAAAAGAACCAGACAAGTGGAATAAAGATGCAGAAAGAATTGTTACGATTTACAAGGTTCTTCTAAAAATGTTGTTTGAGATTATAATCCCCAAAGATTTGTGATTAGAGTGCAAGACAGTTGCAAGTTGGCCAGATAAAGAATCGTTAAGGGTTTCTGCTAATAATGAATGGTCCATCACCTATTGTGATGGATAAATATAAATTGGTGATTAAACATTTGAAGACTATAGTGGCACAGAAAGAAATACATTAGTTGAAGATTATGAGGGTGACATAGGAGCCTAAAGAATCAGTGCATGCAAATTATGAGCGATTAATGCAAATATCTAGACAGTACAGCAGAGTCGATCCCTCAAAAGAAGGCAACAGTGAATTCTTTGAGCTTACATTTTGGAAATGTTGTCCAAGAATCAGTTCCTATAATCAGCAAAGTGTGAGATATGTTGATATGCAAGATCTTATAAGAATTTGAAGTATGCCAAGTTTCGTGGTGACTTTTTTGATGACAAACAGATTAAGATTATAGAAGAAAAAGCTTATGGTGGCTAAAATGAAGTATTTTTTTTAAAGGTGGCAGGAAAGTTTCACCTTTGCAGAGTAATGATTTCGATTTACACAAAATAGGATCAATGTTCCTCAAGGAAAAGTTAGAGGTTTTGCAAAGGATTCAAAGTAGCCGAATGCAAATATATATAGACTGGAAAAGATTACACCTTGCTATTTTTATGGGAAAATTGGGAATTGAAAACGGGAATGTAGGTCTAATCCATATAGACAGCAGAATGAGTTGCAAATGGTTCTTCAAATGTAAAGGAACAAAAAATCACATGGTGCAGAATGTGTCGGTAGCACCAGACCAACTGGTCTCAATGCAGAATCAAAGGCAGTTCAATGGAAAATTGCATTCAGCGGTCATCATGATTGGCCGGCTTCGCAAGATGGCAGTCACGTGAGACTGCTGTGCGCACGTAATGACCAGAGCTCCTGAGAAAGTGTAACTATAATGCTGAGCTAGGAGATACTGCAGTGTAAGGAAATGCGAAGAGATAAAGCCTATCAGGAATCAACTGTATACCTTAGGAACAATAATCAGGCTTGCCATCCTGAGGTACTTGGGGAGAGCATACCTCAAGGCAGAAGTGAACCAGCACCGGCAATCTTGCCTGCCATCTGAGGCTGACGCTGGGTGTAGGAATCCCCTGGAACACGCTGTGATGGCTCCGAAAGCGGCGAAGGCTGCGAAAGCCAGGGCAGCAAGGTTGGCGCTGCGATACTGGAGGTGGGAAGGCTGCAGCAGAAACGCCGGGGTCATCCATTCAACCACCATCTCAGACGCCGAAGCGCGGAACCGGTGTTGTGCAGAATTAGCGCCCGGCCGGCCCTACAGTGGCCGACTTGCTGCGTGCAGCGGCTGCTAGATCAATTCCGGGTCATGAAGGGAAGAGCAAGGCTGGGTCCACAGAAGCGGTGGAACCTGCTACCGCTACAGTCAATGATAGTGAAACTGATGGCATTGGCTTAACTGGGGCCGCATTAGACACAACGGGTGTCCCAGAAGCACGAATCAAGGCGGGGATTGAGGAAGCTCACAATCTGGAGCCAGCGCCAGAGCAGAGTGTGAGGGACAGATCGACTATAATTGCGAACGAAGGTATGCCCAAATTACCCTCCCCGTTGGTAACACTGATGGAGGCTGAGAGGGGAGATAGCTCGACTTACTCTAGGGGAGCTGTACAGATGGTGATTTCCCCCCCCCCCTCGGGATAACACCTTAGAGGGGCCTCTGGATATGTGGGCGGAGCAGCGGAGGTTAATACTGCACCGACCCCCTCACGGACCCCCCCAAACACAACAGCCAACGCAAGCTAGCGCTAATCAGGGAACAGATCAAGGTAAGGGCCACGCCACTGAAAATAGAGAAAATAATGAAACCGCTTATCATGACCTTGAGCCTGAAAAAGACCCCAGAGACTTCTTCTCCTTTTCAGATAGGGGTGAGTGGTATGAAGATATCTCTTCTACCACAGATGAGAGTTGTAGTGATCAAGTGGACGATGCTTGGTCTAAAACAAAAACTATTCTAAAGAAAAAAATGAAGAGACATGGAGTAAAGGATTTTGCTTGGGACTATACCCCTACAAATCAACATACCAATCCCCCGAACACTTCAAATGCTCAACATCCGTAACACCTGGAGCACTCAGGGTCAACTGCCCCAACTTTAGATACTATTCTTCAGGCCATCTCAATGCACCGCGAAGAGACACGTTAAGATTGAGGCAAGGCTCAAGCTGCCATGCGTAAGGTGCAAGGGGTTGTCCGTAAACTAACTAAGACATGTAGTGCATTTGGGGACCGATTCACTGATTTAGAGTCTACGATTGTCTCTAATGAATCAGAGATGGCTTTCTATCAAGTACATATGGACTCCCATGAGGCTCAGCTAGCAAACGTCAAATGGAAACTAGAAGAGTTTGAGAATCGCCAGCGGAGGAACAATCTAGGAGTGCTCGGGGTCCCCGAAGGGGTGGAGGGGGAGGATGTTAGCTCTTATATGGTTGATCTCTTCTGTGACTCTATGCCAGAACTCACTGGGTGGAACTGGGCTTTAGAAGTCCAACGTGTTCACCGCGTTCCCTTCACTCTAAAATATCCAGCAAAAGTCTGGGCTTTCCTCGCGCAATCCTGGTCTATTTTGGTAATTTCCTACTGCGTCAGGCGGTCTTTGAGAAAGCTAGACCGGAGTCGAAATGAGATCTCCTACTTTGTACGACCAGATTTCTGTCACTCCACCGCCGAGAGGCTGCGGAGGTTGCGCCAACTAATCAAGCCATTTCAAGATAGTAAAGCCCAGGCCTATCTTAATAACCCTGCTCGGCCTAAAGTGATTGGGGGGGGGGGGGCAAACTAAATTTCTTCTGTCAGATATAAAGGCCAAAGAGTATCTCGATGGGCTATCTGGTGAGGCTGGGCTAGGCTCAGATCTATTCTTGTTTGGACACAATGAGTTACGGAAGTACATTATACAGATCGGGTACTCTTCTGCAATGGCCCGAAGGGAAATATCTGTTTTGATGTCAATTTCTCCTCCTTTTTAAAAAATATATATTTAATGTAAGGTTAAATGTAAGGAGGGAAAGAGGGTAAAAAATGTGTGAAAAAAAGACTCCGGGTGAATTTGAAGCTCAGCATTTATTATATAAAAATGTAATTGCAATAGAGCTTTGGTCATGTGTCATGTGTCACACGTCCATCACTAACAGACTCTAGTTGGAGTCTGAACGCCTCAAAAGGGGGACGGTGTGCTTTGGGGATGGGAGGGGGGGAGGTGGTGGGGGGTTGGGGGCCCACAATATACAAAAGTAAGCAATTCCAGAATTAATATTGAAACAACGAAACAGGAAGGAGAGACGAGTGAAAAACAAAAGGCAAGATACACTTTGAAGGTGTGTGTACAAGGGCTTTAAGATGTTGATAAGGGATCCTTGGAACTGCTTAGTAGAATCTAATGGGGAAGAAAACAATCTGCTCCTGGAATGTGGAGGGCCTGAATGATAGGGTTAAGAGGGCCCGCTTTGCTGAAATAATTAAGTTAAAGTCTATGGACATAATCTGTGTACAGGAGACACATACCCTGGGAGAAAAGAAAATTATTAAAGGTTGGGGGCTATAACATTCTTGCCTGTACAACTCAAACCTCTAACATTCGTGGGGTAGCTATCCTAGCCAAAACATCATTAGGGTTAGCTGAGCCCAAAACAGTGGATGCTTTGGGGAGGTGGGTTATTATAGAACTGATCAGGCATCACTATTTGCTCAGTTTATGGATCGAACTAAGATGACCCTCAAATATTTGAGGATCTTGAGATGGAGCTCGCCTCATGGCCAAAGTCCCTAGTTTTTGGTGGCGACCTAAATATCTCCGTTGGTTCTGAACCCGGTAAACAAATGCAGGGTAGATATTCTGGTCCAAAGCCAAGAGTATATAGGGCCCTAAGTCAACTCAGAAATAGTCATGACTTGTTAGATTTCTGGAACTTACAAAATCAATCCAATCCTGGATATACTTATTTTTCGTACCCACATAACAAATAAATTAGGATTGACTATTTATTCGGGACAAGAGATTTGGTACGTCAAGTGGAAATTATGAAGCTCCCTAAAATAATTTCGGACCACGACCTTTTAATTTTAGTAATAGATCTAACCAATTCTACCAAACATCGCACTAAATGGATGTTTGACAGAAAGCTCCTCGTCAACGAAGACTACATAAAATTTATTAGAGATTGGACACAAAGATACTTTGATATGAATCGCTTTAGCGCAACCCGGGGATGTCTGGATTGCTTCAAAGCCACTCTTAGAGGGGAAACTATTAGCTTTAAGGATAGAGCAAAAAAGCAGCAGGAAACTTAAAATCAGCAACTGCTACGTGAGTTGGCCAGAGCTGAGGAAGAAGATGTTTTAACAATAGCGCAGGGAAAAGATGGGGTCCATATTCTTCGCCGAATATTGGTTTTAAAAACAGAACTAAATAGTTGGCTAACCCAGAGATCTGCTGAAGCATTCCAGTCGCACTGGAAAAGCATTTATGAAAACGGAGAAAGGGTAGGTAAGCAGTTAGCTCTACGCACTCGGCAGAAGATTTCTTATAATGCAATAGCTTCTCTTAAAGTAGATGGTCATGAATATACCGATCCGGATGATATCATTGAGGGATTCCAACGATACTATCAAAAGCTGTATGAAGATGATATTCTTGAAGAGACTGCTGAAGTTAGGGAAGCAGTAAAAGAAATTGCAGCAAGCTCTGAATCCGGCAGAGGTCTGGATGACCCAATTAGAGAAGAACTCGAAAGAGAAATTAGCATTGCAGAAGTCCAACTAGCTATGTCTGATCTGGTCTCGGGGAAAGCCGCAGGTCCTGATAAAATCCCCTTAGAGATCTATAAAATACTAGGAACCTTAATACTACCCCTTTTATTGGATCTGTTAAATGGAGTACAATCAAGCAAAATCCTCCCTGAGTCTTGGAAAGAGACGGATATAATTATATTTCCTAAAAAAGGTAAGCCTATTGAGAATCCGTCTTCATACCGACCAATCTCCCTGATCAATTCAGACTCTAAACTATATGCCAACATTTTGGCTAACCGGCTCGGGAGGGTCACTGAACATCTGGTCTCCCTTTGGCAACATGGTTTTATCCCGGGCAAGGGTACAACGGATCATACCTGCAGAGCCATTTCGCTTTTTGAGATCATGTCCGGGACGGGGGGCCGGATGTCAATTACGCCGAGAAATCTTTTGATCGGGTGTCTTGGGAGTTTTTATGGGGGACACTCGAAATAGATAGATTTGGGCGCTAACTTATTAAATCATTTAGAGCTATGTATCAGCAACCGAGAGCTAGATTGCAACTAATGGGCTAATTAGACGAGACAGGGCTGTCCCTGTTCTCAGCTTTTATTTGCCCGAGACAGGGCTGTCCCTGTTCTCTGATTTTATTTGCCCTTTACATCAACCCCTTGATTATTAAACTGCTACAGAGCCAGAAAATCAAACCAATTGTTACTGGGACTTACGAGACCAAAGTGCTAGCTTACGCTGAGGATGTGGCAGTATTAACACCTAATCCAGCTGAGGCAATCTTAGAAATAGACATAGTTGCTTAACAGTTTGGTCGGTATTCGGGTTACACACTCAAAGAGAAAACGGTTATCCTATGTACTGACAACATCGATTCTAATGACCCAAGGAAAGCAGACAAGGCTACTTATTTGAGGGTCTGTTTAAGCTCAAACATAGAAGATATTAGTAAACTTAATTATGAACCCTTGATTAAAAACATAGGGAAAGATCTAAGAAGAGTCAATGGCTTACACCTATCTATTATTGGCAGGGGCAACTTTTTTAAAATGAATGTGCTCCCAAAAATATTTGACCTATTTCTGGCTTTACCCCTGGCTGTAGAAGATAACATCTTGAAAACATTAGAATCACTACTTTCAAACTTGGGGGCCGATTAGGATTGCGGTTTTTCCGCATCCTCTGGGCCGGCGGAAGTGTCCGCCGGCCCGGAGGATGCGGAAAAACCGCTGCGGAGCCTTCAAAGACCCCCGCCAGATTAGGATGGCTGGGGGGTCTGGAAGACCATCCGCCGCTTTTCCGCCGCGGTCGCCTTCCGACCGCGGCGAAAAAGCTCTAACATGTCTGGCGGTGTCTATCAGACACTGCCAGGCATATTAGGATGTCTGCATTTCTATGCCTTTCCACGGTTGTCGTAAGTTGGCCTTAAGATGAGAGTTGGCCCCAAGATGGTTTTCCTGAGAGCATGAGAGGGAAATGAAAAGAGGTCAGAAAACCAACAAGACTAAGTGTACAGAGCAAAGAGTATTTGGCAATTGAGGAGACCTAACTGGCTGAGAATGTGCCAGAACATAGAGACACTGACTAGACAGACTATCACTTCATTTTTGAAGAACCACTGTGATCTTGTGAAAGGAAGCTGGAGAAATCAACGCTTATACTTTTTTGATGGAGAACTGAAGATTGATTTTTTGGGGGTTTTGCAATTTTCTAACTTTCTACCTTGCCTGATGAATCCAGTAAGAGATAGGTTTTCTTGAACTGAGTGACTTATTGACATTTTTGATTTTTTATTTAACGCCATATTTAGTAGCTTAGATTTTTGATTGTTTAGTCATTATTTACAGACCGTTTTGTATACTCTGGAGTTAAGTCATTCAATAAAATTAGCTGTTTTGTTTTCAAGATATGTTCTATAATTATTTTTTTTATAACTTTCATAAGCATTCTTGTACGTATTCACTTTTCAGTTGGATATGCCTCACCTAAATCTGAAATTGAATCATATATTGGTACCAATAATTTGAGGGATAAGGGGTGTGATTATAAAGTATCTATTAATGAATATTAATGAATTTAACGAGAATATGTATGCTATCTTGCTGAATAAGTATTTAGCAATAATGAATGTTTCAAACTGTTACGTTTGCATGTAGATGCCGGTTTCTGTTTCAGACGGGGTGACCCACAATCAACTGCTGTTCACCTAAGCATTGATTCTTTGTGATCAAGGTTACCTTGAAATTAACAATGCAGATGCAGATCTTCCATTAAAAAACGTAATATAGGGAATTAGGTTCCATTGCAGATAATGTAAGGGTAATTACACGTATTAGCGCATGAGTGGCGAGAAGAAAGTGTGCGAGCTGAGTGATGTTGAAGTTAATTTTATTAGAACATTAATAAGAGAACAGTCAAAATTAGTAGAACTTTGGATGAGGCGAGAGGAATTGAGTTGCAGATTGAGGCTGAAAAGAGATTCAAACGTTCAAAAACGCATACTACACTTCGAATTGAGCAAGCTTGAAAATGAGTTGGGTATATGAAGCATGAGAATTCTGATAGTTTGGAGTCAAATGAAATGGTTGGTGAGAGTTATGTTATGTTAAATCGACTTGATATAGCGCACATATCACCCTAGGGCATCTCAGGTCTGCTTGTGGATCAAAGACAGGAATCAGTGCGGGTGTTATTAAAATAGATGGGCTTTGAGTTGTTTCCTTAATTTACAGTAACTTGGGCAAGAACGTACGTGAAGTAGGAGCTTGTTCTACTACACGGGGTGAGATAGGAGAAAGCCTTTCCACCGCTACGTGTTAGACGGATGCAAGGACCACAGCAGTGCTTTATAAGGAGATCTTAGATTACGGCAGGGGGCTTACGCTTTTCTACTTTTATGAAGGATAAAGTGGGCCTTCGCCCTTTAAGGTATTATAGGTGAGGAAGCAGATTTTTAAATATGGGCGTTTCCTCACCGGCAGCCAATGTTGTTCTTTCAGCAGAGGTGCCGAAGAGGTGCCAGAAAGGCAGTTGAGTACAAGCCTTGCTGCTGTATTTTGGACAATCTGAAGTTTAGAGATCAGTGTTTCACTGGCATAGGCCAACAGGGCGTTGCCATAGTCCAGTCTGCTTATTACTATGGCCTGAACCAGCGTTCTCCAGGCGGAGATAGGGAGGTAAGGGAAGATTATGCGCAATAGGCGTAGGTAGTGGTAGCATGAGCCAGTGGTGGCCGGTATGTGATCTCTCATATTTATGGCTTGGTCCAGTTTTATCCCCAGATTTTTTACTGCTTAATTGGGCACAGGGGAGGCGCCCAGTCGCTGCGGCAATCAATCAGCAGCCCAGATGGCAGGGGTATTACCGAACAGCATGATCTCGGTCTGATCTGCATTCAGCTGGAGATAGTTCTTATTCATGCAGTCTGAGATAGCTAGCATGCCTGAGGAAAACCGTTCTTTTTCCGCCACCAAGTCCTGGCGTAAACATCAGCTGGGTATCATCAGCGTAAGCGATTATATCGGAGTCAAAGCGCTCTGCGATCTCAGCCAAAGGAGCCGTATAGATATTAAACAAGGTGGGACTTACACATGAGCCCTGCGGCATGCCCTTATCTAGGGTTATTTTGCGTGAGAAATAAGGACCCAAGTTGACAGTTTGATGTCTATCATTCAGGACGCAGAGAGTCACTTACTGCCAGAAGCGCTGTCTCTGTGCTATGGCATGGGCGGAAGCCAAATTGGGAAGGGTCAAGGGTCTGGTTCATTTCTAGATAAGAGCTGAGTTGCTGATTGACCAGAACTTCAAGCTGTTTACCCAACAGAGGTAATAAGGATATAGGGCAATAGTTGCATAGTGATTTATGATCCAAAGAAGGTTTTTTTTTTTTTAGAATGGGACGCACGTAGGCCGTCTTCCATTCTGACAGAATGGTGCCTGTTTTGATAGAACAGTTAAAAATCTCTAAGATTCCTGGGGCGCAAACAGTAGCCAACAGAGACATTGGTTTAAGTGGACAGGTATCTAGTGGGGAACCTGACTTTGCTGATACCAAGGAGCTGTGGATTTCTTCCAGTGAGAAAGGCTTGAAACTCTCTAAAATGTGAGAGGTGGTTTTTGGCTGCTTAGGCTTAGAAGTAGAAAATCCTGGGTCTTGATGAGAGACGATATGCAGTTTTGAATAAATGTTGAAGATTTTGTCCTAGAAAAAATTGGCCAACGAGTCGCAAAAATTCTGGGACTATATTAAAAAGGGTTTTGGAAGAGTTAACCTGCCCGATCGATTTGATTGATGATAAAGCTATGCCTGGCTAATTTGAGGTTGTGGTGGTAACAGGTCAGCGTTTGGCTGTACAAATGCTCGTCTCGGGGGCTCTTGCTCTCACCCCAACGCCGCTCTAAATTCTTACATTTTGATTTTTCTATTTTTAACTCTGGTGTGTACCAGGGGGCCGAGGGTAGATGATGGGTAGCACGGCAGGTTTTAAGAGGAACAATTATATACAATGCCGCTGTCCGAGCAGAGTTAAAAGACTCCAGTAGCTTCAAGATCGTTTGATTATTTTGTGGCAGGTTCCGATGGAAAACTTCCTGAAAGGATTCAGCAGTAAGTTTATGCCAAGGCCTGTAGGTGTCACCTGCGTGTCTACTGTTCCTTGTGTTAGACCGGGGATAGGATGACTGTACATCAAAAAGAATTAAATGATGATCTGTCCACGTGAGAGGTAGTGGAGCCTTACAATCCACACAGTCAAAGTTGGAGAATAGTAAGATCAAGTGTGTGACCTGCGGTGTGAGTGGGACCTCTAATTCTTTGGGAGAGTCCCAGAGTCTCTAGGTCCGTTAGTGGATTCATTACCTCCAGGTTGGCGAGGTCTTCCCCATGGAAAATGAAATCGCCAAGGAGAAGGAATTTCTTTGAGGCAGGAACATAAATGGCTATTTTTTCCACCAGCTGTTGGCTAAAGTTGATCTTGGACCCAGGTGGGCAATATATTAAGGCTCCAGTCCAACTATTCATTGCGGAAACTTTTATTTAAAAAATACCTAGTTCCATAGTGTCGGAAAGGAAGTTAGTGATCCATGTTACACTTATAGTGTTTTTAAAAACTACGGCAATACCCCCCATCCATTTTTATGCCTTGATCAAGTGTAATCACTTTGTAGTTCCCTGGGATTGCTAGTGCAATAGCTGGGAGATTGGAGGGATTTAGCCATGTTTCTGTTATGAAACAGCTATCCAGATACCGGGAGGTGATTGTATCCCATATTTCCGTTGCATGTTTAGGTAGCGACCTTACATTGCAGAGGAAGCTTTTTAGCTCAAACTTCGTTGTGTTGGTGGGGAAAGCTTTTCCCCGTACAATACCCAGAGTCATAGTTACCTTGAAAATGACATTTATAGCATGCCACGGGCCCTCTAGTAAACGTGGATAGCTATTTGTGCATAGTAGTTGTTGTGTGGGGCTAGTATTATGCTGGACTTGTAATTGGTGTAAGGTAACTGTTGAATAACAATGGCGAGGTATGACTTTATTATTTACCTTAGAAGAGCCAGGGGTCCTCGCTCCTGGCGACGACCAAGCGCAGACAGGCACAGACGGGTTTGCCTAAGGCGCGCCCGCTGTGCGCGTCCGTCGCAGCATCGATCTCATGACCGAGAGTGAGAGCAACAGCTAGAGCAAGAACCCGCCCCGAGCCGGAAGTGGAACAGGCTCTATGGAAAGAGCAAAGTAGCTATAATTGTGTGGTTGAGGATGCATGTTTAAAGGGTGAAGTATCTATATACAGAGGGCTTTATTATGTTTATGGCCAAATTGGAGTTGCTATCTTGCTTTAGTATTTCCTAGAGTGTACCATGTGAATAATGAGTGACAATGGTCTTAAAAGAGTGAAACCCGGTTTTGGCTAGTGCTTATGGACATGTTTGGTGTGTGCATTTCTCCTTTTGGTATAGCTTTGAATGATGTGAAGATTCAGAAGTTGCCGATTTAATAATTGCTTTGAGCATTATGTTCTTATAAAACAGATAAGAGTTGGATATTCTTCTTGTAAAAGAAGTCAGTGTGTTGAAATTGAGGCAATGTTGTGAGTTTGTTCCTCAAAATAGTGGGCTTAATCAATACATCAATAATATTACTAATGTTTCGCATGAGGCAAAGGTTCTTGAACAGAGGTGCATGGGAAATAGTTAGTGTGATCTGAGATGGATTTTTAAAGTCTGGAAAATGGTTTGGTGATTTGTGTGGTTCTATGTTAAAGATAGTATTAACATCACTAATTATAATCATATCGTTGATAGCAGATTTAATATTTAATTTTAGGTTCTTTAGAGTAATATTTTGTAGACAAGGGTTTAATTGAAGAAAAAATGACAACTGGTAAGAAAAAGAAAAGGAGTGAATGTGAGAAGGAAGACACCAGGGCCAGGCTCTTTGATGAGATGAGCGAAATAAAGAATTCACCATGGAAAAGGTAACGTGTAAATTATGAAATGGTTTTGTAGTGTGGTTTTGTGATGATGATTATCATCAGAGGGAGAAGCTGTACAAGAAGATTCCACAACTAAAATTGCGCTTTAAAGAATGCTACAAAAACACAAAGACAGTGTTTTCACTGTGTTCACTACAGTGGGCTTTATGCTTTTATAAATAGGCCAATACCCGTTTTCAAAACTTGTACTTTAATATGCGTAAGAGGTAAAGTGTCTTATGTTGCCTTTCCCTGCCAGTACCAATGAGCCTCAAATGTGACAGTCATTAATATAACTGTACGAAATTAAGTTAGCTCTGTGGTCTTGCTTGCACTATAACAGTTTTAAAATGTGTTATTTTCGGTTCATGCTGTTCCGAGAGAGGACGGATTTACAACTGTATACAAGAAGGCACCTCCTTTGACCATACCGAGGTGTTGTTTATATTTTTTAATGTGCTTTTGTTTTCTTATGTGAAAAGCTTCAGAAAAGAGGACTAATGAGAAGGAAATAAGCAAAACCACTTACTGTGAGCATGGGAGTTGTCAAGAGGCCCCAGGCAAAGAACTCCAGGAAGATGACAACTACTGCATGATACACACTTGGCCGTCCAATTCCTTGTGGCTAAGGAGAGAGTAAGAATAAAAGATGGTAAAAATTAAAACATTAAAAATGACTTTGGGTTTTGCACAATGGATCTTGTCAATAGTATAATGTTTCTGGGACTAAAAGTTCACAGAGTTTGGGTGTATAGGGCAACTACTATTAACAAAGTACCTCCAAACAATATCACCAAAATAGCTGCAAAAAACAAGCTCAAATTAGAAACAACGTATGTTACTATGTTATGTTACTAATATTTATACAGCGCACAGCTGCCCCAGCAAAGGGGCGTCCTGGCGCTTGAACAGGTACTAAAACATAACACGCAGGAAGAGAAGAAAGACGGCTAACCAGGTACAGAGAACAGGAAGGTTTTGATAGCACGCCTAAAAGCGGTCAGATTATCCAGAGCTCGAATGTGCACCGGGAGTGAGTTCCACAAACCAGCGGCAAGCACTCGGTAGGAGCGGCCACCCATCCTGCGGAGTTTAAAACGGGGGCAGGCCGCGAGATGAAGAGCCTCCGATCTCAGGGACCTCGATGGGACATAGGGGATAAGCAAGTTAGCGAGTGCAGGTGGCGAAGAGAGCTTCATGATTTTAAAGGCCAGACAAAGCGACTTAAACTTAATTCTTTGTCGGACCGGCAGCCAGTGAATGGTGGAAATAGTACTGGAAACAGAACAATGCCTGGGAAGGCCAACAATGGCCTGCGCCGCAGCATTCTGCACCCTTTGTAGCTTAGATGCCTCAGCCTGGTTTATCCCCAGCAGTAGCGCGCTACCGTAGTCCAGCCGAGATAGAACCGAGACCTGGACCACGAGCTGCCGGGTGGAGGGATCAAAAAACTTAAGTATCGGTCTAAGACCTCGCAAGATGCGTTAGCAAGTGGCTGCAACCTTCTTCGTATGGCCCGTGAAGGTAAGCGCCGAATCCAACCATACCCCTAGGTTCTTTACTTCGGAAGCTGGAACGGGAGTGACGCCCAATTCTGGAGGCCACCACTGATCTCCCCAGAGCTCCGCATGTTTCCCCAAAACCATGACTTCGGTCTTTTTGGCGTTCAATTGTAAGCAATTGGTTCTCGACCAATTTGCTACTGCCACAAGTCCAGCTCGGAGTCTGGGGGCATCCATTTCAGGGTCTCCACTCAATGTCACCGCCAGCTGCGTATCATCTGCATATGAGGTCATCGTCAAACCCCACTGTTTGACGATCGCAGCTAGCGGTTTCACGTAGAGGTTGAACAAGGTCGGGCTCAACGAAGAGCCCTGTGGAACCCCCAGATCCACAGTATCCAGTTTGTCAAACGGTAAGTGTACTACCAACAATAAGTGTACCAGTTACAGACAAACCGTTCGGATATAAATGCTATAAGAACTTTGATATTGACCCCTTAACAGGCGTACAACACCCACAGGGCTCACTGGGCTTCAGCCCCCCCTTCGTGTGTGTCACCCCTGCTGGTGACCCTCTAATTGCAGATGCACCCGAGTACTTCACAGGTCTTTAAAAGACCATTTACTTCGTAATGAGGCTTTTTTGGTCTGTTCACCCCTTCTTAGAGCCTCCCTGCCTCCCTGCCTATGGCTAGAAGAATTAGCTCCACCAAAATCTTTTTCAGCCTCCCCCCTCACCCCTCCTCTTCCCGAAATTTGGCTCTAGTTGCCCGCCTGCCACTTAGGACTATGGTCACCCACTCCCCCATTATACAACAAACTCTATGCTTCTCTGCTTTACAGTTCGTTAGTAGGTGTGCTATGGTGCCAGAAAGAGGAATAAGTGGCCTATTTTAATCGTTTTCAGCTATTACATCATAAATTGAACATAACAACTTTTAAAGTAGGTCCCTTTCATACACTTCTGGTTGCTGTGGTATACTTTACAACCATCTTTAAATTGCATGTTCTATTTTTTTCTTGCTATCATTAATTTAGTTTTAAATTCTTGAACAATGAATTTTGGTTTGACTATCAGCCTTGGAAATATTTGAGAACTACTTCTCGGCTGTTTAAAAGTCACAGGCATTGGTTCTTTAATCTGGCCTCATGGATTATCAAATCTGTTGCTTTGCCTCCTTGTCCGCACAGGGGTTGAGCTGTGGTCGCTTTCTTCCCAATTAGTCCCTGAAAATACTTTAGATGAACTGAAGCAGACTAAGGAATATAGCTTTGGAACTACAGAACCATGTGGGCCGACAACAAAAAACATAATTCTGTTCCACCAATCTGAAACCTTTGTAGTTCTCGGGCCATAGATTTGGACTTTTGAACCGTGAAATGCATGAAACAATCAGATTTCTTTTTATATTGAATCTGTGGCTCCACAAATAATTCTTGAATCTAACAGAACACACAGAAATATTTTTTTCCTCTACTAAGAATGTGTCCCTCTCTTATTCAATAGGTACAATTACTTTGTATACTACCCAAATAACTCTGATAATGCAGCAGGTTAACTGCTTTAATTAAACAATATAATAAAAAACGTAGCAGATGTAAGGAAAAGGGCAGTTACGCATGCCAGAAAAGGATCATTTTCAGGAGCAATAATTATCAAAAACAAGCCTCTGGACAAAACTACTAGTTTTGATGGTTGAGTTTCTCTTCTTCCTCTAAAAAAATGAAATTACTAATCCCTATAAAACCATACAAAATTTAAATTGTAACGTATTCGCAATATACCAAGGAACATCAATAGGAAGCACAAAAGGGGAATAAGAGAAATGAGAAACACATGAAGGTTAGGTCACACACCAAAACCTAAGAAAGTGGTCAAAAACTTGGAATTTCTAATGGATGATGCCTTGTACCTGCGAGAACAAGTAAGTAGGGTTCGAGGGATTGGTTTTGGGCTGCTACATATCCTTCGCAAATTATTCCAATGGATTTCAGTAGTATGGGGAAGAAATAGTCCAGGACTTAATTATGAGCAGGCTGGATTATGGAAATGCGCTATATGTGGGCATGGCTGAGTACTTGTTAACACGGCTAAAGACTATTCAGAACACAGTTGCAAACCATACTTTAAATAAAAGCAAAAGCAACTCAGCATTACCCTGCCTTGACACTCTCCACTGGCATCCAGTCCGCACACAAGCAAATTTCAAATTAATGTGCCATACCAACAGAGCACTTTATGGAAACGGACCAATGTTATTGCTGAACAGAGTCAATTTTCACAAACCCGTATAGAACCTTAAGTCAGCCAATAAGGCTGTAATAATTTGCAGAAGAATTAAAGAGTCTCGGATGTGTGTACTTTAAAAAACTTTTTGACTTCCACTCATTGGCACAAGCTCCCCCACAATCTATGTGCTGTATCAGATCTGGTGACATTTCGGGATAAATTGATACAGGATTATACCCACTTTAGGGTCACACTTACAACTGGTAATGAGAAGGTCTAGCGCCGGGCTATCCCTTTGGGGATGAGTTGTGCTCTCTATAATGTAAATGTAAATGTAGTATACTTGTAAAGCGCACAGCTGCCCCAGCAACGGGGCGTCCCGGCGCTGTATAACTCTGGGGAACCCGTCCTGGCTTTCCCTGTGGGATGGTCCCTTGCTGGGAGTCCCCAAGGTGGAGCCAGGCATCCCCGGAATTGGTGGGGCCGTTGTGGAGATTAGGCAAGCTAATGCCCAGAGTTGCCGAGTGGAACTCCTGATTAGAGTAAGCACCGAAGCGAGAATTATCGAGTCCGCTTTAAGTAACTAAAAAATAATTTACAAATATAAAGCAACCTTTAGGAGACATTGAGTTAACAGTAAGTGTTTCTCACTGAGCTGAAAACACAAAGCTGAACGTTTCAGGTCAAGAGTTTGAATCCATTGAACGGAGAGAGACATGTGGTGAAGGCTTCCCTCCTTATTGTGAATGCTTGGATAGCACATAAGTGGTTTTAACTGTCAGGACCAGGCTTGTCCAGCAAAGACTAGGGACTGGGGGAGCAGCCAGACACAAAAGAGAGGGAGCAACTTGCAGGACCTTACAGAAATTTCAGAAAGTATTACATTTGGTCTGCAAGTGACCACTTTTTAGGACAAGACGGGGCAGCACATGCACTGCTCTGTGAGGCATGCTGTATTGAGGTATGGAAAAGAAGTTCAGCCCATTTTCCGCCCATCTTTCCAATTGGCTCCTGTTACTGTCTTTTCCAAATCACTGCTTTTAATTAATAAATAGGCTTAGTAGTCCCTCCTTGGTACCGCATTGCCTGCATTTGTAAACTCTCATAAGGACTGGACTTTTTACTTGTGTTGTTACACGGTCTGCTTTATCTAGTCCGTGAGCACTATTTTCTTTAATGACCCATGACGTGCTTTCCTACAAGGCAGCATGCCGCCACTTTTATATTTTTAATAGTAATGGCTGCAGGTCACTTTTAACTATAGAGGCCACACCTATTTATGTATTTAATTTTTAGCTTGGTCCGCTTTAACTATAGCGTACGCGCTTTTTTATTTATTTAATTTTCCAGCACGGCCCACTTTAGCAGCCGCACTACAGAACCTTTGTTTGTAACTTAAATGCAGCGAGCAGCGTCTAAAGAAAGGGGTGCAGCCACCATTAAAGTGGTCTCGAATTAGCAAGAGTTTGACCTATTGGCATTATAAATAACAATGACTTTTGTATGTGTGTTGGTTTTAAAGACACGCAAATAAAAGGCATTGTCAATTACAATGCCAATAGCTTAAACTCTTGCAAATGGAGACCTATTGCATTGAAAATGCTTGTCATTCATGGTGCCTCTATAAATATTTGAATTGTTTTCCTGCAACAGCTTCTCAGAACAAGTGCTCCCAGCTTGATTGAAGTGCTGGACTGAGCACCTGAGCAGTCACTGGAGAGGCGCAGTGTGCTTCTACAAGTGCGAAATCAACACATCCAGGGCACAAGTCGGGGGTACATGCGGGTTGACAGCGTCTACCACTTTTTTCACAGGGTGAAAGCTGTCCATCCTGCCAAGAATTTGGGCCCCACTGAATAATGTGCTGAACTCGTCCCGGTGTAATTTCCAAACACCGAGACACTTTCAGCAACGCCTACACGTCTTCTGCTTTCCTTCTGTAACAAGCAACAATGTGCAGGCAGGGACAGGATGGAGCTTTCTTATTTTAGACTCCTGCTGGGCCCATAACAAAGGCCGAATTAGAGGGCCTCCTTTTAAGTCTCTAGGCTGGGAGCAGCCAGAAGCCTCACACCTGATGCAAACGATGCAGAGGGGAAACAAAGGCACACACCTTAGTGTAGTTCCTATATTCCCAATAGGCTCTGCGCATTGGAATAATATATCCTATAGATGTGACGTAGGACTTAAGTCTACTAGGTCGCTATCGAATATATTAGACTTAATTGTGAGTGCCAGCTAGCTCAGAGGTCACTAGAAACTTTCTCAAATTCACAAGAAGGGGTTTAGTTTCTGACAACCGCATAAACATGACAACTTTGTTTCCCCAAGATTAAACTGATCTTCAGAGTCGTGTAAACAATAGATAGATATTTTACTCAGTCAATCGTGTATGCTTCATTTCACCAGAGGTGCAAAGAAATAGAAAGACCGGCGTTTTCAATAAAAGGATATATTGAACCGTCTTCTTGCTCAAGCATAAGAAAATAACAGCTACAATCGTAAAACTGGTTGCAAAATATAATGCATACAGTAAAACGAGTAGAATAAAATAATTCTGTAAGAGCATTGAATGGTTCCTAGAACATAGATAAATACATACATAAATAACAAAGGCTAAAAAGTACTCAACTGATGCTTCTAAAATACGCCTACCCCGGTGTACCTAACCTAAGCTTAGTACTAGGAAAGAAGCAAGTGAGGTGTAGCATAAATTTAGTATTCTTTGCCAAGAATCTATCCAACATTTCTCTTAGGGTCTAATCAGCTCCGTACCTTGGTTTAGAATGAAGAAGATCAATCTCAGGACTCGATTTCCCAACAACCCGCAAGGGTAGCTTGGAAACACTGGAGCTGGATTTCTCAGCAGGAAAAAAGACAGCGTCTCTCTCAGTGAGTCTGCTGGAGGGTCGGCTTCCTTCGGCACATGCAATAGCAGGGCGCGTCGGGCAAGTAGATAGTCGAACTGCTCCAAACCACCGTGTTTGCTATGGCAAGTGTGGGCATATTTATATCTTGAAGGTACCGAGTTTGACGGAAAGGTGGACATAATAACGTCATCAAAGAGTCTCAGTTCTTTGAAAACTCCATGAGTTATTGGACAAGTCAGTATTCGAGCAAGGGGAAGTCCCTAGCTGCTGAAGCCGAGTTTTCCAAGAAATCGTTGTAGATTTTCGGAACTACTGGAAGTAGTCCTGCCGTATTTGGACTGCATAAGCTATGTCTAAATATGGTTATGATTCTTATGCCTATATAAGGATATGGTGATTTATACCTATACAAGGGCATGAATCGGGAAAATTACAATAGGGTCCTGAAATACTATACAACACTTTGTCAGCACTTCAGAACTACTTTTAGAAGCAGCTTTTCACTTTGTTTAGTCCCTGTTTAGGAGATATGCATGCACTGTAAGAATATCAGATGTGTTGGTCTTAACCAGTATTTACAACAAAACAAATTGCATTTATATAGAGCTTACTTCCCCTAAGGAGGCGTTGAAATAATTTACGTACCACTATTTATTCTTGTATAGCCCTACTCATTCCAATGCAGGGTGTCAGAGCGCTTTATATCAACACGTGCATATTACAAGTACAATAAATGACTATGTTTGTAAATTAATGTACAGGATGTGTTACATAAAACTGGGGGATCGCAAGGTGTAGAAATCACATATCACCTTCCATAGCTCACTTTGCTATTATCCTCGCAATGCGCTCAAGATACACATGATAGACCTGCTAAACATATATGTGACGGCTTTAGATCTAATGTCATTTCTTTTGATGTCACTCCCCTTAAAGTCGTGGCTTTTGAGGTGACTTTCTATGATGTCAATTCCTGTGATCCCATGTGTGATGCCATGCGCTGTGAAGTTGTGCGCTGTGAACTTGTGCGCCGTGATGTCACTTGCATACTGCCCTACTAGGTTAGTCACCCCACTTCTTACTTTAGGACTTGTGCCCTGAACACATCATTTATTACTCTCTTTCACCTGCTCCTGAGACTCCGACTTCTTAACGATTTTGAGGAAACAGCCACCCATCAAAAACGACTCTCTCAGCTAGTGGCAGCATGTTTGTGGATATTCACTATGTTACCAGAAGTGGGTTTCCACCCGGATGCCACACTCGAGAGTTCGCGAACATGAGCGCCTGTCGCCTAAAGCCAGCCCTGAGCACGCGCTCTATGCATGGCACGCCGATTCACAGCGCAGCAATGTGCATTTACCATGAGAGAAAACACTGGGCAATGAACCTAAAGCGTGGCAGTTCCTCCGCGTCCTCTTCCATGATGCCTCGGTGTGCTTTTGCTGGTTTTCCTGCTTTTCCTGCTTGTGACTGGCTGACATAGTCTTCTGTCTTTTTGGTCATTCATAAAAAAACTTAAACACACAATAGAGCAGACCAGGTCAAAAGATGGTGTATGACTATACCAGTAACTGTGATACAGTTGGATGCATGCGTGAGCCAATGCTGTTGGAAAAATGCAGTTCAAGACACAATGTTGTTGAAAGCAAAACAAAACATAGCAAAAAGCTAGGACAATTCCCATCAGACCACCCTTTAGGTGGAGTTTGCGTCATGTGGGAGTTGTCAATTATTCCATACCGCATCCGACCATATAGTGCCGGTGTGGGAATGGATATCAGTAATCTAGCCATGACGTTAATCCTAGATTAGTGACAATAACAAAAAAGTGCAGTGCCCAAATAATAGTGATTAAAATTGACTACCCAGATTCTGAAGAAATTTTAGACCAGAAATCAACGTGTCAAAGATTAAAAACACGCCGGGTAGTAAGACTACCCCGTGGCGCTATTCAGAACGGTCGACATGTTTCAGCCATGCAAATATACGTGATATATGAGTGAGGCAAACAAAGCGTTCAAGGTCCCTGGTAGATATGTACCTTGTTTTTAAGTACATCTGTTGATATAATTTCTCACTCATATATCACGTATATTTGCAGTAGCTATTATATGTCTCAAGGTCCTGAAGAAAGCCGGGGTAATGTCCCCCTTTGGCTGAAACATGTCGACCGTTCTGAATAGCGCCACGGGGTAGTCTTACTAACCGGCGTGTTTTTAATCTTTGACACGTTGATTTCTGGTCTAAAATTTCTTCAGAATCTGGGTAGTCAATTTTAATCACTATTATTTGGGCACTGCACTTTTTTGTTATTGTCACTAGTCTAGCATTAACGTCATGGCTAGATTACTGATATCCATTCCCACACCGGCACTATATGGTCGGATGCGGTATGGAATAATTGACAACTCCCACATGACGCAAACTCCACCTAAAGGGTGGTCTGATGGGAATTGTCCTAGCTTTTTGCTATGTTTTGTTTTGCTTTCAACAACATTGTGTCTTGAACTGCATTTTTCCAACAGCATTGGCTCACGCATGCATCCAACTGTATCACAGTTACTGGTATAGTCATACACCATCTTTTGACCTGGTCTGCTCTATTGTGTGTTTAAGTATCTTGGAATTAGGGGATTGAGCAGACAGGTCGTTAAACATTCCCCTCGATCCTCCACACCCTTGTTTTGTTAGCATTCATAAAAAAATACATGCAACTAACATAGAGGAGTATCTTGTGCAGTTCAAAAGAAGCATATTATTCACAATTAACAACGCATTGCCTCCAACTAAAAGAAAAGCCTTATTTACTACTACAGGCAGATCTTCATATTCAGGGAACTTTATTACAACAATAAACAAGCATATGCTATGCAATAGGTCTCGCATTTGCGAATGTCTGAGCTATTAGCATTGTAAACGACAAAGCCTTTTCTATGTGTTGGCTTTTAAAACAGAAAAATAAAAGGCATTGTCATTTATAATGCCAATAGCTTAAACTCTCGCAAATGTGCGACCTATGCATTCCAAATGCTAGTTTTGCGCATGGAAATTTGGCAACAGCACCAAACATTACTCGCCTTTTACGATTTGGCCAACGTTTCACCTTCGACATTTGTCAGTGAAAGTGGCCGTCCATTACTAAAGTCATTTTGTAGAAGAAAGTAAACAAGCCTCTAAAGCAGTGGTTCCCAAACTGTGCGCCATGGCTCCCTGGAGAGCCGTCAAACCTAGCCAGGGGAGCCGCGCACCCAGCACTTTAAGGTATTAAATGTCGAAGGGTCTGTTGGCTTCAGTTACACTAATTAGACTTACAAATCATCGTCATCATGCGTGTAAGTGACGTGCCTAAAGCTGTAAACGAAGTGCTTAATTGATGGCATGTCAAGGGAGATGACCTCCATATTTCACTGGATCCCCACGTTCCAACACTCCCAAAGTAGGTGGACGATGCCTGATTTATCCTGTTAGACTCTTTAATAGTTTTGTTTTTTCCAAATGCATTTTACACCAATGAAAATGATCAGGAAAGTACAGTCATCCGGTCTATTAAACACGCTAAGTATTAAAATTTGTACTTGAACCGTAGGTACTTCTAGTACACATTTCTTTCAGTGCAAACACATTTCCAGACAAGCCGGCTCTCGCCTTGAGCATAGGTTAGTAAAACACTATATACGACATAATGCCAACATTTGGAAGCAAGAAAGAGGGAAGTTTCATAAAAAAGAAAAGCTGAGGAAGTTCTTGCACTTGCAGTGATTTGGAGCCTATTTTAGGGAGGTGACGTCAAAAATAAACTGTATGTGGTTTAAAAAAATATGAGTCACCCTGCTTCGTCAGGTTGGCACGTATGTCATGGGTAGAAATGGTAGTGCATGCAAATATTCTTCAAGTGCAGAAACACTTTGGCAGTGGGGCCTACATGCTTATAGGTGCTATCTAGCATTGTAATTGGGATAAAAAAGTTTGAGAGGGTACTCTAAAAAAGGCATGGACAAAGAAGTGTAACTAGGAATATCTTATTAGAGGCACCGCCTTAGTAATACGAAACACCCTGCGTATATGATTATAATACCTTCATCTGCCTCATCCCAATTATTATACTCCAGAGGCCAAACTTACATCCCCATCCCCATCCCCCACCCTCCAAAAAAAGTAACAGTGGGGAGCCATGTGCAATGGGCAATGGGTCAAGGGAGCTGCAGGTTGATAAAGTTTGGGAACCACTGCTCTAAAGTACCGGTTCTTCCCTTAGGAGGGATACTTAGTTTCGGGAACAGGTTTCCCTTATTGTGCTTCTCTCTGCTGGTTTCTCTGTGCAAGAGTATCTTAAGCAGTGTACGGAACTGAAAAACTTAAACAGGAAACAGCAATCCTATAGTTCTGCAACACGTCTCGTATGTGACATTCTTGTAAATTGTTCACCCATCGGCTAGCCTAACACGTGTGGATATCACAACAAGTTGTAATTGCTGTATGCTTTTCAGTCAGTTTGTGGCTATGAAAGTAAGGAGGATAAGTTGAAAATAAACAGGCTCTCATCTCTCTCGCCTCTCTCACAGGCTGGCTTCTCTCACAAAAAAAGAGCACTTGCACGTCCCCTCACACACTAGTAGCTAGTTACACAATCCAGAGCACGCTCGCACCCCCGACCCAGATTAGCAGTCACACGTCATACTAATGCACTCTCTCATCCGAACAGAGCAGGAGTCAAACACTACAGATAACACGCACACCCATTTGATCACCTTTCACACTACCAAAGCATTCATACTCCTCATAAACTGACAAATAACGCAAACATTCTAAGTCACCTCATAGACAAGAAGTCATATACTACCTACAGCACTCCTACACCTAATAGATAAGCAGTCTTATTCTATCAACAGCACTCTAACACACCTCACACATTATGAGTCTTTGCACTGACTTCAACACTATAACACCCCTCAGAATAGTAGTCAAACAAAGAGCACTTAAACATCAAGTACTTTTACAAATTAACATTCACAGCCTACTCCTCAAAACTCACACACCTAAAAAATTTGCAATTCCATGCTACCTGACGCACTTTGAACCACAAGCTCCGCCAGTACCCTGACCTCCCACCCAGGCGACTAGCACCAATTACATATATAATGGATGCACGTCTGCCATCTTGCAACACTTCCGGCCATTCAGGTGCCAGAGTCTTCATGCATGTGTTTGGCAAAAAACACTGGCAAAGTCAATAGCTCTGAAATGTACAAAAAGTGATGGATGCATTGCTTGAATTATTCTCCGTCACTCGGAAGTACCTCGGCTGCATCCCACAGTAATATTATTTTGCACACCATGACACATCACTTTGGAACCAGCCATATGCAATTCAGTCTTAACCCTGCTCCAACAGGAACAACCCAGCCCAAACTAGCAGGTCAGGTTCTCTTCGAACCAGAACACAAGCAACCCATGACAGATTTCGCCCAAATTGTGGTTTGTTAGTCGGGTGCAGCTTTTTTACAGTGGAACAGAGAGCAAGAGTGCCACATTACCAGAGGCTGATATAAATTCAAGCATTCATTCAATCACTTTAGTGTATACTTCAAAGCCAATTGCTCTCTATTTTAGAGCCAAGACCTATTGGCTTCGCCAATGTTAGCGATTTTTTCTAATTCCAATCTAGAAAGTACAAGCCAGGAATGAATAGCTCACAGGCAGGGCAGTAAAAAACACAGAACATGATGGGTGGCAGAAGAGTCTTGGCTTCAAGCTAAGATATGAAGCAAAGGCATAAATGAAATATCTATTTTAATAATTGTCTCTCAGGAAAGTCAGAAAAAGTGATCCAGAACCATCTAGAATTCTTCTACTCTACCATCTTGCAGGCTCTGAAGTTAAGACAAGAACAAAAGCGGAGCCTAATGTGTCTACACAGACGATTGTTGAGCAGAATAAATCAGCATTGGCAAGCTCTGGGGGAAAGGTAAGTATCCTGAGCAGACCTGTTGAGCCAGGCCACCTGGAGCAGTAAGGAGCAGTTAGTCATCTACATGACTCTGTTTAACAATATTCTTGATATGGATGCACCTGGTGTGGCCCTCGGGCTTTTAAACGAACTGCAATGGTGCCTAGTTCATCCTAGATATAGCGGATTCTCCTGCCCCTTCACTAAACATTGAACCTCCATGAAGACGGAAGGCATATGGACTGAGAAGAGGAAAGAAAATGATGTGGCATCTGAGGAGACAAAATGTGGCATTCATGCCCCGTTTGACATGGAGATGCCTGAAATCAACAAAGGCTTCATAATGCAGATTAGCATGAAGTCTAAACTCTGTACCACTCAAATGAATAAACTATATAAACTATGGGGCTTCAACAGTCAATCCAAGAAAACTGACCAGACTTGAGCTGCAGCAAACAGGCCCAAAGAATAGACTGGAGAAACTCATTCAACCAGACCCACAGAGAAAGAGACAACACTCACAAAAAAAAATCTAATCAGTGATCCATAGGGTGAAAAAAACACAACACAACTGCAAAATATTCTCTTGGCAATACATACACCAAGAGTATTCCAATAGACAATGTAAGAGTTTATGTATCAAGTAATCAGCACAAAATCTTCCAGTTAGTAAGAGAAACGTGGAGGAACTTTAGAAGAAAGAACAAATATCTGAGATGCGAGTGGCAGGACTAACCATTAAGATTGATCACATAGAAGTTCCAGCAGAGTACTGGAGAAGTCCATCGAGAAAATGCAACTTATTAGTATTCGGCTAACACAAAGGACAAGAGGGCTTCTAAAGTAGATTTTCTGTTAAATTGACTGCTGGAAGAGGTGTAGGTGAAATAACTCTCTCCTGTATTCATGGGGGGGAAAAAAGAGTTCATGGGGCCCATGCATGATGCCCCCTCATGTCCCCTTCTCACAACAGGAGCACAACCCATTGCCAATAAGCTGTTAAAAATTTCCCAAACTTAGCCTAGCACCTCGAGGGGTTCAATCAAAGCAGCTTGGGAGAGTATCCATTAGAAAATATATTTCCAGGCAATAGACAAGTGGTGCAAACAAATGTGAATGGTTTCAGAATGTCAAGTAGGCATTAACGGCAGCTCAAAATGAGAAATGTAGTCCTGCTCCCTATTAATTGAAAGTACCTCATAACAATAGACTGTTTTTACTCAAGGCCACAGGGAAGCCTGAGGAACATCTGGACATGCACAATCAATCAAGAGAGCAGAGAAGATCCAAGGAGCATTGAAGAGAATTTAGAGAAGAGGGAAATTATAACTGAGCAAGACCCACACCTATCCTATGGAAATATGCTGCTGTCCTTCAGCAACCTGTAAGAGGCGACTCATCATATTACTAGAAGACTGGAACAAGGTTGGAGAGAAAACCGAAAACACTGTTAACCCCTTCCATGCTGAGGACAGCTGGGAGAGATTGGAATGTGCCCACAGGCGAAGAATCGCGGCCACGCCCAAGGGGTTAAAAAATAGCAAGATTAAGAGAGATTCGGAGATTCTGAATATGATCATGTGAGCCTGCCAAAATGGTTCTTGAAATAAGAAAGGAGGGGAAAATTCAGCTCTCAGTAGCCCGTGCCTGAAAAAGAAATGCAGGGAAGGAGCCTGTTCTATATTATCTCAATGAATAGCTCATAGCCACTAAAAGGAATGGGGTGAAAAGCACAACAATGAAGCAAGGAGAGTTGGGCCAAGTTGAAGGCGAACAAGTGACTAACATTGAAAAACTGTAGTCAGAATCTAGAAGCAAGTAGAAGGGGACAGTGCGAGAGAGTAGAGCAGAGCACCTGCATAAAGATAAACAAGATTTAGGTCAACCAGAAGTTCCGATGAGCAGAAAGAAACAGATAAATACATGCCGAAGGGCATTATTTGGAGCAAATAACAATGTAACAACTTGCAGGGCAACATTTTTTAAAGAACTAGAACATGAAACTAAGAGAATGTGAAAAGATACAAAACATGTTATTGTTACTGAAAATACATATTAGGAGAGAACACAGTAGGATTCTCAGAAGGGACATGTATAACCAGTCACTCTTACTGGTCTTCACAAAAATGAGCATAGCAAAAGTGGTATAAGACTTTTCATGAGACAATCATCAGGACATGGACTGCAATGTTGAAGTGTTTCAAGGGAGTCAGACATTTCTACTCGAGACACAAGAGGCTCTCCTGTTTCTTGAAAGGGATCTTCACTAAATAATGCATCCCAGCATGAACAGATTCACAAGGGTAAGATAACTTAAGTATCCAACCAAATAAGTTTCCTTTCAGCAGGATTCAGTGAAACATAGGAACACCTAAAGAGCTTTATCCAGGAATAGGGTGTATTATTTCTTCCAGCACCGTTCATCTAATTTCGATAAAAAATATATCAGATCTTTTATTGGAGGTTGAATTGTTCTGGATAATATTGGCACAGTATCTTCAACAGGCAATCCAATATCTCTCCCAGTTATTCAGATATGCTTTACCATGAAAAGTAGACAGCAGACGCAAAAGGAATTGAGGGAACTAAATGTTTTTCACCTTAAGTGTCCAAATATCTACACACACTGACAGATATAAACATTATTTGATAGCAATAATCGGTGCACAGTATTGAATTTAAGTGCAAGGCAAGTAAAATACCGAGAGGTAAAGCCATCTCACTCGCTACGGTGATACAAATGAGACTTGCAGAAATAGCACAGAGAGAAGGTGGCCTACATACTTTGGAGACAAACTATTTCAGAGACACTAAAATTACGCCTAATTAAATATTCTGCAGGGAGAACTTCGACCAGGGACTCTTGTATCACACACTATTATTCAGGCATTGTAGTCTAAGGTGAGTGACAGCCTTGCCTGGCTAGATAAAAGAGTACATTCAAACACTGCTTATGGGCAAACTTTATCAGGAGCTTTACATAACAAGGCAGGACGTTTAGAAGAAAGCTTACAAATGGATAGGTGACTGCTAGAAGAGAAGTGAGTAAGAGAAGACTAGGCACATAGTAGATGATACAAATATAAGAAATAGCACTGTCATAGCCAAATGTATCTAATACAACCTTTAGGCCTAAACAGACTCCCACTCTCATTCTGCAACAAAATGGACTAACACATCTTGACTGGAAATAATTGACAATCACTCAAGATTAAGAAATAATTTAATTTTCGTCTTAAACATAAAGATTTCAACATAGCGAATGTATATACGAAGATTGGAAAGCATTTACAAACAGGATGAGTAGCCTTTAATTTTACAATCAGGAAGAGTAGCCTTTATTTCTCACAATCATTCATTTGAAGCACATATGGCCTGAAAACAAAAATCACTTTTCCCCAAAATCTTTCACTCTTTCTTCGAATTGTTATAATACTAAACGTATCCTATGTGTACATAGCTTATTCTACCAGACACTGAAAATTAAACACAACCATCTTTAAATAAAAGCATTATAACAAAAAAAATTATAAATAAACTAGTAAGACAATACGTGGGTGCTCATTTTACAAAACAAATAAAGAAAACCATTGGCAGGCCTCTTGCATCTTCCCAAATCTTTCATTACAGAGAGATACAGAATTACATCAGCAATGCAATCCCGGTTAGCACACTAAGAATGATCAAGTGATAATATTCTAAACAAGAGTTGACATGGTCCACAGCTCTCGACCATTTTCTGGGTTGCAAAGGAGCGATGTTCAGCCAAACTGCTGTTCAAGAGGCATAGAAAGACAAATAAAGGCTACATGAATTCCTCAGGTAAGACACAGCCTAATCATGTCAGAATGTAGGATCTACTTTACGCTTTTCTGGAGTCTCCTCTGGCTTATAAGAAATATCTCCATTAGCCTAAAACGCATATAGTGGTCCTCCCTGCTTCTAAGGGCTTACATGCAAACCACAATCAAGTGATGTTATTGAACATAATGCCTAAATTATACCGAGTTATATTAACATTTTTCATGTAAAGGCACAACAGAATGAGTGTCTCACAAGGGTCGGTAGTTCCACCCTTCAACTCATGGAAAATAATAATATCTATCAAAATGAGATATTACTCTTTCGTAAATTCTGTCAGATCATCCTCCTTAGGTTGCAATTATCCAAAAAGTATTCTTTTAAAGAAAGACAAGTTGAAATTAAACTCCAGAATATGAAAGAGAAAGAAATAGAAGCCATGCACGCTCAGGAGCTTAAAGGTATGCAAAACATCATAAGAGAAAAGGCCTGATGCAAGATGAGCAACAGCAGGCATATCTAGGTGGGTATTGAGTGCACTCTGCATTTTAAGGCGTTTTTATTTGCTATGCAAGCTACCCAAAGGCTGCCATCAAATAAACATGTATTCATTAGCACAATACAAGAACAAATGGCAGTGATAGATTGGCTGGTGCAGGAAAGATGAGCATGTTTCTGCGACTTGCAGGTCTCTTGATGTACATGCATGCCCAGTTTCATATCTGTATTTGCTGATCTTAACTGAGCAGAAAAACTTTCAGGCTTCCTTCTTTACTGGACAACTTATGTACATGTCTGCCACATGGGGGAGGAATGGCAGGTCCATTTTTAGCACTGGGAAGAAGAGCCCAAAGAGACCAGTACCCGACGTTCATGGATTCAGGCTTAGAAATTAAGACATATGGCTTCACTGGTGCAATATTGATTCTGCGTCAAGTTAGGTCTAGCCTAAATGTTCCTTCTTGCTTTACTGGCCTGCTTAAGCTTTAGCTTCAGTTTCAACATCTACAACCTATTTACTTTTTGAATGAATGCTGCTGCAATGTCCTAACAGTTTTCCATTACACAAGGCATCTTCTAAGGAGATATCAAAACAGGACAGATCCTCCTACTCATGAGGAAACCTACATTGGACCCCAATGACATCGCCAACTACAGGCCCATCACTCAAAAACCCATCTTTGGCAAGATCATCAACCAGCCTGCATAACTCCAAAATTCCAACAATGCTGACCATCTCCTGTACAACAGCCAAACAGTCTTCAGATCAGAGAGGTGTGGCGCCGCGGCCAGGGCGACTGACGCTGGAATCTGGGGACCACGGTTCGATCCCCGGCTCCGGCGGCAGGTTAGCCCAGCACCATGTGACTCTGGGCAATAGCTCGCTTAATCTTCCCGACGGCCCCCAGCGCCTAGAGACCCTTACGGGTGATTGTGCGCTATACAAATGTGGACTTTACTTTACTTTAGAGCAGCACAGACACCAAACCTTATTAAAAGAAAATTCCTCAAAGTTTTAATAGAGCAAACTTTACCCAAAATCAGGTATCAGAGCGCTAAACATGAGCACCAGTTGTGTTAGATGAGGACACAAACAAAATGTTTGTTAGGCACGGGGAGATTAAGTGATTTGCCCAAAATCATAGGATGCTGAGCGTCGTTGCCAAGACTCGAACCGGGTTCTCCAGATTGGAGTTTGACCACCTTAGACGTTAGGCTACATTGTCTCCCCATCATTGATAACTCCATCAGAGATGAAGATGAGTCCTGTGTCCTAATATACCTGAACCTCTCACCTGCCTAAGACAGTCAACCATACTCTTCACCATTTTTGCTCTTACTCCTACCATTCCAACTGTTACTAATTTGTTTGCAAGGGCACCTCCAGGTCCCAAAAGATCCCCATCACCTTCAGAGTAGCACAGAGTTCTATTTGGCTCCTGTCATCTTCAAACTCTATAAGAAGTGCCCCATTGGGATCTACACACAGATAACTGCATCACAATTACCAATAAGCCAACAATACTAATTCTATTAAAAAGATTATTCTGCTCCAACCTACCAATACCTCAAAGACTGCTTGCACGGGGCGTGGCCAAGATGGCGGCCTGAGAAGTCGCAGCCGGCGGAGGCTCCTCGTCCCGAATCCCCTCGGCGACATTCCCGCGGCACCCACCCGCTCCCACACGGGGTCGGAGGCTGCAGGGAGAGACCTGGAGTCCGTTCTGCCCGTTGGTCCCCGAGCGGAGGGTGGTAAATCGGCCCTGCGAGAGCGGCTTGCAGACATCGGAGGCCGGAGGGGACCGAGAGGCGGGGCCCGCGCGATCAGCGAGGAGCTGTTTTTCCACGCCGGAGCCGGCTGAAGCCCGGGCCGCAGCAGTCGGCGGGGGCTTGGCGAGAGACGAGGCCCGCTGCCTGAGCCTGCACACCCGGCGATTGACGGAGGGTCGGAGCACGTCGGCGAGGCACACAGCCGGAGGCCGCACCGGAGGCGTCCGTTGAGGCCTAGCGCCATACAGAGCATTCGAGGTGAGGTGCAGGTGGCGGGCGCGAGTGCGGGCGGCGGTTCGGGGGGCGGCCATCGAGCCCCCGGGGAGGAGAGAGGCCGACCAGCAGCGCATGGCGAGGCCTAGCAGTGAACGGAGAGATAGAGGCAGCCAGGTGCGGAGGCAAGAGCCCGGGCGGCCTGAGATTGCGCCTGCAGAGAGGGGGAACAGGAGATAGGGCAGCCCGGTCAGGCGGCGGCCCGGAGCCCTACGGAGAGCAACGCACATCGGGCCCTTGTTGGCAGGCAGAGTAGAGGCGAGTCCCCTAACAGGGAGGAAGGCGGCAACGGCGTTGGAAAGGGGGCGGCGAAGGCGTAGGCCGCAAGGTGCACCGGGGCCTCCACGGAGGGACGGAGCGGCCCGTCCAGCAAGACCGGGAGCCAGGCACGGAGGAGGCGAAGACGGGATAAGGCTGTGGAGCCCTGGAGAGGAGGACCCACCTTCAGGGGGCAGGAGCCGAGCCCTCGGC
Organism: Lissotriton helveticus; assembly: GCF_964261635.1. Taxonomy (NCBI): domain Eukaryota; kingdom Metazoa; phylum Chordata; class Amphibia; order Caudata; family Salamandridae; genus Lissotriton; species Lissotriton helveticus. The sequence continues at coordinate 914,903,613 of NC_136059.1, read as the reverse complement.
GGCGTAACACCGCGACATCGAGGCCCAAGAGAGGCCTGAGCACCCTAACGCGACTCGAGCAGCGTCGCGGGGCGTGCGGGTCCTCAGTCCCCCGGACAGCACGAGAAGCCCCTGGCGAGACCGTGCCTGCGAAACGCCGAGACAGGGCCGCGGCGTATAGGCGGTAGGCAGACCCTGGTGGGCCCGAGGAGCTGTTGAGGAATAACTGGAGACGGGGCCTGGCGGCCGGGCACACGCAGCGACAAGAAGGTACAGGCCCGAGGTGTCATTGGGCAGCCACGACCCACTGAGGTTCCAAAGCACATGAGCAGACCTGCTGGCGGTCGGAGGGGTCTGTGGAGCTTCATTGGCGCGGAGGGCCATGTCTTCCGCAGACCGTAGGGCGGGGCGCACCATCCATGACATGCTCTCCAAAGGCTCACAGAAAGGAGAAAAGAGCCCTGACAAACCGGCACCCATGGCTCACTCACAAGATAAGGGCAAAGACGAAGGGGACTCTCCTGCAACAAAATCGTTTATGGAAAGCCTATTTGCATCTCTGAGGGAAGACATTCAAACACTGCGACAGGACATGGCAGGTGGCTATAAGGAACTGCGGCAAGACAGACGACATTGGGGAAAGGGTGGCGGCAGTCGAAACCTCAGAGCAAGCCAGGAGCGGGGAGGTGGAACTCCTGCACCAAGAAATCATCAGGCTCCACGAACAACAACTGGACCTGCAGGCACACTCGGAGGACCTGGAGAACCGCTCCAGACGCAACAACATTAGGGTCCGCAACGTGCCACCCAAAACGGAAGGAGGAGACATTGTGGCATACCTGCAGGATCTGTTCCGCGAGATACTGGGAGAGGGAGAGGACTACGTCATCCGTATAGAGAGAGCCCATAGGGTGGGCCTGGCTCGTCGTTCGTCAGCCCCTCCACCGGACATTTTGGCCTATCTACCGGATTACCCCCTCAAGGAGCGTATCTTGCAGGCAGCTCGAAAACGCAGACCCATCGCGTTTCGGGACCACGCACCTGAGCTTTTCCAGGACCTGTCCGCGATAACGTTACAGAAGCGGAGGGCGTTCAATGGGGCAACTACCTTCCTGAGGGACAACGGGGTCCCGTACTCTTGGGGCCATCCTTTCCGACTGATTTTTAAGTGGAAGGGGACCCTCCACCAACTCAGGTCACTGAAAGACACTTGCAAAGTTCTGGGTATCCCACACGAAGAGGGAGGTTCGGAAGATGCGGATACAGGAGAGCGGCCACCACACGCGAGCTCCTCGCTACAGATGACCAACGAATGGCAACAAGTGCGACGCAGGCGATCACCCAGAAAAGGTTTCAAGCCGGACCCCGAGACGGTGGCACTCGAACACGAAGCGGCTATAATGGAGGTGTCCAAAGACACCAAAGCCGGATCATGAGCACACTAATGAGGGGGTGCATATTCGCTTCTCAGTAGCTTTGCCGGGGGAGGCGGGACGGGGGGCGCAGGCTCGCTGTGGACACGCTTTCCCACTACCTGACACTTTACCACAGGCCTGGACTGCGGTCGATAAGGCTTGGGACAATGTTTGCTAGTTGGGGTTTCCAAGTTGGGGATGGGGGTTGGGAGAGGGGAGGGGCGGGGAAGGGGGTAAGGGCTCGGTGTGTTCGGTTTCTTCAGGAGGTGCATGAAGGGGTTAGGGGCAGGTTTAGGCCACGCTTTCAGCGGGTATTGACAACACTTCTTAATGGCTATGGGGCACGTCCAGATTCTCACCCTTAACGTAAAGGGGCTCAATAATCCAGTTAAAAGGAGGGCGATCATCTCATTCTTGGAGCATTCAGGGGCGGACATATGTCTACTCCAGGAGACGCACTTGCTGACCAAAGACTGGCACCGTATGAAGTCCAGGGCCTTCCCGCACCAATACTACTCCTCCACAAACGAGAAAAAGGCGGGGGTGGCTATCCTGGTGGCGAGGCACTTTAAGGGGCGAATGGGCGACAAAGTGGCGGAGATCAAGGGCAGGCTACTGGCCCACACAGTGCAGATAGGCGCGCTTGCGTTTACAGTAGGCTCCATTTACGCACCTAATTCCAAACAGGAGGTTTTTCTTAAAGGGCACTCTCCGAAGCACTCACAGGGGACGCCAGACACATATTGGTAGGGGGAGACCTCAACCTAGTCATGGACAATGAAGCAGACAGATCGGGACGGCGCTTTGGGGACACGGGGGCCCTCTCCACCTCAGGGAAGCAATGGCTGTCTGAGCGGGGGTTGGTAGATGAATGGCGCGCGAAACACCACACGGCGGAAGGGTACACTTTCTATTCCCACATGCACCATACCTACGCTAGAATAGACCACTTTCTCGGGTCTACAGACCTGACCTCCATGGTGGAGGACATAGAAGTCACCCCTGCGGCGCTGTTGGACCACGACGCGGTAGTGCTTCGACTAACAGTCCCATACACGCGACGCCAGGGGGGCAGATGGCGCCTTCGAGAAAACATACTCACTCGCACGGAGGTTAGGGAGAAATTGTCCCGCAGCATAACTGACTACGTACACCGGAACGACACGGGGGAGGTGACACAGGCGACGGTTTGGGGGGCATTAAAAGCGGTTATCAGGGGAGAAATAATGGCGATCACGGCGGTAGATAACAAAGAGCGGAAGGAGAGGCGCAAAGAACTAACGGAACAGGTGTCGGAACTGGAGAGGGCTCACTGCCGGACGGGGGCCCCGAGGATTTGGCAGAAACTGAAAGCTGCCAGGGCACAGCTGGCGAGCCTAGATTTAGACAGAGCGGAGTACGCGGCACTCCGTCTCCGCCACACTTACTATGTGGGGGGAGACAAGACGGGCCGACTATTGGCCAGCAAACTAAAAGCCAAAACGGTCCACGCCAAGATCCCGCTCATTCAAGTGGAGGGAGTTGGGGAGGTCAGGGAGGATGACCGCATCGCGGAAGTATTCCGAGCCTTTTATGCTACACTGTACAAGGCGGACCCAGAGGTGGATCAAGGAGCCGGAAGGGAATATCTGGAATCTGCGGACGTTACGGCTCTGATCGAACCGAGTGTCCAGGCTCTGGAGGCCCCGATTCGCCCGGAAGAGGTAATCTCAGCGATTGCCAGACTCAAACCACTGAAGGCACCTGGCCCAGACGGTTTCTCCACGGGCTTCTACAAAACTTTCTGCCCTCAATTGGCTCCGGTGTTGACAAAACTCTTTAACTCATTCCAGGGCCCCGGCTCGATCCCGAGAGAGATGCTGGAGGCCGAGGTTATTGTCCTGCCGAAACCGGGCAAGGACCCGACTAGGTGCGCGGCGTACAGGCCGATCTCCCTCCTTAATACGGACTTGAAGTTGTTTACTGGGATCTTGGCGGCGAGACTCGGCCCCTGTTTACCAGGGATCATAGAACCGGATCAGGCAGGCTTTGTGCCCACCAGGCAAGGCGCAGACAACACCAAACGCCTGATGCATATCATAGATAAAGCTCAGTTCAATGCCTCGGATGCGGCTTTGCTGTCAGTCGACGCTGAGAAGGCATTCGACAGGGTGGATTGGAGTTACCTGGATAGCACGCTAGCGAGATTTGGCCTAGGAGTCAGGTTTAGGGCCTGGGTAGCCAGCTGCTATGCATCCCCCCAAGCGACGATTAAAGTCAATGGAATTAGCTCTGTGCCGTTCGAGATTCAGCGGGGCACCCGACAGGGATGCCCCGCTATCGCCTCTGTTATTCGCCCTTTACATCGAGCCATTCGCCCAGCACGTACGGGACAATACAGAGATCAAAGGTATCAAGTTTGGGGGGGGAGGAACAACCCATCAGTCTCTACGCAGACGACATCCTGGTGGCAGTAGACAACCCTAGGGTGTCCATACCGGCATTCCTGGCGGAGATGGAGAGATTCGGGGAGGTCTCGGGTTTTAAGATGAACGTGGGAAAATCGACCATTCTCCCTCTGGGCAGCAACTCCAGACTCGCCCATAGAGGATCGCTCCACATCGGGGAACTCGCAGTGAAAACGGAGCTCCCTTACCTTGGAATCGAGTTGACTCCCTCCACAACCCAGACGGTGGAACTGAATTACTCCAAACTCCTGGCACGCATACAGGGCGATATCTCGAGGTGGCGGCAACAACCGCTCTCCTGGTTGGGCCGCGTTGCCGCGGTCAAAATGACGCTGCTTCCAAAAGTGCTCTACCTCTTTCAGACCATCCCGGTCACCCCCCCTCTGGGTATGCTCAAAAAATTACAAGACACCATACTGAAGTTCGTCTCGGCCAACAAACGACCCAGACTTAGACGTGATTTGGTCACAAGAACGGCGGAGGAGGGTGGTCTGGGAGTACCCAACCTAAAGCGCTATTTCCAGGCGGCACAGTTGAGATATCTCTTGGAATGGTCCAGACCACTCTCGGAGAAGAGGTGGCTTTTTCAGGACAGGGCAATGGCGGGAGTGCCACTGTGGAGAGTCCCATTTCTGGCGAAGGCTGACAGGCCTACCTATCTAAAGAGGTCACCCATCACTAAAACACTTCTCCAGGTTTGGGACGCTGTGGCGGTCCCAAGAGCCCTGACTACCTTTCCATCACCAATGACGCCCCTGCTGGACAACCCGGCGTTCCCCCCGGGGCTGATTCTGGGCTCCTTTCCCCAATGGCGGCAAATAGACCACTGCTCAGCAGGACACTTATTCGACCTACAAGGCTTTATGACTCTGGACACAATGAAAGACGCATATGGGCTGGACAAACCACGCCGTTATCAATACTTCCAGCTAAGGCACTGGCTCACACATAAGGACATAGAACCTCTAGTGGGCCGGCCCCTCACCCCATTTGAGAAATGGCTCTGCACTAAATCTAAAGACTCGAAGACTATCACGGAGCTCTACAGACTATTAGCACACGCCCCACCCACGACGAGATCGGCGGGTCAGAAGAGATGGGAGAAGGAACTGGGACGTACGTTATCTGACAAAGAATAGCGGGACATCTACTTTCTACACGGCTAGAAACACAGCCAGCAGGGAATCGGCGGTGAAAGTGGTCTACTACTGGCACCTGACACCGGAACGTTTACACCACAGTAACCCGCGGCGCGACCCCGCTTGCTGGAGAGGGTGCGGACAGATAGGGACCATGACACACATACTGTGGGAATGCGAGGCAGTGCAGGAATACTGGGAGGGAGTACTCAAAGACATGGACACATATTTTGAGACAGAACTTCCCCGATTCCCGGCTTACACGATCCTGGGCCTCCCAAACAAACTAATGTTCCCACTCAAATCGATCAGGGGAAAACAGATAGGTCTGGCTCTGGGCGCAGCGACACAACACATCCTCTCCCTATGGGGGACGTCAAGGAAACCCACGCACACAGGATGGCTGCACCGCTTGTGGTACATGCTGGGGATGGAAAGGATCCAAGCTTCACTCACGCAAACCTCAGACACATTTAAAGAAGTATGGCAGCCAATCCTCACCTTGCTTACCCAAGAATTCAATGAGATCACTTGCCCTAAATACCTAAGGGTTCTAAGACTCTCAGATGAATTCCACAACAAGACGAAAGAGGAGGCACAGATGGCCTAGACTCGAGCCCCATGGACAAAGACCCGATTTGAACACACCGAGGGGAGGGGGCCGGGGGGAGGCGGGGGTCAGGGAGGGAATGTTGGTTGGGGTTAGGGAGGGTCAGGGGAGGGTTCTGGTTATAGTGGTTCTGTCCCGCAAGGTTTCTTTGAGCTTCCAACAAACGAGCATACATGGACACATGCGGACCACCCCCATAGCAGCAGAAAAGGGGGTATATGCGCTACTGAAAGGGGGAGGGGGAGTAGGGGCCCTTGTGAAATGTATTGTGCGTTGTATTACTTGGCTAAACCTACTAAAAACAAATTTGATAAAAAAAAAGACTGCTTGCACCTCACCTACACCGAATTCCTGTTATTTGGCAAAAAAAGGAGCAAGAAATAATGCAAATCTGGCTCAATGGGTTGTGTGATGAAACAACGTTTGGTTCAACAACGCATGCCTGAACCATGCAGTCTCAACCATTAGCACGTCTTTACCAGGCATGTCTTTACCAGGCATGTCTTTACCAGGCATGTCTTTACCAGGCATGTCTTTACCAGGCATGTCTTTACCAGGCATGTCTTCACCAGGCATGTCTTTACCAGGCATGCCTTTACCAGGCATGCCTTTACCAGGCATGCCTTTACCACACAATTTTGTGGTAAAGACATGATTGGTAAAGGGGCATGTGTAATAAAGATCACACACCTGCCCCTCTGCCCTGGGCCTGAACGATCTGGCCCTCCTGTGGTGTATTTTATCAACCCCAGCCCTATAAACAACCCACTCCCTATCCAGAGCTCTAAAACCCAACCCCCTGACCACAAAAAACTACTCCGACCCAGAATCCCGTACTGAGCTCTTAAAACATCTCCCAAGCCCTAAAAACTGCCCAATTCCCACCCCCTGCCCTGAGCCTTAACATTCAGCCCCCTAAAAACGACTCCGACCCCAGGCCCCCTCTCTCAGCCCTAAAACCAGGCCCACCCCCTAAAACCTACCCCCACCTCCCTCTGGCTCCAACCCAACTTACCCAGCCACGTCCCGGTCTGTTCTTCCTGCTGCATCCTTTCAGTTACTCTCCCATCCACTGAAAAAGCTAAAATGCTTAACCAAGCATATGCGTGGGTAGGGCAAGAGTTATTCAGCTTGTGGGAAACGGCATGCATGCTTAAGGCTGCATTGTTAAGGCCGTTGCTGGCTCAATGGCATGTGCCTTGACTGCTTTGAACGCTAACTTTTTGGATTCACCTTAGAAGCCAACCTCACTCTCAAGGCACACATTATCAGAAAACAAAAACTGTTTGGTAGCAGCTCTCTCTTCTATAGAAAGTGAAGCAGTTTCTTTATGGAAGTAATCTTAGAATTACTGTTGAACTCTTCTTACTCTAGCATGTGGTTGGTGGTAATGTCCTGCATCTTTGCCTCCCAGACTCCACACCCCACTTAAAGTCATTATGCATACAGCAGCACATCTCATCCAGGGACTAAAGAAATATAATCACATCACCCCCATTCTGATGGCAAGTTATTGGTTTCTTCAAAAGCAGCAGTTTCCTTTACAAAGCCATCATGACCACCACAGCCACATACCTAGCAAACGGGCTATCCATCTCTGGTGGCTCTCAGCACACCTGCCACCAGGACACCATCAGGATGGAGATTAAGAAGTTTAAAAACAGAGAAAGAGAAAAATTAAGGCATCAGCCTTTTCCATCTGTGCATTCAAGATCTGAAACAACATCCCTGTATTGATATGGACCACCACAACGCAGCTCCAATGTAGAAAATAATTGAAGACGGACCTCTTTAAAGAACACATCACAATTCAGTAACAGTACACTTCTACTACCTGATATCAGCTATTACCCACTGGTTGGTTGTAGGTCTGCTTTAGATCCTGTACAATGCACTGCTATCTTTTGTATAGGTTTGTACAGTAACACATACATACAGGGAGCATCTCCTGCGTAACCCAAAGTTATCTACCAGACAACAGATTTCCAAGTGTTAATTGACACTGCATATTGTTTTGATCACAAGCCCAGTAAATAGCCAATACCTGAAAAATGTACTGAAAGTAAATTCAGTGCCATACCGGTTTCTACACTGATACATGGCATCCAGACTGTAAATATTAAGAATTACCCATTTATTTTTTATTTTATTACAGAGTTTTATTTAGCGTGAACTTGACCCGAAGGTATTGGGTATCAGAGCGCATGACATGAGCACCAGTTGCGTTACATAAGGACACATTCATTTTTGTTAGGCACAGGAAGATTAAGTGATTTGCCCAGAATCACAGGATGTTTAGCGTCATTGCTGAGATTCTAACCCGGTACCCCAGATTCGAGGTCCACCGCCCTAGCCGTTAGGCCAACTCCACTCCTTTTTGCCTATAGATCCGATTTTAGGTGCAGTTAGCATAGCCTGCTGTTCAGTTCTTGATTCCCAGGCTGCATGATCTTAAATAGACTGATCACTAGCTATTCCTTTCGTTTGCTCTGGCACTGCTAAAGGATTTATTTTTCTGTGCTAGCCAATGTCAAATCAGTCCTAATATGCATTCTTCAGGAACTTGTTTCTTCTTTAAGTGGCCAAAATCCTTAGTGCTATTAGAAAAATGATTAACACTACCTCCAATGAAATGTTCCATATAAAATCATAGTTACCCATCAAGGGAATCTTCAATCAATTAAATCAACAGTTAGGATCTCCACTTATACCTGGGAACCCAGAAGAAATTTACAACTGAAAGCTATTTCTTCAACTAAAGGTCCAACCTGGCATATTTTATTTCTAGATATAAATATACTTAATTAAACATTAAAACTGACAAGCCAGTAACGATAGACTTTCAACATTTGCCAAGCTCTTAACAAGCAAAAATGAACTTAAACTGAGCCAATACTTTAAAGGTTCAGACTGGCCCTTGTAATCATAGGGGATGTAGCTATTTGCACATGGTTCAGTGTTCATCTATGAGATTGAGTAGGGGTAAAGTTCTGAACGTATTCTGCCCATTGGATATAGGTAGGCTTTTTGGTGAATTCAGTGAATGGTCTCAAGACTGAACTACGCTGAAAGTAATCTACTATTGAATCATACTAAGATCTTCAGTAAAGTGATTTCACCACTGAAAAGAGCAGCAAGCTAATCCCCATCCTAAGAACAGGAAATGTACAGGTAGAGTTACTGGAGCACAAAAAGAATGTGCCAAAGAAATCACAAGGAAATTTAACAAGCATTTACAATGCAACGGTCTCGGCATTGCAAAAGTTAGAACTATTAGCATTGTAAATGAACGCGAGTTTAAGGTCTTGACATTGTAAATGACAAGGTCTTTTATTTATGTTTTAAAAACCAAAACATAAATAAAAGTCATTGTCATTTACAATGCCAATAGCTCAAAGTCGCGTAATGTGTATGGCAAACTACAGTAGCCTCCTGACAAGTGCCCTTTCACTTAATTTTTTACAAATGAAAGCCCTGGCATTTTTTTTTTTACAAATTAAGCACGGGTGGTGTCCGTGTCTGCATGGCAGTGGTGGTGTCCGTGTGTGCATGGGAGTGGTGGTGTCCGTGTCTGCATGGCAGTGGTGGTGTCCGTGTCTGCATGGGAGTGGTGGTGTCCGTGTGTGCACGGCAGTGGTGGTGTCCGTGTGTGCACGGCAGTGGTGGTGTCCGTGTGTGCACGGCAGTGGTGGTGTCCGTGTGTGAACGGCAGTGGTGGTGTCCGTGTGTGCATGGCAGTGGTGGTGTCCGTGTGTGCATGGCAGTGGTGGTGTCCGTGTGTGTATGGCAGTGGTGGTGTCCGTGTGTGCATGGCAGTGGTAGTGTCCGTGTGTGCATGGGAGTGGTGGTGTCCGTGTGTGCATGGGAGTGGTGGTGTCCGTGTGTGCATGGGAGTGGTGGTGTCTGTGTGTGCATGGCAGTGGTGGTGTCCGTGTGTGCATGGCAGTGGTGGTGTCCGTGTGAGCATGGCAGTGGTGGTGTCTGTGTGTGCATGGCAGTGGTGGTGTCTGTGTGTGCATGGCAGTGGTGGTGTCCGTGTGTGCGTGGGAGTGGTGGTGTCCGTGTGTGCATGGGAGTGGTGGTGTCGAAATGGACTTCAAGGTGCACTTTTCCGAACGGAGGTTTTTTTTAATCGAAGACCTTGTCCCTTGAGTTCGGCAATGTTACTCAGCCATCGTCAACCTGGAGCCTCTGGCCGCTAACTGGAAGGAGGCAGTACACAAACCATGCTATACGGCCAGCAGCGGTCTAGTGCCAAGAAGCGGGTGCAGGCACCTATATATCAAAGTTTATATATGTGTGCTCAGCGAGTTAAACGTGTCAGATCACATCTGCGCGAGCTGAAAGTGACAAACTGGATTCCTGGCAGGGTCAGTGTGGCTTTTCAATTCTTCCAAATTGTTTTGCTGTTGCCTTCAGTTAAAAAAAAGTCCGGTGCAAAAAGTGCTGCTTAAACTACATTTTACAGGATGCCTTTGCCCGACTTGTAAACAATTCCAGAAAATGCATACATGTGTCTGTAACAACTGTAGACGCTTTGCTGTTTTTTTCTTCAAAACTCAATAAATACAATATAAAAAAATAAAAAGTAACAGCCACGCTAAAGGACCAGCGTGTCCTGGTCTGCTGTCAATATTTATGTAAAATTCCCAGAGAGATTCCCAAAAAGCTCGTTTCGGACCCGCCTTCTAAATATCTAATCACCATAACACATGCCGGACACATGGCTGCAGGTTGTGCCTCTGTCTGCGAAACAGGCGCGTGTTATTCACAGCAGCCCCAAAACTGCCTGTCAGATGGCCATCACGAATGAAGACTTGTAAATTAAGCAGCCCCTGCGGTCTGTGGCGAGCACGGTACATGAAGAGATCTGTCAGTAGCATCCCAGACCGAGACCCTATAGGATCGCGGGACGTGTTTTTTAGCGCGAGGGTCGTGCACCTTGGTTTGACCGTCATGTCTTCGTTGCGCAGCTGTTTGTTATTGTGCCACTGCTAAATCCGACGGTTTCCGAGGCCTGTGATTAGTAATGGCAGAACCTGCCAGCACAGGGGGCCCCGGTGGGATTCCACGGGGTCTGTGCATTAAGTATATTTAACTTTGTGATGTGCTGAAAGGCAGCGCGCTGTAGACAGAGGGCTGCAGCTCTGTGAAGAGTGTGGTGTACTGTACGTGCCTCGTGCCCTTCTGTGGTTCACAAGAAGCTGCTGTTCTCTGTCAGTTTTAAGATGATTAAAAGTACTGCTCTTTCCATAACGTTGTGTTAGTTCAGACAAGAATAGCGTGCGTCTATGGGTTGCACAATTCACCGTGTGTCTAGTGCCGACATTACTAACATGCAGACGGACGACAAAAAAAAACCTGCCTGTTTATCAGCGCCGCGCGCTGGTATGCAGACTCCCCCTGCATTCCACAGAGGCGCGCAACGCGATCCGGCCTGCCATGGAGACAAGACCTGGCCGCGCGCACAACGTTATCCTATGGAAAAATGCTGCGCGCGGCCAGGTCTTGTCTCACTTCGGCGTCTCAGACTGCTGAGACGCCGACAATAGTTCTCTGGCGAGAACGCGCTTTCAGCGCGTTATAGCCGAGACCTAAAAAATGCTGAACACTGGAAAGTCAGATACAAACTGTGATGCACATGGATAAGTCATCAACTGGCCTGTTTCGTGTCAAATTGCATACAAAGTGAGTAGTGAAGTCTGTTAGCTTGTAATTACAGCATGCAAGGCAGGAGCTTGTAGCTTGAAGGCACTCGCAACCAAGCAGAAAAGTGAAGGATATTCTACTGTGGTTTTGGTGACATGCAACTGACTGGATGAGGAAAAGCCGAGCAAAGAATGTTGGGCCAGAGACAGAAATAATTGCATTTTACAGCATGACTGCCTTTGCAGGTAAGATAACTGGCTAATGTAGCTTACCGTGTTGGTGTCCAGATGGTACCTGTGCACTGTGTGTGCAATTAACACTTGCAGTGCTGATGTCCAGGGGGCACTAGTGTGGGTGTATGTGTAGCTTACACGTTTAATACCTATGTGGTATTTGATCTAGGTTTATAGTTCAGTCTACAAGTGTGTACTTTTTTGCTTAAGCTATACTTGCTATTTGTGTGTAACGGAAGCTTATTTATTTATTTATTTTGAAGGTTTCATATAGCGCTAACCAGACTCTTGCGAGTATCAGAGCGCTTTACAGGACAAGTAGAGTGTATATAATATACCATATATTACGATATAGTATAACACAAAATATGTAAGTTATACATACGTCTAGATCAAGAGAAGACGGTGCTAAGCTAGCGCAAAACATCAAAGAAAAAGAGAAGGACGAATATGAACGAAGAAAAGCAGGAAATACAGTGCAGTGAGTAGACAGAGTTCACGCGAATTGAGCCATGAGGATAGCTTTCACTTCTCTTTTGAAGGAGGCAGAGGAAGGGTTCATTCTAGTTTCACTGGGCAAAGCGGTCCATATCCTCGGAGCCATACCAGAGAAGGATCGGTTATACGTTTTTTTCTTGGCAAATCGTTGACGTTGTAGGAGAAGAGTCTTGGCACTCCTGGAAGCTCTGCTGCCCGCCGAGAGCCCCAATTTCTGAGCTAGGTATTGTGGGGCGTTGTGGTAGAGGGCCTTGTGTGTCATACAAGTGATTTTCACATGAATTCTGGCTTCAAACGGTAGCCAGTTGAGGGCTCTCAGGTCTGGGGATATGTGGGCGTTTCTCTTAGAACCTGTGATGAGTCTCGCAGCCGAGTTGATCGTGGCTCTTAGCGGGGCTGTCGATGACCTAGGGAGTCCGCATAGGGTTACTGCTCCATATTCCAAGCTTGGGATAACTAGGCCTTGAACTGCTTGTTTGAGATCGAAGGTGGGCAGATAGGGTTTCAGTTTTCGCAGGGTCTTTAGGTGGAAGTTGGCTCCCTTTGTTGAGGTGCTGATGTATTTCTGCATCTTAAGATTACTGTCCAACGTTACCCCTAGAGATTTTTCTGAGTTGACTATGAGCGGTTGTCCATTGAGAGCTGTTAGGTGCTTCATCTAGTCTATGATAGTGTGAGTTTTGTTAGGGGGAGCGATTACAAGGAATTCCGTTTTGAGGGAGTTGAGTTTCAAGTGGTTTTCGACCAGCCAAATTTGGGGGTTTTGTAGTGTGGTGTTGAGTGATTTGATGTCTTCCAGAGAGTGGATTTTGATGTATATTTGGGTGTTGTCAGCATACATGTGTTAGTGTATCTTGGAGAGGCTGAGAAGATCAGTGAGCAGTTCCATGAAAAGGTTGAATAGGGTGGGAGAGAGGGAGGAGCCTTGTGGAACTCCCAGAGGGACAGACGAGGGGATGGACAGGGATTTGTTGACCTTGAATCTTTGGGATCTATTTTGGAGGAAAGAGGCGAACCAGTTAAATACACTTCCAGACAAACCCATTCTTTGTTTCAGGAGATTCAGCAGGTTGTCGTGTTTGACGGAGTCAAAAGCTGATGACAGGTCGAGTAGGATTAGAAGACAGGCTTCATTTTGGTCAAGGATTTTTAGAGCGTCGTCTAATACATGTGTCATTGCTGATTCTGTGCTGTGACCTGCTCTGAAGCCAGATTGAAATTGGTTCAGAAGGTTGAAACGAACAATGTGACTGTTCAGTTGTATGTTAACGCATTTTTCCAGGAGTTTGGCTAACATAGGGATGTTAGAAATCGGACGATAGTTATTAGGGTCCAAGGGGTCCGCTGTGGGTTTCTTTAGGATAGGCGAGACATGCCCAGTTTTCAGGGTGACTGGAATGAATCCTTGAAGAAGGGAAGTGTTAATGATCTTGGTCCAGAGAGGTAGTAGGAGAGGAATGAAGTCTTTAATGTAGTTTGCTGGTAGCGGGTCTGTGAAGTGATTGGAGGGTTTCATCGCGTTTAACGTTTTTAGTATGGTATCTTCACTGTAAGTGTTGAAGTGGGACCATGATGCATTGTTTTTTAGTTTAAATAACGGGAGGTCATTAGCTAGGGCACCGTCTAGGGACTGAGATGGGCTCTCTTTAAAGTCTGAGACTCTAATATCTGATGAAATCACTTCCAAACTAGGCACTACTTGGAAACTCCCTTGTATTCCTCTGTTAGAAAACTAAACCTCATAGGCCACTTCCACGCTAAGGCTAAGTCTGCATTTAAAAATGAAGGAACTTTAAGCATACCCCCTTCTCAGGATCTGAAGCTAGCCACAAAGACCATTGTAACATTCAGACTTGACAAAAGCTCCGTTGTCCTCACTGACCTTCCGAAACCCAAGACCTCCCCCACTGCAAATGTTTCTTCATGATGCTGTCCGGTTTCGTACCAATAGTTTTTTAAAAAAATGACAGCATCACACCCCTGTTCCTGTCTACCTTAATTGGTGCATGAATGAAGAACACAGCTCTAAGTACAAACGGTTTAAACCTCAAAACTCCCAGATACTTCTCTTGAAATTAACCATTACTTGTGGGTTCAGATGACTTATGTTGCAGCAGCAGATGGTCTTTAGCCACTCTGCTCTAAAAAGTACATGAGTCACAGATTCTTCTTTGGCACTGCTCCACAAATATTAAGAAAGCTTCATCTTTTTAAAGCTTCAGATTTCTCCTAAAGAACCTACTTGTTTGGTTTCATTGGTGTCTAGCTGCCTAACCTTGTGACTCAATCATACCACTTCAGTATGGCTTGTTGCAGGTCTTGCTCTTTCTGTCTTTGGAAATTGATCTCTCATATTTCAATCTGCTACTCATTTGGTTTCTTCTATTGTCTCCCACTCTGATTCTGAATGCTGTTCTGTCTGTTCACCTACAAATTAAATTTCAGTCACACCATGATCTTACCTGACTGTAATTCCATCCCCTTCCCATTTCTACTTCTTTGGCCTTTGTGGTAAGACTCACTCCTATCCACTTGACTTGGCAACACTCCTAGAATTTCCATACCTTTATGTATTTTAACTGAGTCTACTGATAATGCCACTGTTGCCTAATACCTATTTTATTGTTTCACAGGGGTGTGGAATTTATTAAAATATCTACTTGTCCATGGGGCAGGTTGCTTTACAAATATACTTGTTCTGTAACAGAATCCACTTGTCCCTTTGGTGCCATGTAGTGCTGCCACAAAGTATGGAAGCAATCTCATTATATAAGAGCTCTTATATACCCTCTCTGATTATGCCAGGGCATATACCATAGTAGTGTTGAATACTAGTAATCATTTTATGTTGCTACGTTTCCGCATATCTACATACTGGGACTGATGATGGTGGTAAGCAGTAGTTCCAGGGTTTGAATGCCCTTTTGAGTATGTGCAAACCTACTAACTTGCATGTTTTAAGGGTTTTCAACAAATCTTCTCTAATCTTTCCCATACTGAGAAATGTTGGAAATTTACTCCCGAGAGTGGCAGGCGTAAACCTTCTTTCTGAGTTGGGGGGAAAAAGTGGTTGGAGGGAAAATTAACTTTCAAACATCCAGGTTTTCACATGAGCAAATCTACACATGCATATTTGCTCATGCTAAAATGTAGTTGACAAATAATTTGTAGAAGTACAATTTCTTGCCCTACTAATGTAAATTCTTGTGAATTCATAAAAGCCATATACCAAAGGTGCCCTTTTGAGACTTTCCTTAATAATTGAGCCCTTAATTTGATCTGGCGTTAACTAGGACCTTTTGTGTTTATTAAAATTCTCTCTCTCTCTCTCTCTCTCTCAGAATCAGCTGGCTTCACTGTGAGGGCCAGCATTCTGCTCTTTCACAAGGAACATATCAGTACACAAAGTAGTTTTGTTCAGTGCCAGAAACTAATGTGGCAGTGTGTGCTTTTTTGAGACCAATAAAATTTTTTGCGTTTGCCAATGTTTGTTTAATGGTGAGGGCCCGGCAGCTCTCACATCAATAAGGTTTTACAAAAGCCATGCCAAAACAAGTCACGCATTGCCAAAACTAAAAAGCTAACCACCAATATCAGACCTACTGGCTTTGCCAAGGCGTGTTTATTTTTGTTTCCCATAATCTTATTGAAACGGTTTACACGAATTTTCCAATATGAATATTTTTGGGAAATACTAGCATGCATTAACACATTTTACTAAATGATGCTGCAAAGAAATGGTACCTGGAATTTTACAGTAGTTTAGGCAAAATGTGTTGTCCCTACTTTCATTTTTTTGGGACATTTTATATTGAAAGCAAAGGAACATTAATCTTGCTTTCAAGGTTCTGCAAATATTTGCATCTAATCAGAGAGCATTCTGTAAGCATTAAGCATAGCATCATGTTGCTAAACTTTGAAACTGTGTGTACACATTTTCATACTGGAACCACTGTCAGTAGTGCAGTCAGAAAGTACATTTACTTAGAGCGCTCACCCTAATAATAAAGGCTTTCAATTAATGAACCATAAATACAAGTTTGAACAGCATTAACACATGCACACACATATTAACTTAACTACAGGCAGTACCTTCTATGATCCTTAATGTGGTCCAGCAAACTGGCAGCCAAAGGATTTGTGCTGCAGGGGGTTGGGCCTACTTGTCCCAAGGACAAAATACACATTAAAACGTATTGCCCTTGACCCCAAACAGTATGTCCTGGGCCTAGGGCAATAGGAATTCCACATCCCTGTTTTGATGTTGCTCATTTGCTGATTTTGCTCCTTTTCAGTAAGTGTCAGCAATGCATCAAATATCTTCACTATCAGCATAGAACTGCCTACTGCAGGGACACCTCAGATTTAAAGCCTTTTGCTGGATCCCCTGCCAACTAGTGGTAAATTGCCTGTGCTCCCACTTTCAACATGCTGAAACTGTCATACTCCTGACTGGCATATTTAACTTACATGTAACTTCCTAGTGCATGGCACAATAGGTATCCAAGGCCGGTAAGGTAAATGTTACTAGTGGACTGCAGCATCCATTGTGCCGTCCACTCACTACAGTGGCAGTGCAAACATGACTGCAGATCTATAATTTGTGTCATGGCTGTTACCGATTTAAACTGCAATTTTGACCTGTCAAAACCTCTCTTTTGAATATTTATTCATCACGCCTACGTAGGTCATATTGCCCACAAGGCAGTGTGCATAGTATCTGAAATAACACATGTAGGAATTTAATGTTGAACATGCCATTTCAGTGAAAAGCCCAAAAAGCGATTTTGAATATAGCAAGGCTGGCTGTTCCCCAGGAAAACACTGGGTTATATGATTACCTTAAATAATGTTAATTTCATTTATAAAACAGTTAGTAAAGTAAACGTCTTATTTTATTTAGTTATTAATAATCCAGATCAATGGTGAATGTGGATCTTTGATAAATATGAAGGGAAAAGGTAGTTTTAGAAAGTTACTTTTTCTCTTCCTAAAACCTCTGTAAGCCCATATGCATTTGTTCTCCACTTGAGGTAACCAGTAATTAGCATTTGAAGTGTGTGAAAACTGCTCCAACAGCGAAGAACAAAAGGTGGGCTTATGGGGAGGTGGTGTTGTTCACTTGATAGGATGACAAGTGACGTTCGGTCCAGGTACTAGATTCCCTTCAAAGAGGCTGCCTCTGTCACAGGCAAATGTTAGTTGACACCTGGAAGGGCCTGTCTCGGTCTTCCCCAGCCAGAAAAGTCCAATCACAGTGGACCTTTTTGACATTACACCATCATATCCTGCTTCACAGGTCTGGTTGGGTTTACATTTTACAATAGGATGCACAGGGAAACAGAATTCCAATTCACATATATATCCACTGTCGGCCTGCTAAAAAAAACCTGCTTTGTGTGTATACACACACACACACACACACACACACACACACACACACCCCTACCGAACTCAAAACCCATGTTTAGTGTACTTGAAGACTTCTGCCATTTTGTATATGCCTGGGTACTTTTATCTAATTGGTAAGGGTGTGCCCAGCAGTCGTTCCCACCCACTAGCTCATGCCAGGTATAAATGTGGAAAGTTCAGACATCCTCCTCAGAACACTCATGTACAGGAGGAAGTTCAGCAGAGGGCTGAACCTTCTGTCACAGACCTAAGAAGAACCTAGAAAATCGGACCTGTTCCCCCTACTTTTACACAGGACAGAGAAGGGGACTCCAAGGGTCATAAGGCTGACCTCCTATTTAAGCAACTAGGACACAAGAAGCTACAAAGGCCTTTTCCTGCAGCTGCCCAGTGGCAACTGTATCTGCACTGGACCCTGCTGTTTGACCACTGCCTCATACTCTGTGAGTCAAAGTGCTTACCTTGGGGTTCTGGGGGTCTATAGAACTGTAATCATGTGCTAGATTGAGACTTAAAGGACTAAAGTCAAATGGGAAAATGCTTGACCAGGATAAACATGGTAGGTGTGTATGACCTGTGCTCTATTGCGGTCAGCGTCAAATTGAGCCTAGGTCCCAGTCTACAGTGACCATTAACTAGTACTGGCACTGTCCTTCTAGGCCACATTCCTATTTAAAACTTAAAAAAATCATAACTTCTGTTCCCCTTATTTGATTTTTATCATTTTGTTTATTACATTTTACTCTATTTTTTCTAATTCAGGTTGTGATTTTTATTGTTTTGTATTTTGATTTTATTACTGTTTTGGTACTGCATGAATACTTTACACATTGCTCTAAGTTAAGAATGTCTGCTCTGTGCCATAGATATCAAGAAACTACTTTCAGAAGTCCGGCATTCCTGACGCTGTAGCAAGTAAGCAGATGTGTGTCAGGAACGTTTGGATACGGTGGTGGCATTCGCCATATCATGTAAACAGAGCAGTGTAATCAGTGTAAGCTTAAAACGGTATTTTCGGTGATCAGCAGACAGTGGCATGGTACTTGAAATAGCGTTTACAAACTGAACATACTACTTGCAGATTATAACCTGCAACACGAGGACACCAACACAGACGACGTTTATACTGTACTCACAGTACTGATGTGAGCCACATATTTATTTAACAACTATCAGGTGGTTGTTTTACAAATTCACCTGCACAACCAGTTTTAGGACATAAGTAGTAGAACACTTCTCGGTATAGTGCAGCATTTGTGCGTTTTCAGACGGCAGAATGGAGAGAGAAAACAGATCCCATTGACATTTTAGGACAAAAATACTTCACAAATATCATGAACCGGGTGATTCGTAGTGTTATAGTAAAAGCAGAACTTGAAAATGAGAATGCGTTCCTTCACGTACTTCTTTTTGGAATAATTTAAAGCTGGACAGATATGTGTTACATTTCGAATCTGCAGCAAACATGCTCGCTCGCTAGTTAATCCGTTGCCAGCAGCGGAAGAAGGAAAATAACAAATGGCTAAAAGTCTAAAAGAATGGCTGAGATACAAAGAGTTCGCAAGGCTCACAATAACTAGCGTTTTTCTACAATGCTCTATTTATTAGCCACATGCTGACGGTACAGTACGCATTCCTCCCAATCTCCCATTTGTTCACGGTCAAAATCTCGCCCGAGTGAGGGCCCAACAGCTGACGCAGCTTCAACAAGCAGCAACGGATTCTAGGTCAAGGCATCCCTTACAGGAGTCTCAATGCACATCACTCTATCCTCAGAGACAGCTCCGCATTGCGCTAACAAGAGAAATATAATACACATGGTTTTCTCCAAGGACTCCAGCAACCAGCCGTGCTCTGAACAGAACTCAATAGTACACAGAGATCCATGGCTCTGTTAGGCAAAACTGCAATAAACAAATGTCTATCTGAGCACACCCATGCCATGCACTGTAACATAGCATCCTACTCGTTACAAAACCACGTATATTTAAAACAACTTTCCCTTGCTAAGAGGCTGTTTAAAACCAGCCATTCACATTCCAAAACAGTGAGAATGCTTATATCTGTACTGCAGGAGAATATGACTTTACTTATGTGGTCATCAGCAGGGAACATTGAGCCACAGACTAGTTTGCACTCTCTGACGATAGAATAGCATGTTCAGCGAAATACGTGGCTAGAAACCTATGAACCACTAGCTTGGAGACCTACGAGGTTACAAGTACGCCTGATGAGGATGGTATTTTTTTTCGTAAAGCAAGCATTTACCCAAGTAAGAGCTAGAGGGTCAGATGATAAAAATGATGAACAGAAGTTTGTGAAGGAAAAAATAAGTTTTTGGAGCTTGGCAAATTCAAAAGGAATTTGTGCTGCTTACAAAAGGCTAGATGAAGGTGGTTCCAGTGATTAGGGACGAGATACCAAAAAGCACAGCCACCTAATTTAGAGCAACAAGTCCTGGCGACCACCATTTGTTGTACAGAGCAGAAGATAGATTGAGAAGGCTGGTAAGGAAGATTTCGTTTTTGAAGATAACAAGAGTTAAAAGCCCAATACCACAGACAGTATTTTTTTTAAAAACAGTCTTTATAAATAGCAAGCCAGTAAAGCATGGCTAAAAGATGAACGTTTGGAGAGTGGGGAGACAGGCTGAGTGGGGAGACAGGCTGAATGGGAGACAGGCTGAAGAGGAGACGGGCAGCCGAATTTTGCACAATTTGGAGTTGGAAGATCAGGTTGTGAGAGAGCCCAAAAAGAGAGGATTACCATATCGAGCTTCAGACAAAGACCAACTGGACCACAGTTTCCCTGAGGTTAAGAAAGAGAAATAAGATAGTTTTCCACAGAAGACTAATAAAAAAGCAGTTAGCAAAGTTTGAGTGATAGGCGCATTATAGAAGGAAGAGTAGAACATGACAGAGATTACGAACAGTGGAGGAATAGAAGTGGGGCCAATATGGGAGGGCAAGAGAGACAAGAGTTGCGAACAATAAGCTCATCAGTTTTCTCTGATTAAGCGTAAACCGGTTGGCAGTCATCCACTTAGTAACATCTGAGAGGCAAAGTTGGAAGTTGCCAATGGCGAACTGGGTATTACCGTCCACTATGAATAACATTTGTATGCTGTCAGTATGGGACGAAAGCTTAAGACCAAATTATTTGATGAGACCAGGGTAAAGACATAGAAGTTGAACACAGCAGAGCTCAAAAAAGAGCCCAGCTAGACATCACAGAAAGAAGTTTAGTGTTAGAGCAGGAAACGAGGAAGACGTACAGCTTGAATATAATAAGTTATAAAGGACGAAAGCCAAACAAGGGCTTGATTCTGTACGTCAGACAGGGATGGTCAAGACAGGATAAGAAAATGAGTGGCCATGTATTTGTATTAAGTAGGACTGCATCTTGGCACAGATTATTTTAAGTTTCTGTATTAATTAGGTCTTTACATCAGCCAGTTTAACTTAAGGTGCATATCCACAATAACTTTGAGAAAAGGAAGTTAAATAGGTTTTGCTACGCAGACAATTTATTGAGGATTTACGCAATATATATGCGTGGTGGAGATATGTTAGCCTCATTAATAAGGCACAAGTGGCGATAAAGCATTTGCGTGGTACTGACTTTTGGTAAGATAATGAAGATTTTTGATTGCATTGGATAAAATAGAAGAAAAGATGCAGCAAATTGTGGATGTGCTTAATTTGTACTACAACCAGCAAGGTATAAAACTGAAATTAATCATCTTATATGTTTACTAATAAAGATGTGTGGCGTAGAAACAATATGTCACATTCTCTTTGCAATAATTATAAATTGTAGCCCCTTGGCAGAAAATATTCTGAATCTCACATATGCTTCAGAATATTAAAGAAAAACATTTGAAACGTGAATTCTCCCTCTAAACTACCCTCCTTCCCCATCAAACTGGAACCTAACTGAGGAAAATGGGTAAGGAATTTGTAAGAAGGTGTAAGACTGAGAGGAACAGAAGGACCTATTGATATGATGAGATAGGATCGACCCCTTCATACTAAAGTGGCATGTACCCCTTGTCAAAGTACCTGCTAAAGGGAAAACTGGTAACCTGATGTTAAGATTGGCCCTCAAATCAAGCTAATCTAGCAGGGGATCTGAAGGGGAGCAACAAAGCATGAATGCATGCCTTCAAAGCGAGTACAAGATTATCAGTACTGATTCCTACAAGATGGGCCTCTGTCTAGAGTGCCATTGTGGTTGAATCAGAATTGACTGGAATGGGGCATGCAACAATTGCCATTGGCTGATATTAATTCAAGCATTCCATTCATCACCTATGTGAGCTTTGAGACAACAGTAGACTACATTCTGCATTGAACCACTTCCACAGTCTACCTGCAATTTGCTTTTGTTGTACTAATTAATTCAGTTACACTGATTGACTTTATTGTGACGAGGCTTGCAAAAGTCTATGATTCATGCATTATACACATACCTGTCTGGATGTTGCTGAAGTTGAAGACTTCTAGGTTAAACATGGTTTTTGAGACCATTAGATGCTCAAGTTCACCTCTGGTATAGAGGGTAGCTGTTGGGAATTGTGTTACTGATTGGGGGGGGAGGGGAGAGATCCTACTCAAGCAGCAACCACAATTCTGGTCAGAGTGAAACAGAAGCAAACCTGTGCTTTACCCTCAGGTAGCTTGGCACACTGCAGTCCGGCTTAACTTAGAGGCAATGGGTCAAAGTATGTATGCAGCACTTCATGGAAAGTCAACTAGTGATTACAAATAGGATAGTTTAAGACATAATTACACAAAAATACCACCACTCAAACATTATAAAGTGCAAATTTGCAGTTAAACCAGGGGATAAAAAAAAACAGCTCATTGCTGCGGATAAGATTTCCAGGACAAAAAAGTGCATCACAAAATTGGCATAGCTCCACTGCACTTCAGGCCACTGACTTCATTGGCATTAGATTTAGATTATTTTAGACTGCAAATTTACAGTGGTAGAGTAGTCCAAAGCACAGTCATATAGCACTAGCAGGAGGTAGGTGGCCACTGTGATTACGAATAAGCCAGGCTGCATGAAGAAAGTTTGCCACTGTAACAACAACCACTTCTCCAGTATCTGATCGTAAAACTCTTAATGCAATTAAAACCCAAGAGCATACACACTGGTTTTAGCCATTTCCCACATGGGCGGGAGTAGAGATTGCAAAAACAAAAAGCAAAATGGTGCCGTTTCATCCTCTAACTTGCAAGGACACATACTAGAACTGCATCTGTTTTCAAGCCAGTTTATACAGAAGCTGTTTACAGGCAACATACTGTACTCCATTTGAGGTAAACATTGTTTTGCTTGACACCCAGGGATGACATCAAGAAAAGAGTCATAAACGGGGATTATTTTATATTATATTTTTATTTTATAATCTAGAAAAGTGTCTGTCAAACAGCCCGACTTGACTCTCTTCAGTTCCCACACTAATAAATACTCCTTAAACATAACTTTGATAAAGGCAAGCCAAGGAATCCTCTCATAGCCATTAGGATTGAGAAGTACCTTTAAGGGTAGTCTATACAGCTCCATCTCCTTTGTGGACCAGAGCCTGTGCCAATGCAGTAATGGTCTGGGTATCAAATTATAATGGATCGGGCAGATACCTACATCTAACAAGCATTTACAATGCAACGGTTTCGCCTTTGGAAAAGTTCGAGCTATTGGCATTGTAAATGACAAAATTAGTATTTGTGTTGGTTTTGAAAACAGATAAATAAATGGCATTGTCATTTACAATGCCAATAGCTTAATCTCTCGCAAATGCGAGACCTATTACATTTACACCCACACACCCACACATAGATGTGGTGGTGTTGGATCTGATGGATGTGGTGGTGTTGGATGTGGTGGTGTTGGATGTGGTGGTGTTGGATGTGGTGATGGTGGATGTGGTGATGGTGGATGTGGTGATGGTGGATGTGGTGATGGTGGATGTGGTGATGGTGGATGTGGTGATGGTGGATGTGGTGATGGTGTTGGATGTGGTGGTGGATGTGGTGATGGTGGATGTGGTGATGGTGGATGTAGTGGTGGTGGATGTAGTGGTGGTGGATGTAGTGGTGGTGGATGTAGTGGTGGTGGATGTAGTGGTTGATATGGTGGTGGATGTGGTGGTTGATGTGGTGGTGGGGCACACCATCTTCACAATCTCTGACACCATGCCATTAACATTGATAAAATGCTGTCAAGTTGTGCGTTGTGCCATGACTTTCCACCAAATGCGGCCAAAAGCCACAACACACCATTATCTTTGGTCAGATGCTTTCGAGGTATGCACCGCGGCCATATCTTTTTATCCGATGCTGTTGAGGTGCACCATGCGCCAGTATCTTTAATCGGGCACTTCGAAGAGTACATATTGAGCATCACCTTCGATTGATTGCTTTAGAGGTGCAAACTGTAGGAAGAAGGTCAGCGGCAGCAAAGAATCATCTAGAGAAGGCCTCAAGCCTTGACCCTAAACGTTTCTGGATTGGCTTCAATATACTCTTTATGTTGGCTTACTTTTTCTGAGCTTTGGTGCTTCGATAAAGTTCGTGGGGACTTGCGTCTCTGTATATATATATTTTAAAAATCTATATAATTTCTCATTTCAGAACATCAATCTGGCACCGTTTTAAGTTCTGCATAGAGAGAGTTTTCTGAAAGTGGCGCTTGCTGCGCTCGGACACATCCAGCCATATTCCTGGCTGTCCCTGTGCCCTCACCAGCCTCTGAAAGCCGCCTTTGTTTGCTTGGGGTGGGTGAGGGCCCCGTTTTGCCCCCTCCTGACCCACGTGGTGAATACCACTCTTGTGCGTGGCGACCCCTCAGTGAGCACCCGGCGCAGATGCAACCAGAGAGTGTGCGTTTGGATGAAGACCCCGGTCACGCTGATGTGCCCAGTTCGCTCTTTTCTGTTCAACAGCGCCCCCTGGCCCGGCCGAGACAGTCCAAAGACTGTAGATATGACGAGCGTCATCCCGGTTGTCCGACCAACCCCCAAAAGCAGATGTCGGCAGGGTACAACCACTGAAATATCGACTAAAAAACATCCCAAGGCCACCTAACGGTCTTCAACCATAGGTTTATTATTCCACCTGCGGTCGTAGCTTTAGAGTGCTGCTCCGCACGTCACAGCGCTCAGTCAGTGGGACATGGACGAAGCTAACGAAACGTCACTTCCATGACACAACACAACCGGAGCATCAGTTCTTTCCTTTC
This sequence comes from Lissotriton helveticus, assembly GCF_964261635.1. Classification (NCBI taxonomy): domain Eukaryota; kingdom Metazoa; phylum Chordata; class Amphibia; order Caudata; family Salamandridae; genus Lissotriton; species Lissotriton helveticus. Next base: position 914,878,983 of record NC_136059.1, on the reverse strand, counting down.
TCGCTTTACAGACTAATGTAAACGCGCCAGCAGACAGGATAACGGTGATAAATCAACTGAAACACCAGGGCAGTAAAAGAGTAGTGTAAAAACAGCATAAGGCGCGCAGTGTAACAAGCTACGAAGGTGCGCTCTCCAAAACGGACTGAATAACCCCTCCACAGAGGGAATTTACATCTCAAGGGGTAACCCAGCGCGAGGGTCAGGGGCTCATTCCAATGCTAAATACAATTATCTCTGCAAACAGAAGGATAACATCTTGTCCCTGTGGAAAGAGGGGAGGCTGTTCTTCTGAAAGTGCCGCGTCTTTTAAATGTTAAACTCATCAACAGGAGTTAAGTGGGCACCCCCGGGTGCCGGGCGGGCTCCTCTGCCCACAGAGGCTGCTAATGGCTGGGTGGATGGCTTTCAATTAGACGGATGGCACCCGCATCGAGATGCCATTGTTCGCCCACCCCAAGGTAGCGGCCCCACCCAGGAACGCCCATTGTCGCCTCGTCCTTCCCACGGAACCCTCCCCGCCCCGTGCGGCGGCCCTCGGCGGTCTGTTAACCAGCCTGCAGGCCTGTGTGACCGGAGGAACCGGAATGAGCCGACCCTTGCTCCGGACACTGAATGCACACCTGCGGTCCGTCATTCCTGAACTCGGGGAACGGCCTCGCTGACCAGAGGGTCGCCAAGTGCACTTCAACCACACACACACAGACAGGCGATATATAGTGCTGTCTTCGTAAGGGGTGGTAGATACGTCCTCCTAACGTCAAAAACAATACAGTAGTGACCATTCGTACAATCTCAAGTGCCCACCTGGACCACATTGGCTCTGGAGAAAACTCCTAAATTAAGAATCACAGATCTTGTTTTATATATCTTTTGGTTACTCTCTGTAAACACTCATGCATTATTATTTTAAATAATACTGAACGCACCCAGCTCTCAAGGGGCGATGCCAGGCAGCCCTTTCTACAGTATACCCGAGGCTGAGTCTGTCCTTCCAACCTTTCTGTCCTGTATGTGACGCATGTGGATGTGGGCAGGTAGCACGGGGCACGCTTAAAGGCCTCTTGGCGCTTTAATGACATATTCCGTAGCTAATTTCTGGCAATATTTTGGTAGTCTGCAAGGAAAAGCAGATTACAATCCTTAAATTTGCAGTTCCACATCGGGGGCAGACACCGCTGCAGGCCGCAAGCACTCATCACACACATCGGGGGCGGACACCACTGCAGACCGCACGCACTCACACACACACACACACACACACACACACACACACACACACACACACACACACACACACACACACACACACATCGGGGGCAGACACCACTGCAGGCCGCACGCACTCATCACACACACATCGGGGGCAGACACCGCTGCAGGCCGCACGCACTTATCTCACACACAGAGCCACACACACAAGGACAGACACCGCTGCAGGCCGCACGCACTCATCACCCACATAGGGACAGACACCACTGCAGGCCACAAACAACCATCATGCACACACATCGGGGGCAGACACCGCTGCAGGCCGCACGCACTCATCACACACACATACAGGCCCGACCCGCCATCTCGAGTCTCCGCAGCTCTCCGGTGTTCACCTCGATGGCCGGCGGCATAGGTGGGCCCGGCACCAGATCAGGGCAGGAGGGCACAAGTGGTCTCTGGTCCCACAGCCCCGCCAAGATGCCCACTTGCACACCAAGAGCAGAGACCGGGGCAGAAGAAGGGTGCAGGCGCCGAGGCTGGGGACATGGAGCTGCGCCAGAGGGCACCGAGGACGGAGCAGCTGACCGAGCCCGGGCACCATGAGCTCGCCCTTCCCTCTGCCCCGGCCGAGGCCGCTTGTTGCTAGGTGCTTGGGTGTCGGGCGAAGGAGAGGGTTGTGGCGAAGGAGGAGGGAAGGTCGGGTCAAGGTGTTTCGGCTGTTTAAAAAGGGAGAACATTCCTAGAAAACACTAACAGGCAACTCACGTGGTGTCTTGAAAAAATGCTGATTTTTTTTCGCTGCACGTGCCCACATTCTGTGCAGAGCCTGCACAGGCTTCATAGCGCCGCGGCATAATCCGTCTGGCGGCCTCCCGCATCGCTGTCCACTTATCCGAAAGCCGTTACGTAATACTAATACAATACTGTCCTACATACGCGCGGCGGCTCGAGCTGTCCTGTGGCACGACCTGGAGCACCAATACATTAAGAGCTCAGTAACCATCCTGGACCAATCTCTAAACAAAAGCCAACGTGGGAAGAACGGACTACCACAAGCGCAGAAGAAGAAACAATAACTTAAAATGATCATTTATAGCTTTTCATCCATTAACATTTGCCAAATATACAGCAGAATCCTACCTCTAGCCCGTTAGACTCTTTTACATCGTATATGTATATTTTTTAAGTTCAAATGAAAACGGCTCAAAACAAACCAAAAAAAAGCCGCTGTGATTCCCATTATTCACCCAAAACCAGTCAGTTAGTTTACTGCAGTGACCGCGTGGCTTCACATAAGTGTACAAGGACCTCCTATATCCTGTCTGACCATGGGGTGTCGCTGCTGCATGACCATTTCGGTTTTTGAAAAGAGAATATGTCCGTGTTGCAAGCCTATTTTAGTAAAAAAAAACAAGCAACAGAGAGTGAAAGGGGAGGGGGGGCGGGAACGGGCACAGAACAAAATACCTAAACTTACAAAGTGAAAACACATTTATAAACAAAATACTCCTTACCTGATCCCTGATCGCTTCGTGGGAACTCGAATCTTGAACTAACTCCAACAACAGACGCATGTAAAATGAAGAAAAAATGGCGACTCGAAAAAAAAAATTACACACCCCCACCGCCGCGATGACGAACAGAAGTGGGTGGAGAAGTAAAAAATGGCGGGAACGCCCCCGAATCTGGTCCGGCCTTGACGGACAGATCCGGCACCCAATGGCTAGCCTCCATTTATGGAGCTAGCCAATGGGAGCCGGGGGACGTTCCTGAAGTCCTTATTGTAAACACAGGATTTCGCCTGCGCCGAAAAGATGCGCAGAGCGCAGCCTTCGGCAGGCGAAACCCAAAAATTGAGGAAGACGAGGAGTGTCCTGTGGGAGATTTATTACGCCTCCCAATGAACCGGTTTTCAACCATGACCAGTTAGTCAGCCTTCACATGTCACCATATCTCTGACCCATATATAGCTGTGCTTTTAACTTTTGCATCATAAATATCCAGCGCAGATGTTAATGAACTAACCTGTGTTTTCTTCCACATGTTGACCACAGCACAAGCTTCCTAATGGAGCTTCAAGGTGCTCTTACTGATCTGCGCAGACAATTTGAGTTTGTTCCTCAGACACCCAAATATACAAACTTCTGAACCTGTTTCAAAGGACCCCACTGCACCAAAATATTCACACTCATTGCTTTACTGGGGCTGAAAACCATAAACTTAGGACGTGTTGATGTTTAGTCCCAATCCCTTGTCACTACAAAAACTTTTCAAGCAGTCTATTATAACCTGCAGACCGTGCAGGGTTTTAGATATTAAAAGAGTGTCATCTGTAAACAGAAGAGCAGGAATGTTATGAGATCTCGGTTTCCGGGCATCATTACCAAGGAACTCTAAGACTTTTATTAGCTCATTAATGTGCAATGTGAACAAGGTCAGTGTCAAGACCCCTGACAGAAGCCTATCTCGATCCTAAAGGTGTCAGGTAGTGCACCTTTGTTTCCATATCCTACTCGTGCTAAACTGGAGACATGCAATCTTATTAAGGACCCCGATTTGCATCAACCTTTCCCAGAGTTTTGTCCTGGGAATGGAGTTGAATGCTGATCTTAAATCAACAAAAAGCATATAAAGGTAGCCCCCATCTAGAGTTACAGTTTTTCAAAAATTCTTCAAAAACTGGGTATTTGGTCTATTATACTGAGGTTTTTTCTAAACCTCGTCTGCAAATCTGATAGTTTATAGTTTGTACGAGCCCACTCAGACAATTTCCCCAAAACAAGATGGCAAAATAATCTCTTTGAAGCATCAATTAAGCTGAGGGGGCTGTAATTGTAGGGATCATATCTACCGTCCTTGTTAAATATCTGGACTACCTTGGCTTTCTGCCAAGATCTAGCAATGAAACACCTTCCAGAACTGATCGCAATAACAAATAGAGATAGGGCCCCAAAACAAGAGGTTCGGATGCCTACTAGTCTGTCCCCAGGGACACAATTAAAGCCGGGTGCTTTCTGTGGAGCTATCGCCTTTAAAGCCTCAAGAATATCTTTGAGCAAAAAATCCATTGGATTATCTTTTACGTCAGATGATGCAGACCCTGAGATTTTAGCTTTGGTTGTGATAACACAGTTAACTGTATACATACACATACAATGTTCTATCACCAGCTCTAGTAGCAAATCATAGTAAATAGTAGAACAGCATGTCGACTACTATGAGCCACTATACCCCAGAACGATTTATTAACTTCTACCCTGGCTTTTTCCACCAAATCACCCACATTCCCAGTTAATTTTGGCTTGGGTCAGGGTGTCTTTGTAATTCTTTATAGCCCAGAATATTTCTCCTCTATTACCAGCTTTAATCAACCTAATTAGATTAGGGTTGGCCAGTATGCATTGGCCGCTGAACCAAGAGCATTGTGGGTTGGTTTACATGCCTTACTTCCACTCTTAGTTAAAAATATCCAAAGTCTGTTGCACAACTCTTCATGGAGATTAAGTATAGACACAGCATCTCGACCTATGGCCCCAGTGAGGTTCATCACATCCAAAATGTCTGCAACAAGCCTATAATTATTTGCCAATACATTCATATACCTGGAGACAGAGGCCCATTTTAGAGCCCGCTTGCTGTTTGAGAGGCCTAGTTTCCTGGTAACTTAGAAATAGCACGCAAATGATCCTGAATCTCAGGCCTATTGATAGTTAGTTTAAGAGTGTTTTGGTTGCTATGAGGACAATTGATAACCACCATGTCAATACAGCTCCTTTGACTGAGCCTCGTGAAAGTGTAGGGAAAATGTGATCAGACAGTGACCTGCTGTTATATACTCTTAGTCCCATATGCAATGATAAACTCAGCCGCTGACTCACTAACTTAACAGGGTTCAGATATAACTGGGGAATACTACAAGGTACATCTTCCTCTACTGTTAGATTGAATAACAAGGGGCCTAGAGGTTCAAAAGTTACGCTACAATCAGCTGCAACAATCACTGGGTAACCAGGTGATAAAGCATCAATAGCCTCCTCAAGGATGGGAAAAGTTCCTGACGGCCTATTCAGCCCACTTATCCTGTTATAAATATTGTATATGTGGAGAGAGGGCCTTCCCCTATCAAGAGAAAACCCCAACACAGCTAAAGAGTTTATCTTTAGCCTCTTAATCCTGCAAGCCAGCGTGTTCTTTACTCAAGTGATTAGCCCACCAGCAGACTGACATCCACTTTGTGATGTAGCTCAAAAGAAGGTTGTAAATCCTGTTCTATATATAGGCTCTGTAAACCAGGTTTCCTGCAAAAAAACCAAATATTAAATGAATCAATAAAGCCCACAAGTTCGATCAGCCACTTTAAATTTTAAGCCAGCTATATTTCAGGAACGTAAATTCCACACTCCAGGGTGCATCCTCGGAGGAGTAGGAGTAGTAATTGGATTTGCTGGGGATAATAACAGTCAACCCATGGTTTGTCCCAGGCCCTTATGCTGACAAATGTGTAAGGATTCACGAACTCTCCATATATAGTTCAAGTGAGGTTTATTTACTAACAGCATATAATCACAGCATCTCCAGCTGAGCAGTGCTCACCAAATGTTACACGTTCAAATTGCCAAGCTTCTATCACTAGGTCTACAGTGACCTCTTAACATTCTATGCTCAACATACAAGTCCTTACAAAATGCTCTGGTCTGCTCCATTTACAGTCAGAGGAGCACTGAGCTTCAGACAGATACTAGTTGTCATGGGGCAAGGAAAGCAAACCTCCAAAGCAATAATCCCATCTGCCAAATCACGGGAGACCAACCTTATCTCAACAAAGTCTAGATCACCCTCTGGTGAAGTGTATTGTTTTGACCCAACAATGCCCCAACAATGTCCTGTCAGATAACGGGCGGGCATTTCCGAACATTGCATATCCAGCGAATCACTTTATAGGTTAACGATTTATGGTCTTCTATTGCCCCTTCTAGCAGCCTAGGAACATGGAGAATAAAAAGGCATTAAACTAGCAGGAGGAGCACCGATGTTATCATAGAATCGGACGTGTACCAACTTCGCTGTCCTTGGCCTAATGCATTGTAGTGTAGTTCCTATTATCCCAATAGGCTCTGCGCATTGGAATAATACCTTCAATAGTATAGGCCTAGACCAGACGTTAACTAGGTCTACTACTGTCGATATTAGACTTAAAGTTTTGGGTTTGCCAGCTAGCTCAGAGTTCACTAGAAACTTTCTCAAATAGGCAAGGAGGAGTTGAACCTCCCTGGATAGACAAGAAGGGATTTAGTTTCTGACAACCATAGAACATGACAACTTTGCTCTCCCCTAATCAAGAGTATATCTCTAGAGTCGTGTGAACAAAAGGCAATTTATTTTACTCAGTCAGTACGTGCATTCTTAGTCTCACCAGTTTGTAGAGAAAAGGAAGAGACGGGCGTGTTCAATAAAAGATGTTATTTATGGATCAGTCTCTTTTCTCATACTAGAGAAATGGATCGATATCGCAATACTTATGGTTAAGTAAAGTGCATACATTAAAAGCAGAAGTATAAAATAATACTGTAAAAACATTGATATGGTTTCTAAGCCATATGAAGGTTTAAAATGAATAAAATATATTACATACACATATACATTTGACTAATCGTACTCAACTGGTGTTTCTAACTACGCCTACCCCGTGTACCTGACATAAGCCTAATACGTGGGCGGGAATAGAAAGTTACAGTTTAAGTTAAGTTTGTTTTGCCAAGTGACTGACTAAAGAATTCTCTGCGAGGGGTTATTCAGTTCTGTACCTGGAATCTAGGTTGAATGAGGGATGGTATCTCTCGTCTCTGGTCTCGATATTCCAGGCTGCCTGCGAGGGCTACCCGGAAGCGCCGGTGCTGGATTTCTCGGCAGGAGAAAAGGCAGCTTCTCGTTCTCAGCGCGTCAGGAAGGCGGGGCTGCGCCAGCGGGGTCTGCTCTGCTCTGGGCTTCGGCAAGTCTGGCTGCTCCGATCTCGTCACCACCGCGTGTGTTTGCATAGGGCAATATCGGTAATATTTATACCTTTAAGGTGCCGAGATTGACGTAAGGATGGACATAGATACGTCAATAAGGATGTCATACGACCAGGTCGTTAGCACATTCTTTTGCTGAAGTTCTCGATGAAATCAAAACAATGGCCGCAGGGTTTTTCCCAGGTTGTCATAGGTTTGATTTGTTTTGAGAACTCCGTATGCCTTATCAGGGGCTGGAGGAATATCGCTTGTCTAATTAGATGGCAAGCGTTATGACCTAATCAGATAACACGTTCCTGTGCCGTAGTGTGGCTTTATCAGATAACGGTTCCTGCATCATGGGGGTTTTCTGCATCATGGGCTGGCTGCTAGTTAACTTGTTAACCAGAATAGGGTCAGGAATAGGGGGATCAATACAGAACCTATAGGAATACATCACACCCACTCCACGCTAACTATGGACATATTTACTAATCTATGCATAGTAAAACATACTATAGAGTATTGTGTATACCTTACCACCCCAAAATAATACATAAATGCATTTTGAAATTATCAAATATACGGAAAAAAATGCAGTCACATGTATTGTATGCATTCAAGCTGTAGAATAATGCTAAAGTAATCACGCATTTGTATACATTATTGCTATTTGGTATATGAGAATTTACACATGAAATGGCTCTTAATACAGAAAAAAAGGTTCGAGACCATTTCATCACAGAGTATAATAACAATGAACATACCAGCGGGCAGCTAATGTCTATAAGTATCTAAAATTAGGAATTTTAGTTCTCTAAGAATAGTTCTTACTTTAAGCAGAAGATAAGTGTCCCGAAAAAATATGCAAAAATATTCTTGGGGCTGCTGAAAAAATTGCTGTCCGTGAACTGGAGGGAAAATTGTTCATGTGACTCTATTATTAAAGTTGAAGGCCAAATTCAGGGAACGCCGTGTGCGAGCTTGCTCAAAAGTCTCTATTTCTGCTCTGGTGAGAACATCATATCATTTAGGCTTTCGAAAAAGTTGTCAACAGCTTCCTGGGAGAGTTCCACTAACTCGGAAAAAGGTGTAACCATGCATTCGTGCGCATGATTGTCTCCATTGACGTTCTGATTTGGATTGCTGACAGAAGGTCGTACCTGATCGATGCTGCTTTCATCTTGAACTTCACTACCCCTTAATCGTAGTGGTGAAGCTTCCACGAATGCAGTCATCAGGATTGGTAGCCGTTGAGGGTAGCACAAAGCATGAGCCTTGATTGGACTCAACAATGTTTCTGCATCCATTGGCGCATCCGATTGTAGCGTCAGACAGGTGTCTAACACGCATTCTTCTCCGCATAGCAGGCACCTTAATACAGGTAAAACACATCGTTGCCACATTGGTCGAAATGATAGAAACCAAGTCATGTTCAGGTCTCTAAGCCGGGATAGTCCCAGGATTTTTGATATCCGGTCCCGGTATCAAATGGCTAGGATTGTTTCTTCCCTTGTCGCAGGTGTTTTGTCTGTGACATGGTTTGCCATAACGAAATATAAGGACCAAGAATAGGATTCCTGCAATTAGTCCCAAAATGAGGGGAAGTCCGCCAAAAATCGAATGGACGAAATCTGGAAAAATACCCAGTATGGTTTTGAATGGTGTTAATGCCATTGAAAATACTGTCTTAAATACCTTTGAGACTCCACTGGCATCAGAAATATTTAAGATTTTATTCAGGATTTCTGCGAAATGTATGGGGGAATTAGTTGATAATAAGGAGTGTATCTCTGCAGTCGTCCTTGCGACTTGGAGATCATACGTTTCTTTTGATGACGTGAGCCTGGTCGGCGTCTGAAGAAGCACTGTTTTCATTCTGCTTAAAGTATCTATTCGAATAGAAGTAATTTTCAAGTTGGGCCATGCCCTTGCCTCCCTGTCTGGAAAGGAGCTGGGGAACAATGAATGTCCACAGCACTTTACCTTCGCAGTCGTAGTTACGAGATAAGGAGTCCCGGGCATAAGACTACAACATCTGCGATCTACAATTAGAATGTAACTCCCATTATAGAGTCTTTGAAAGAATGGTTCTATCTCTGTTGCAGGTGCGCCTAGCTGGTGACATGAAAGGTTATTTGAGTTCCCTCCACAGGCTCCGTGCAAACTAATTCCATTACACAGAAGTATACCGCTTAGTGACATTGCACAATTATTGCCACTAAGAAACACTTTCTGTCCTTTATTACTGACACATGCATGTGAATAGGGCAGGTTCCATGTTGTTTTAACGTACCTTTTTCCCAATTTTTCGTACATGCCAGCCTGTATATATTTTTGGCAGTATTGAAACCTGAAGGTTGAAATTGGAATATTAATTATCCCATGTATTATCCATTCACTGACAGGTCGTTCTGACATTGTCACTGGTAATCTTTCGAGTTTCTCAATGCTCAGGATTGTATAATCAGCACCCTTTTGTGCCATACTGATTTGTCTATCAGTAAGGTTAAAGATATGGAATAGTGACGTTGTGTTGATTAAACGCCAAGGCACATAGCCTGAACGCAGATTTTGTAACGTCCAGCCAAGCTGTACAATAGAACGCAATTGAGACTGACCGTGTTGTAACAACAGTAAGTCTTGCGATAATATGTCTATTGCTGAAGAAACAATGCTGTCCAAAGAAAAAATTCTGGAGGACAGAGTCATTAACCCATTGTCCACTACAGAAAGTGATTTTTCCAAATTAATACGGTCAATTTCCCGTATCCTTTCTGCTGTCTCAATTTGAGTAACCTTCCAGGCCTCATTGTATGCTGCATATATGGAGGCTGCTATGAAACGTTTTTGACGCTGTTTGTGTGGTCCCATAATGAAATCACGCAAGTGAGCACCATCAGTAAGTAGAGTTAGGTGTTGCTTAATTTCTGCCAGTGTGGAAGTTTGTAGCCATTGAAGGCATAATTTGCCCACACTGTAGGTGGTTATTATTCCTGGGTGATGTCTTTGGGGATATCTAGGGTCTGGCCTGGTCATTTTGAACCCCTGTGATTTGTTCAGGAATCTGTCTTGACAGTTATTAGTATCTGTGGGCCAGATCAACCACTGTTTCCAATCAGGATGTGTTCTGTTTTGGTTTAATACATAGTTTACGTCTATCTCTTCAGCTATAGAGCTATTGCTGTACATTGTTGGTTTAGGAATAGACGGTTTATTTAAGTCTTTGATTTTGGCTAGGCCAAGGCAGGTGGTTTGTTGAACAGTGTCATTTAAAAATATGATTTGTTCTGGGATCATGCAGGCTCTAAACATGGATTCTATACCCTGTACTTGCCATTCCTTTGTACCCCAAACACTTTTCAATTCAACATTTTTGTCCCAATAATCAAAACCAAAAGTATTCATTTGTTCAAAGAATGAGTCTGAATATATCAATTTCGTGTTTGTTATCATGGTCTTTGTCCCTGTCTTATTTGACAATTTAAAATAAAATGTTTCAGCATTACTTGTGTTAAAACCTGAAAAATATGAATATTTGTCATAAAAGGTTCTTGAGCTTCCTTTTGGAGGGGTTGCACAATGTTCCCATTGATTATAATTTAAAACATTTCTAGGTTGTGCAGATCTATGTAGAAAATGGTTACCATAGTGGTTATAACAGTACATACTATCATAATTTGTCGAACCCTGCAAATAATCATGTTTGGTAAATTTAGCAGACATCACTAAGTCAGACATCATATTATTTATACTTTCGAAGTCCCAATCATCAGCAAATGAGCTTGGTTTTACAAAGTCACTCAATGAGATCTTAATTTGGTGTGGATATTTCAGGATTTCAACCGGACCATAGATTTCGTAGTCAGTGTTGTCCCATGCTATCCCACCGGTATAGGATTGGCTGTGAAGTTGACTGAAGAAAGTTCTCTTTTCTCGACGTGTGAAGATGTGTGTGGTTTGAGGATCAAGTTGATTTTCTGACTTGCTGTGTCCATTTTAGCATATTTTCCCTCAATGAAGCGTCCCAAAGTTAGTACCATGATGAGCCAAAGTATGAGGATAAATGCACCAAAACCCACCCAAAATTCAATCCATGGAGAAATCAGATATGTTTCTTTCAGTTGTTTCAAAAGTTCTTTAGCTTTATCTTTAAAGGTTTTTGATGATGGCTGTGTCTTTGATTCACTGAAGCCTTCAGAGGAATCATCGAAGTTTATGAAGTAGCCGGATGCAGTTCTGTCAATTGTTCCAATTGCTTCAGGATTACTGTTTCTTGCATTATCATTTGGTACTTCATTGTAGATTGGTGTGTCTCTGCTAAATGTTTTTATTTGGGTTTTCAGAGGTCTAAGTTCCATTGCATTGTTGCATAGTCCTTGTTGTTCTTCTGTAGGCGTTTCGAATGTGATTAGCCTCTTTGTTAGGACCTCTGTACTGGTAGCAAACCTTGGTGTTCTGCTACTCATTGGGAGTCCACTTGGCCTACTATTTGTTATCGGCCACATGATTGTGGTTTTACCAGGTTGATGGATACAACTCGGTTCTCCTTTTTACCAGGAAGCGGCGGTAGTACAACTGATCTTGTCCCGTTGATAGACAAGACAGGAACTGCTTTTCTGTAAGAAGGCCCAAATTCCTTCTTTACCGCGATCTTCTCCCTGACTAGATCCCCGACTTTTGGAATCCAGACAGGTCTTGCTGGGACAGGTGGTGGTTCTTCAGTGGTTGTTGGCTGCTGTTTCAACTTTATGTTGCTCAGGTCTTTTCTTGTTTCGTTTAAGTCCTGTAAAATAGCCAAACGGTCTTTGATATCAAAGCTTTTTTCCTTCACCACTGAAGTCTGACTGTCAAGGTCAGAGATTAACATCCTAGTTCCAAATAATAATTCGTACAGACTGAATCCCTTCAGAGAATTTCTTGGCAGGTTATTTAGACTACGTTGGACACTTATTAGATGTTTGACCCACCCAGCTCCCGAACCTAATATCCTTTCCGTTATAGATTGCTTTCTGCCTTGGTTTTTTCTTTACACCATCCCGTACCCTCAGGAAGGAAGTGAGAAGAATCCCGCTGTGCTATGCTCATTTGGCCATGTTTCCCCACAGGCTTGAGGGCTAATGTGAAAACATGGGTCAAACGTAGCATGTTCCTAGCGTATATGCCATTTAGACTCGCAAATCTTTGTATAACAGTCCAGACGTCAGCCGAGTGCTGAGGATCTACATTATAAGTGGAAACTAGCCTGTATATGTTAATCGGACGCTTTGCTTTTTACTGTTGATTCTTTCTGGAGTGAAACGCAATGGTAGTATACCGTTTCTCTCGCCACTGCGATTCCTGTTGCAGTTTGGGCAGTTTTTTACAAACATGGTGTGATGCAGGCTCATGCCTGGCCACCAGTACCTTGATTGTAATTCTTCCAGAGAATCTTTTAGTTTGAGGTGTCTAAGACCCTCGCCCATATGTGCGTCTGCAATTAACAAGGTTCTCCTGTCCATGTTTGGAATCACTCTATCCCCCACTCCAGGGATTCGAGCAAAAGGGACGGAGTTTGCATCGATTATATATGTGTAATTGAGTGGATAGTTGATCGGTAACGCTGAGCAGTCGCCTTTTGATGACGTTTTCACTGCCAGCACTGTTTCACCGTCAATGTATTTTAATGTACGCTTTTTTCTGACTACGGAAGCCGATTTAGTTGCTGCCGCTGTGGCTGTCTCAGCCAATGAATTCGCCGCAACGTGAACGCCATCACGCTGATGACTCAGTGAGTGTATCACGTGAGTCTTTGGTAGTTCTTTCTGTAAAAGAGCTATTTGTTCCCAAAGCAGTTTCTGCTTTATTGTTGCATCTGTGTCATCTTTGTAACCGTTTTGAATCCATGTCTGCAAATCGTTGTTATATGATTTGACGCAGTAATATGAATCGGACACTATAAGTGTCGGGAATTCGCGATCCGCATTATCTAGCGCCATTCTCAATGCTAATATTTCAGTCTGTTGTTCTGAATTAGTTTCTACTGAGTGTGTTTTTGTTAATAGAGGTCTTAGTTTACCTCCGCGCCACACTTCTTTTGTAATCCCACATGTGGGGTTGTATGCTTGTTCTCCCCAAACGGAGGGTTGAGCATGTCCGTCTGTATAGATTACACAGGCGTACTATCGTAAGGGCAGAATGTCGATTGGCAGAGGGAATGTTCTTTCATATTCTAGATTTTTCAACTCTTCTAGTTCTGGATCAAAGTAGTAGTATACTTTGTCCGTTGTAATTGAATTCACCCATTGTATCCATTCCGGATTCAATGTTGTTGTTGGTAAATTACACGGTGTTGTTAGTGTCTCAAAGGCTGATTCTGCTGTTCTGACTGTGATATGTCTACCGTCAGCTTTATCTTTTTCTCTAGCTATTGCGGTTTGAACTGCATGAATAATGTTTTCTTTAATACTGAACTTCTTTTCAGCCTCTGTGTACAAGTGTGATTTGAATGCAATTGGTACCTTTTCTCCCTCATTAGAGGTCAGGTATGTGAATCCGCATCTTCCTGGGATGACTCGAATCACAAGATTGCGTGTGTTATCACGTGTTTCTAATTTTGTTTTAATTAACATGTCTGTTTGTAAGGATCTCAGAATTTCTGTGTGTATTTGAGTCCAATTGGTTCTTTTAAAATCTGGTTTTATTAGATCATAAAGGGGTTTGACCCTTTCTGCGTAATTTGCAATGTATGTTCTTCCGAAATTTAGGAAGCCTAGAATTGACTGTAGGTTTTTTTGTGTTCTAGGTGCTTGGAGTACGGCACATTTCTCTAGGAAATTGTCAGCCAGGCTTTTGCCTTCACTTGATAATTCATATCCTAAGAACAGAACTGTCAGATGGGCAATTCTAGATTTTTTAAAGTTGAATTTGTAACCCTCTGCTGCGAACCCAAGTATTATGGTGTTCACTCTCTTCAAGTGAGTATCCAAGTCATCATCTGTTAAGTATATGTCGTCGACATAAGATAATGCTTCGTCATCATATGTTTGTAGTAATTCTGTTACTCTCGCTGAGAATACTCCCGGGCTGTTCTTGTACCCCTGGGCTAACCGACAGAATTTTTTTTGAGTGCCATTTATTGAGAACGCAGACAAATATCTGCTCTCTGGTGCTATGTTTTGACAAAAGAATCCATTAGAGATGTCTAATGTTGTTTTGTATTTTTTGCGCACTATGTTATTCATTAGTGCAGCACTATGTGAGTTTTGCACTGCAAAAGTTTTGCAACATGAGTTAAGGTGTCGGTAATCCAAAACTAGACGGTATGAATTGTCTGGTTTGGAGACCGGAAACAAAGGGTTGTTCCTTTGTGAGGTGCAAGTTTCAATCACCCCCTGGTATTCTAGCTGATCTAGTATTTCTTTTACCTGTTTTTTAGCTTCTTGCTTAATTGGGTACTGCCTTTGTGCAGTAGGTTGTGATTTTAACTGGATTTTGTGAGGAGGAGAGTCCTCATCCCATCCTACGTGATTTTTATATAAAGCAGGAGCTAGAGCTACTGCCCACTTTCTAGCAAGTGTATATTTTTTATGAATTGGGATATGATTTGAGAAGGCAGGCATAATTATTTCTTCGCCATGAGGGCAATCCCTGACAAACTCTGGTGGCCAGTCTTTTTCAGCTAGAAGGATGTCATAGCCCTTGGAGAGATTATCCCAAAATAGTCCCCTTATTTTTCTAGTCTTATCCCCCTCTATACGTAATGTTATTTCATATATTTTGTGAGGTTTGCTAACTCTGGTGTCTGCAGTTTCCACTTGAAGATATTCATTCGTGTCCACTGTCTCCAGATGATTCATAAGGACTTTGCGAGCTATGCTCACTTCTGCTGCGCTGTCTAGCATTGTCTGAGCCCATTCTCCGTTTTTCAGTTGTGTCCTCAGAATTCTCGGCATTGTTAACTATTTTAATGCTGGCTACCTTCTTTTTTGGAAATTGTAATTTCTTTTTTAGATGAGCAGGTTCCTTGTCTTTGGACTTGGCGTGCTCTTCTCTTTGTTCTGATCGTCCTCTTCTTTCCGATTTCTGCGAGGAAGTCTGAAAAGATTGAGAGGGACGTGTATCAATGTCTTGATATCTATCAGGCTTTTTTATATTATCCCTATTTCTAAGGTTATATCTTTTCCCAGAGGGATCACTTTGGGGTGACCTATGTCTTTGGTTCGGAGATTTTTCTCTTCGCCTAGGTGACCATCCTCTGGACTGGAATTTCTTTTCTTTAGGATTGGATTGTTTGTTTCCATTCCAGCTCTTTTTTTGTGATGTTGAATTATTATTAAAAAATATTTTTTCAGGACTTTCAATCAGTTGTGGTTTTACTGGTATTCCACCTAAACTATCTCTACCTAGTTCCTCATAGGATTTTTCTATGATTCTGGCAATTTCAGCTGGTTGGTCTGCCATCTCTGTCTCTTTTAACCTCTGGCGGATCGCCACGTTTGCTGCTTCTCCCTTTATGTTGGCTAATAATATAGCCGAGACCTGCTTGAAGTCTTTCAGTAATTTCATACCAAGAGTTAAAGCGGGTTCTGGACCATATTCGTCTTGAATTTGTTTTAGCACATATGGTATTACCGAAATGGATGGAACACCGTGCGTTTTTGTGTAAATGGAAGCAAAGACTGTACCCCAAGTGTCACAGTCCTCAATGTGTGGTGCGATTCCCATTGGAAGACAGATAGTCAGAATCCTGTGTTTTTCTAACGGGGTGGTGTCGGGAAACACCGCCTCTATTTGGGTGATTTTTTGCGCTAGCCAGAATGGTATTTGTTCCCGTTTAGCCGGTACTTTACCTAGGCAGGACTGTATGTTCTGTGGTGTAATTTTATTTGTGTTCCCCTGGTGAGGGGTCAGCTGTGGAATTTTAATTGCTGGTTGAATTGTTGAAGTCCGCATCACATATTGGACTAATTGTCTATGTAATTTTATTAATTGTTTTAGCTGTGTTAAAAGCTCTGTCGATGTCTGGATGTGGTGTGTATCCGGCTAGGACCGGCCACGTTGCTCCTGGTCTACCTAAAGGACCGAACCTGGTGATGTGATTATTATGTTTTAGGGCGCCATTAAATAAGTTTAAGTGGTACTTCCACCTCCTCGAAAGGAGTGTACATTTCAGGAGGTTCCTCTATTTTGTAATAGTGGAAGTACTTTGTTACAGCATTTGCTGCTGGAAAATGTATCCATGAATAGTATACCTCTGTCTGCCGATATTCGTGTGCCTCTATTACGAATATGACTGTGCCACCTCTAGGTGTCAGTCCATTTTCTATAAGTTTTAAGGTTATAGATTTCCTTTTGATGACCGGGATGAGTATTATATCCTGGTCTGCTTCTTGTATAGCAGTATCAGCTGCTGCGAGTTCAGTTGCTAATCTAACTGCCTCTCTTTCATCATCACTGTCTACCATTTTACTGACAGGACGGTTATTTCTTTTGTTTGCAGATCAGGGTTCTTATGGAAACAAAAGATTAGATGCACAATATTTTGGAACAGTGTATCCTTCAGCGTTGACTAAACCAAGAACCATACATAGGAGTTTCCTCCTGCGAGGTCTGGCGGATATTACCTTTGACCCACTCCAGACGTCTTTGGAGTATTATGGGAAAAAAGGGGTCTGAGTGAGAAAGCACGACTGAGTTACTCTAAATGTCTTACGTTAGTTTTATCGCCCTTCCAAACGCGTTGGGCGCCATGTAGTGTAGTTCCTATTATCCCAATAGGCTCTGCGCATTGGAATAATACCTTCAATAGTATAGGCCTAGACCAGACGTTAACTAGGTCTACTACTGTCGATATTAGACTTAAAGTTTTGGGTTTGCCAGCTAGCTCAGAGTTCACTAGAAACTTTCTCAAATAGGCAAGGAGGAGTTGAACCTCCCTGGATAGACAAGAAGGGATTTAGTTTCTGACAACCATAGAACATGACAACTTTGCTCTCCCCTAATCAAGAGTATATCTCTAGAGTCGTGTGAACAAAAGGCAATTTATTTTACTCAGTCAGTACGTGCATTCTTAGTCTCACCAGTTTGTAGAGAAAAGGAAGAGACGGGCGTGTTCAATAAAAGATGTTATTTATTGATCAGTCTCTTTTCTCATACAAGAGAAATGGATCGATATTATCGCAATACTTATGGTTAAGTAAAGTGCATACATTAAAAGCAGAAGTATAAAATAATACTGTAAAAACATTGATATGGTTTCTAAGCCATATGAAGGTTTAAAATGAATAAAATATATTACATACACATATACATTTGACTAATCGTACTCAACTGGTGTTTCTAACTACGCCTACCCCGTGTACCTGACATAAGCCTAATACGTGGGCGGGAATAGAAAGTTACAGTTTAAGTTAAGTTTGTTTTGCCAAGTGACTGACTAAAGAATTCTCTGCGAGGGGTTATTCAGTTCTGTACCTGGAATCTAGGTTGAATGAGGGATGGTATCTCTCGTCTCTGGTCTCGATATTCCAGGCTGCCTGCGAGGGCTACCCGGAAGCGCCGGTGCTGGATTTCTCGGCAGGAGAAAAGGCAGCTTCTCGTTCTCAGCGCGTCAGGAAGGCGGGGCTGCGCCAGCGGGGTCTGCTCTGGGCTTCGGCAAGTCTGGCTGCTCCGATCTCGTCACCACCGCGTGTGTTTGCATAGGGCAATATCGGTAATATTTATACCTTTAAGGTGCCGAGATTGACGTAAGGATGGACATAGATACGTCAATAAGGATGTCATACGACCAGGTCGTTAGCACATTCTTTTGCTGAAGTTCTCGATGAAATCAAAACAATGGCTGCAGGGTTTTTCCCAGGTTGTCATAGGTTTGATTTGTTTTGAGAACTCCGTATGCCTTATCAGGGGCTGGAGGAATATCGCTTGTCTAATTAGATGGCAAGCGTTATGACCTAATCAGATAACACGTTCCTGTGCCGTAGTGTGGCTTTATCAGATAACGGTTCCTGCATCATGGGGGTTTTCTGCATCATGGGCTGGCTGCTAGTTAACTTGTTAACCAGAATAGGGTCAGGAATAGGGGGATCGATACAGAACCTATAGGAATACATCACAGCATGAGCTAAAGTCTCAGTTCATGAACGCCCAGGCTCAGATTTCACAAGAGGAGGAATGACAGGAAGGACATTGTACTGGAACCCACCAACATTACCATAATCTTGGCTGCAGGTCATTAAGTATAAAAAGATTCAGAATTATACAAGTGGCCGGAGAAGATGGCCATGGATTGGCCTGAAAACCGGCTATGGTACGGTGGGGAGCCAAGCATGCCATACCCACTGATTGAAAGCTACCAGGAAGCATTTGTTGAAATAAGGGAATTACTATACGATGTAACTCCATTAAGGAATTGATCTGCACTCTCAAGTCTTAAAGTTCAGACTTGAGATCAGCAATTGCCTTTGTCAAGGCCTGAATCAGATCTGGCAAAGAACTAGCTTTGTTCTATATGACCACAGGGCCACCTAGGGGAACCGGCTCACAATCATCAACAGGCTCAGCATTATCTAAAGGGGCATATCGATTAATTAAGGGCACACTAAATGTATAGGGGAAATGAATCAACCGAGAATATGGAATGGGCATAATATCTAGAAGGACAGTGACAACGCAGCCATTTCTTAGTCCTGGTTATTTGCAAGACTGCATCAGATTAACTTCGACCCTTTTCCCTGTGTTTTTAGAAAAACCTTTCGCTAAAGGCTTCCCAGACTCCTCAACAGCAAGAAATGGGGAGGGGGAGGGGGAAGAAGAGGAGAGAATCAGACGGAGGTTTAGACGGACGCTTACACATTAGCATTGATTCAACCTTCTCGATCAAAGCGTCAATCTTCGGTATGGATAGCTGCCAAACTGGTCCTTTTCTTAGATGTAGAAGTCTTCATGGATGTTTCCAGAAACTTCCTCTTCCCCATATGTGTACAAACACAACAACTAAACCAAACCAAAAGTTCCTGCTGCATTACAACTTTCACTAACCAACCAAGGAATGCATAAATTAAATGTTCATACCTTCTGAACCTTCAAATGCCAAAGGGGTGGCCCAGCCTCCTCCGGGCGAAGACGGTCCCAGTCTTTACCTGGGTACAGCTCAGGCACGTCCCGCGCTCCCAGAGACATCAACACACTTTATAGCACTAGTGTAAATATATAGGGCTTGTGGTCCCATCTGGCCTCAAGCTACCTGCATCGCAATCTAACTCCCACCCTGCAGAAACCGGTCCTCGGAAGCTTGTTTCCGGTCCAGGGAAGGCATGGCTTGGCAGTTCGGGCTGGACTGTTCCCATGAGGCACAGGGTCAGACTGATTTGCATATAGCCATGTCTGAACTGGGGTGGCAGAGTGGGCTAAAGAACGGTGATGGATCAAACCCAGATCTTTTGACTGGGTGTGAGTGTTTGATTGGTTCAGATGCTCCGTCCATCACCACCCCCTTTTGTACCGCTTTGGCCGCCATAAGTGTGGCAGGGTATGCTCAGACGTGAGTCCCTTGCTCACTTTGCCACTGGATTCAAGCAAGCCGGGCTGAAGACGGCTGGAATGCCAGAAACCGGTCCTCGGAAGCTTGTTTCCGGTCCAGGGAAGGCATGGCTTGGCAGTTCGGGCTGGACTGTTCCCATGAGGCACAGGGTCAGACTGATTTGCATATAGCCATGTCTGAAATGGGGTGGCTGAGTGGGCTAAAAAATGGTGATGGATCAAACCCAGATCAGTTGACTGGGGGTGAGTGTTTGATCACCGCCCCCTTTTGTACCGTCAACGCTTTTCACAGCGCAAGCAGAATCGCCTCCTCGCACATTGGAAGCTGAGACTTGTGGTTCCTTCTGGCCCCCAGGTGTCTGCACAGCAATCTCCTGCAATTGTAATGAATTAAGGGAAAACAGAATCTAAAAGCACAAAGCGCCAACTGTGGTTATCTGGTCCCGCCAGACTGGGACAAAGTCACAAGTTAAGGGCAAGCGCTATGATGCACTAGGCAGATATAGGAAGCAATCTTGAACTTTCCTGCCTCCCTGTCCTAGCCCAGCTGTCAACCCCTTTGTGAGTATGCTCAGGCAGAGACTTTGTGATGAGCAAGTGAGGTAGGTGATTGTTCCTCCGATTATCAAATCAGAGATGGTCCATCCTGCCAACACCTATTTCCCCTTGGTCTCACTGTCTGGGTGCAATACACAGAGACCAACTGTCAGCTACAACTAGTCACATGACCCAGGATACAGGCTCCAGGCACCAAAGAGTTAGGATAAGAAAGTGTTAAATTTCTAAATGTGGCATATTCAGAATTGTGACTTAAAATAACTTTACCATTAAAGAGGAATTTTAATTACAATTTGTAGACACCAAACTTGACATGCCTATCTCCTTCAAATTGAAAGCTATATAACGTATTAAATATAATAAGTTAGTACAATGTTATCCTATCAGAGAGACAGGCCTTGCAGTAATGAAAAAAAGAATTTAAGAGTTTTTCACTACCAGGACATGTAAAAGCTAATAGTACATGTCCAACTTTTTAAATACACCACTCTTCCTATGGGATATTTAGGGCCTTCCCTAGGGGAGTCTTATCTGTATTTAAAAGGAAGGTTTAGGTCTGGCAAAAGGTTTGTTTTGTCTGGTTGAAATGGCAGCTTGAAAATGCACATTCAGGTTGCAATGGCAGGACTGAGGCATGTTTATAAGGCTACTTAAGTGGGTGCCACAATAAGTGCAGCAGAACCAATAGCGGCATTTAATTTACAGGCCCTGGGTACATGTAGTACTACTTTACTAGGGCTTGCAAGTAAATTAAATGTGCCAACTTTGTGTAAGCCAATGTTATCATGTAAAAAGGAGACATCACAAGTATTTTAGCCTTAGTTAGAATTGGAAAGTGCACAAAAGTCCTAAAGGCAGCAAAAACAGAGGATGTAAGGCAAAATGTTGGAGTAAAAAACATATGCCAAGGATGTCAGGTTCAACAGCAGCCATTTTTGATACAATTCCTGTTACTGTAACGACAGTCTGCTAGACGTATGCTGAACTGGAATGTATCCAATGTGCCCCCCTATGGAGATACTGGAGGTTGGTGCCTGTTGACTTGCACTGAAGGGGCACAGGTCTTTTTTAAAAATCTACACTTAGGAGAAGCATTTATTGACATTCTTGATAAAACGTGTACAGTCTCTCATAAATGTTCATCACTCACTTCACTACGAGGGAGTGATGTGTGATTGTGCTGACGGAGAACATGTACCATATGATCTGTCCTCTGCAAAGAGACATTGCATGCAGCACAAAATGGCGGCCCGTATGGACATTCTACCTTCGCTGCATTTGCTGTAGCCACTAGTGCCTATATCTTTGAAACCCTGCAGCAAAGTCACAGTTACCTAGCTTCCAGATAAAATATACATTCAGTCGCACACAGATTAGGGTAAAAAACTGTTGCAGAAAATAGCCTGAGTGCCTGAGCAGCTCTGCTCTCAGATGTTTCCAGAAACAGCTTACTCCTGCTCAGGATGCTTTGAAGATATGGGGTTAAATACACATGCCTCTGACCCCTTATAGTACGGAAAAGCAATGTGATGTGAAAAACATATCCCTTGGACCATTTGGTAGCATTTACAGCTGCCCACTGCCTTTGTTAAAAAGCCAGGACAAGTGGCTACAAACTAGAGACTATACTTATGGATTATGAGCACAGCAAATCCCTTGGATTCTAAAAAAGCTCTGCAGCCCTGATGAGGGCCTTGCCACCACATGTTGTACCACACAAGGCTGGGACCAAGCCTAGGATCGGAGGAAGACCAATACTGTGCCATGCTGGGATGGATGGGGTTGGAGTTGTACAGCCCCAATAGATGAGAAGGTGTCTGAGCCCCTAAGAAACAAACCAGACCCTGCTAAGGGAGGCCCTAGTGGAGATCAACTTGAGCAAAACTGCCTGCAATAGAGCCAGGAGGTCTTGTTGTATAGTTAGTCTTATCCTAACTGAAGAATCAATCGACAACATCTGCATAATTTTAGGGCTGAGACGCTGTGGAATAATCAAGGTCCTTCCGGGGGGTCTGTAATGCTCCTAGCGCCACCAATTTACGTCACCCTACTCTCTGAGATTTATCTCTGCCCGCAATGTTGCTTGGACCTTCTTTTTTGTGTAATTTCTGCTGCTCTGTTTTTTTACTGTACATTTCAAAATATTATTCATGAAAAGGATAGTAGGGCAATAGCAAATTGTAATACTTTGTGTTGAAGACACAACAGACATAAAGCTAGAATTACGCTGGTGAGTTAAATGCATGTCTATTCTTACACAACTCGTTTAGTGAGAGAACAGGTGCATGACCCTCAAAGAACTATTTAAAAAATAGCCTGTTCCCGTTTTTGACGTGTTTTTAAAAAGAAATTCATAGTCGGTTCTCTATCTGCGTGTAAAGAAAGGCTAAAGGGTGGGTGGTTCCTCCAAACGCATAACAAATGAAGCAGAGTTCAAGCTTCAAGTTCTATGCATAATACAGGAGATCCTGCAAACAATGTAAAAAGACCGACCCTAATTTCCTTATTACAGTCGAGTTGTGACCTCCTTGGTCACATGTAATAACAAAACGGCAGAGCCGGTGAACTGTAAAAAGTTATAACAGTTAAGTTGCGTTTTCACACTACATCTTGTCACGTTGAAAGGCAGGTAATGGAACACTGTTACAGATGAAGTTTAAATACTGAAATCGAGAACTGGATTTTCGTCTTGTATGTTTTTCTAAAATGGATTTTTAGGTCAACATTTTGATATTTTGAATGATATAGACCGTCATTACAGGACGAATAGACTTTCACTGCCTGTTTCTACCCTTTCTGAACGACAGCAGATTTTAAATTTGATTCCCATTAAACTGATACTAATGAAAGCAGCTTGGAAAAATAGTGTAAAGCTCACTTTGCTAACGCAGAGTGTTGATATTTAACCGACTCCTGCTTGGAACTGTGAAAAGTAAAGGAGAGCTGCAGTATTGGGTTTCAGCCTTGGAATAGAAGAACCTGCCGTTTTTCTTCAGTGAACCTCGCGCTTTTAAAGAATTGGGGCTGTCGCGTATCAAAGCAATCCGAGAGGCTCGGAGCGAATGTTCATTAATAAGTTGTTTAAAAAAAAATGTTTTCTTTATAAATGATCTGTAACACGTATTTTTAGGTCATCTGCTAGTAACCAATAGGAAGCGCTGCATCGCAGGCAAATGGTTATTTTTACTCCTGTTCAAATTCCACAAAGTGGAATTCCTCATGCGATTGTCATATACAGAGATCACACTAGCAAGCGGCAACATGCATTTGTGCCCTGGAAATATTCGCTAAAAATGTTAGTTAATTGAGAAATTGAACTGAAAGCCTTCAAGATATCGCTGGGCGTAATCTGTGGGGGAAATGGGACCAGTTTAGCACAATTGTATAGCAACAAAGAAGCAGATGGCAGATTCCGTCAACCAGACGTATCTAGTATGCTTTTAGCTATATACTCCAGATGCCGCTGACCCGCTTTAAAATTTCTGTCCACTTTAATGTGTTTTCTTCTTTAGCCTGATACAAAGAGCTGGTCACCAAAAAATGCATTTTAAAAATTGAACACCAAGACCTCGCTTTTGAGCTAGCTGTGATTGTAATCAAAGTATATACGATATAAAGAACCCCGCCGTACATTATAAGGATATTGCAAGTTACCGAGGAGTTTCTTGGTCATACAGAGGAACTAGGCTGAAGGCAGAGTTTCTTTCTAAGGTCATGGTACTACCCGGTGACTTGCAATATCCTTTCAAAGAATGTCAGAATGTAATTTACTCCTTATGACACACATGGGCATACCAAAACCCTTCCCACAAACCCCCTTAAGTCCTTGGTGCCTTGCCCTTTGATATTAGAGGGTAGGGTTTCATACATGAAGAATAATCCCAAAATCTGTAATGCAAAATCAAACACATGAAACTGCAGTTAATAATCTGTAGCAAAAATATATTCCAGTTAGGTCACCACACACAAGTTACAAATGACTTATGACTAGTTTGTGCTTACCATAGTTAGGTTACGTTACAACAACCCTGGGGGAGTTGGGTAAACCTCAGTTGTTCATTACCCCAGAGCGGATTAGTAAATCGTACATAGGATGGGCGGAAGAGGTTTTTAGATTAACTACCCCCAAAACCAGGCTACAAGTAGCTCAATGCAAAGATAGTTACAAGCAGTGCTTAATTTGAGCAGGTGGTTTCAGGTGCTCAGCTCCGGCACTTCTATCACAGGGCCGGGGCTACAATTTCTGACCCTGCAGGTGGTGGTCTCAATGTTAATTGTTCAAATAAAAAATAAAAAATAACATACATTGAATGGTGACTGGCTGATAAATGTTCATAGACAGGTCAGCATACGCCTGTCCATGCAGACATGATTGTGTATCACCATGTTAGTGATGATGTCATCACGCCAATCACAAATCCAAGAAGTCATCAACAAACTATGGCTTGCATTCTATTCCCAGAGTCTGCTGCACCCTGCCACTGCCTGAGCCTAAGCCTCCCATTGGATAACTGTAGCTGGGGGCTGGCTCATGACGGAGTTGAGGCAAGGAAGCTGCGAGTGCGCATTTGTAACTTGGGAGTGAGGACTCTTGAGGAAGAATAAACAAAAGTAAGTGTGGGCTTTCCACTTGCTGTGTATGTAGCCAGAGTAGCATATCCTGTAGCCCTGCATTGCTGCTATCCACAACGTGCTCGATGCGGCTGTGGCCAAACGCAACTTTTGTGCGCCATGAAGTCACCTGTAGAATCTGTGCACTGCACCGCAGCATGGTAATTGCTGAGCGTGCATGAGTCCAGTAGGCACCACAGCCATACTTACCGACACTGGCAGCATTACGGCTGGGGATATAACCTGTGCTGTAGCAGGCAGGGTCACAGCAAGCTGAGCAGTGGATGCTGATGCCGTCGCCATCTCTGCACCTACCAATTACAGGGAACACCTGCAGTCACGAGCAGTGACATCACCTGCTGTGCTCGAGCAGCCGTCACCTGCTGTGCTCGAGCAGCCGTCTGTTTCGCAATACACCCAGTCAGACCACACTGATTAATAAATGCAAAAAAAAGCATTTTCATTTGGTGTACATTTTGTTTTTGCACTCTGTGTAGGTAAGAAAGTAAAACACGCCATCTTCCACTTCTTTAGGAATAACAACAGGAAAACACAGAGTTCAAAATAGCAGGGATAGCTACAGGCTGACGACAGGGGTCACAGGCAGCAGCAGTGTTCTAGATGAGAGAGATTGCGGGTGAAAAGGGGAGAAAGAAACAACAGGAGAGGAGAGAGATAAGACGGAGCTAAGTAGAAGAAAAGGAGAGCAAATCAGATACAAAGAGAAAGCAGCCATGATGTGAAGAAGAGAGCAGATAGAATGAAAGGATGTAGAGGATAGGGCAGAGGAAAAAAAGCAGACCAATGATAAAACGGAGACACAGCTAAGAGGAAAAAGGGCAGGGATAGAATGAATAGAGGGCAATTCAGAAATAAGGTAACACACCAGGTGTGACAAAGATGATAGAAAACAATTAGAGAGTTGAGAGGATAGACTCTTAGAGCAAAGACTTAGGGGACTTGGGGGACAACAGATCAAGGTTAGAAGATAGAGGCTGAGGCAGTGAGAGTGTTGAAAGTGGGGCTCACCGGAGGAAGAAGTGAGCTGTGGCCTCCTTGGCAACATTTTCAGCACCTGCACTTTTTTTTTTTTTTACAAATTAAGCACTGGTTACAAGCACTTTATGATGGTAAAATCCATTAATAAAATGGAAATGTACTTAACCTTGGACATAACTACTCATCATAGAAGGTTGCTTACTTACATCTGTTTGAATAAGTTTCCACAGCTGCTGATCGGGTGACATAAGACATTAGACTGCCCTTTTTGCACAAGTGACATGATTTCTGCACTAGACACTTTGCATATTGTTTTTACTTGCCATAACTGGTCAGCCTTAAGACGAAAGTATATTCGCCCCCGTTTTGCTCCTTTGGATTTTTATCAAGTGAGACCAATCTTACTTGACTTGCAACTTCTTATATTTTTGGCAGGGGCGTATTTTGCTAACGTAAAAAGTTACGTGTGATAGTAAACTATTTTTATAAATCTACGGTTCATGTAATTTGGTTAAAATATAATTAGATTAATGGTTTTAGGTGGCCCCCATTATTACCTACTTACATAGTGGACCCTTATATGGAGATTTTTCTTTGTTAGGTTTTATTAGGATGAGCCTGGATGCCCTTTTATACAGGATTTTGTAAGATGTTTTTGCAGTATTTATTATGTATTTTTAGTAATGCCTTTTTATCTTTACTACGGTTGCTCTTTAAAATGTTGCTGTATGAAGATGGCGGCTTGAACGGACGTGGATCGCGAGGCTCCCCGGCCCTGTGCCCCAATCCCACGTTTTTCTGGCTGCCACCCCCTTGTGCACCTGCCCAAATCCAGCGCCTGACCCCCCCCTGATTACTTGGGGAGCCTCCAGCCGGGTCTATCTGAGCTGAAGATCGCCTGTGCCCTGCTTCCTCGGCCGCCGGCGAGGACCGCGTAATGGCGACGAAGGTTTGAGCCCTTCCGCCGCACATCCACGCCACAGCGGCTACGGGCGCTGGACTGGAACGCCATAGGGGCGCAAAGCGAAGTACGGAGGGGCAACTTCGGCAACCGGCTGCGGATAGCCGGGAAGAGCAGTGCGTCCTGCCCCCTCCGGACGTAGCACACACCGCCGGAGGATCACCGGTAACTCCAGGCCCCGGCGTGGGCCTCCCAGGCGGCTGTGCGGGTCTCATCCCAGCGGACCTGCAGCGGCTTGCATCACGCGGGGCACTGGCTGCCGGCCCTATGCGCCCCGCTGAGCCTCCCCGTCTCTTCAGCTGCCGCCGGAGGTAACGCTCCGGTGTCGGAGCCGGCGGCTCCGCCCCCTCGAGACCTTGGGCGCCCCGTCGGAGGGCCTCCGAGCACTTTAGGCCCCGGCGTGGGCCTAACGAGCGGCAGCACGGGACCTACCCCGCCGATCCGGCGGTGACCTGCACCGGGCGGAGCATTGCCCGCCCGCTCCCCATGACCCACCGGGGCCTCCCCCGCCCCTCTGGCCACCTGCGAGGGAGACGCACCTGCACCGAGGACTGCCCACCCCGGCCCTCCCGACTACTGGGTACCCCACCGGAGGTCACCAACCACTCCACGCCCCGGCGTGGGCCTGCTGGGCGGTCGGAGTGATTCCCGCCTATTGTACCCACTGCGGCGGACATCGAGCGGGGCAACATCGGCCCGCCACCCGTCACCCCCCGGAGCCTCCCTGCCCCCTCTACCCCCTGCGGAGGAGGCGCACCGACGACGCGGGATTCCCCCTTGCCACAGCTCCACGCTCTGACGGCGGCCTCCTGGACAGGCGGCGTTCTGGGAGAGCACACTGCGGTACAAGGTGAGCTGCGCCCTGCGGACTGCGGCGGGAGGTCGGGGACAACTAAGCAACCCTCCCCCCCCGGTCCCTGCATTCCCTGTTGGGTGATCCTCGGCTGCTGTGGGCACAGGCGCGGACCTGCCAGGAACTTGACCGGGCCTTCGCCCATCGGGGCCATTGCTACCAGCTAACCACCGGCTGCCAGTTGCCTACAATCCATTGGGGCCCCCAGTCCACCGCGTGGGACATTTGTAGACCTCCCCACGCCTGGGGCATCTACGCCACCATCCGGATTGCGAGGCCTTCCTCCTGCTGACGCCTGAGGCGCTGCTCCTCCGCCTGTGGCCTGGGTACTCTCTCCGGGCCCGCGTTGCTCTTCCCACCTCACACACCTCCTGCCACGCGGTGAGAACGTCTCTCCACACAGCGCGCTAGCCCCGGCCCGGTATAACCTAGCCACTCCTGCCAACACAGCCTCCCTCGCCGCCACGCACACCGGGTACATCCTTCGAGGCTCCCCACAGGGGGCTTTTACCTCAGCTCACGTCCCTGGAACAGCCTGCGGATCCTCTTGACGGGACAACGAGCCTGACTCTCCGCACTAACCCCGTGACGGCTCTAAATAGCCCGCTGCTCCCTGCGGCCGGCCTCACCCCCGCAGCTGGACAGTCACTCGAAAACCCCCGACGGCCGGACCTCATACCCTGTCTTGGACATCATGGCGCACTCTAATCGCAAAGGGACCCGGAACATTGTGGACCTCATGCACAAGGCAGCGCCGAAAGGGGACAAGACTCAACCACTGTCGTCCCCGAAACCCCCAGCGAGCCCTCGGACGTCGGACGAGGACTCCGCTCCCATTACTAAAGCCTTCCTAGCCTCCCTCTTCAACACACTGCGGGTGGACTTTCAGACTCTGAAACAGGACCTAGCGGGGGAGCAGCGAGAACTCCATCGTGACATTGATGGCCTGGGGGAGCGGGTTGCCTCTCTGGAGGAAGCCGATCAATCTCGCAGCTTGGAGGTGGAGAGACTACAGCAGGAAATCCTGCGACTTCAAGATCAACAGGTGGACTTACAATCGCATTCCGAAGACTTGGAGAACCGCTCCAGGCGGAATAATATACGGGTCAGGGGCGTCCCGTTGAAAGCTGAGAAGGACAATGTGACTGAATACCTTCAGGACCTGTTCAGAGCCATCCTGGGTGAGCCGAGCGACTTTGAAATCCGAATCGACAGAGCTCACAGAGATGGCATGGCACGCCGAGCACCTGCACCACCTCCGGACATCCTGGCATTCCTCCCAGACTTTCCTCTGAAGGAACGCATCCTTAGAGAAGCCAGGAAAGCGCAGCCCGTCAGATTTTGGGATGCCCCTGTAGCCCTTTTTCAGGATCTCTCTAACATCACCCTGCAAAAGCGTAAGTCTTTCCGGCCTGCAACGAACTTCCTGCGAGATGCCGGGATACCCTACTCCTGAGGTCACCCGTTCCGCCTGGTCTTTAAATGGAATGGCTCCATTCATCAGCTCAGGTCGCTCCGTGATACCTGTTCCCTGCTAGGGATCGACATGCCAGATGGCTCAACCTCCAGAGACACTTCTCCAACCCGGTCGCAGGATGACCCATCTCGCCCTACAAGAGACGGCTGGCAGACGGTACGCAGGAGGAGAACTCTGAGATCTATCCCAAAACCGGATCCGGTCACGGTCGCCCAGGAACGTGAAGCGGCTGTACAGGAAGTGGCAGATAACACAGCACCCGATCTATAGACCAATGACCTCTTGGGGGTGTTCTTTTCTTCGCACTTAGCTTAACTGGGGATTGGGCCGGGGAGCCGCCAATTGAGCTGCAGCCATGGTACCCCTTTCGTTGACTTTCTACGGACCTGTGCCCTGCACAATTAGGCCCGAGACTTTCACCAGTTTCATTTGGGGGGGTTGTTCTGGGAGGGGGAGAGGGAATCAGGGGAGGGGGATCCAGGACTCGAGGGGAGTTGGGCAGGTTCATTCTGTTGGGGTTAGGGTGGCCTCAGGGGGGAGGGGACTGAGGGTGGGGACCAGTACGCCATGGGACCTCTACACGCATCAGGGATTGCCTACATTCTCCGCTACCATGCAGCATCCTGCACTACTACGCTTGACTGCCTCCACGTGCCTTAGTGATGGCTGACACACTTAAAATCCGGTCTCTTAATGTCAAGGGCCTCAACAACCCGATTAAGCGCAGGGCTATCATCTCCTACTTAGAGAACTCTGAAGCCGACATCTGCCGGCTGCAAGAAACCCACCTCTTAGCTAAAGACTGGCACCGGCTGCGCTCCCGCGCCTTCCCACAGCAATACTTCTCTTTCCCGTCAAAAAAGGCCGGGGTGGCTATACTTGTATCGCGGCGCTTCAAGGGCAAGGTAGGGGCCAAAATAGGGGAAATTAGGGGACGCCTTCTGACCTATACCTTCCAAATAGGCGCTACCACATACGCGATAGGCTCCGTCTACTCCCCCAACACGGGTCAGGAACCCTTCTTGCAAACCGCGATCTCAGAAGCGCTTCAAGCACCTCACGCCCACATGCTCATAGGTGGGGACCTCAACCTCGTCATGGATACCAACAAAGATAGATCGGGGCGCCGTTATGGCGACACCGGGGGACTTTCGCAAAAGGGCATAACCTGGCTGCACGACAGTGACATCTCAGACCTTTGGAGGAAGGTACATCCCACCGCAACACAATACACATTTTACTCACATGTACACCACACCTACGCGCGCATAGACCACTTCCTGGGCTCATCGGGCCTTATTCCTCAGATCGCCACGGTGTCAATTGTCCCGGCGGCCCTCTCCGACCATGACGCGTTGGAACTGACGCTTACTGTACCCAAATCGCCACGCACTCCGGGCTCGTGCAGACTTAACGAACCCCTCTTACAGAAACCGGCAGTTATCCGCCAGCTTCACAATTGCATCTCGGATTACCTGGCCACCAACGACACTCCATCTGTATCGGTGTCGTCCTTATGGGGGGCCCTAAAGGCTGTTGTGAGGGGGGAGCTGATAGCTATATCAGCCGCGGACGCCAAACTTCGTAAAGAAAAAAGAGAGGACCTCTCCAACAAAGTTGCGGAGTTGGAAAGGGTACACAGCCGCACGTGTGCCCCGAGAATATGGCGCCAACTTAAAGCCGCCCGGGCTCAGCTGGCCAGCCTCGACACTGACAGGGCGGAATTTGCTGCTCTTCGCCTCCGTCACACGTACTACGTGGGGGGCAATCGCACCGGCCGGCTCTTGGCCAGCGCCTTGAAAGCCAAACTCCAGCGCTCCAAAATCACGACGCTACTGGACGATTCCGGCAAAGCTATTGCTGAGGACGCACAGATAGCCTCCGCTTTCCGCTCCTTCTATGCCTCTCTATACAGCGCGGATGTGGCATCACCGACGGCCATTGACGCCTATTTACAATCTGCTAATGTCACGCCGTTATGCCCGGCGAGCACGGAGGCCCTGGATGCCCCCATCCGCGTCGACGAGATTCTCACTGCCATCGCGCGTCTCCGCCCGCTTAAATCTCCGGGCCCTGACGGCTTCTCGTCGGGCTTTTATAAGTCCTTTGGCTACATCTTGGCACCTATTCTCGCCAGATTGTTTAACTCTTTTGAGGGCCCAAGCTCCATACCGCCCGATATGCTTGCAGCCGACATAGTGGTCCTGCCTAAGCCGGGCAAACCCCCGACGCACTGCTCCGCGTTCCGCCCCATCTCCTTACTCAATCTGGACCTGAAGCTGTTTACGGGGGTGCTTGCGGCCCGTCTGGGTCCCTGCCTTCCGGGCATACTCGAGCCAGATCAATCGGGCTTTGTCCCGAACCGCCAATGCAGCGACAATACCAAGAGGCTACCAAACCTCGTGGACAAGGCTCATTTTCAGGTCTCAGACTCTGCTCTACTGGCCATCGATGCGGAGAAAGCTTTCGACCGTGTCGACTGGACCTATCTACGGGCTGTACTGCGGCGCTACCACCTGGGCGACCGGTTTCAGGCCTGGATTGCGAGCTGCTATCACCGTCCCTTAGCTCGCGTCCGGCTGGGCGGCCTCAAGTCGGACCCCTTCGAGATACAGAGAGGTACCCGCCAAGGATGTCCTCTCTCACCCCTTCTATTTGCTCTCTACGTGGAGCCTCTAGCACAGAAAATCTGCGACAATCCTCACATCACGGGAATGTCTTTCGGCCATGAACCCCACCCGGTGGGATTATACGCAGATGACATAATCGCCGCTCTGGACCGCCCGTCCAGCTCAATACCGGCGTTCCTGGTGGAGCTAGAGACTTTTGGCGCGGTGTCGGGTTTCAAGGTTAACCAGGGGAAGTCCCTGATACTGCCCCTGGGCAGTCATGCTCTTCCTAACAACCCGTCGCCTAACTTCGGATGTAACCTGCAGTCCACCGCCCGGCTTCCATACTTGGGGATCACCCTGACCTCCTCCACGACCTCGACGGTCAATCACAATTACTCTACTTTATCTTCCCAGATCCGGACCGACCTCGCACGTTGGTCGAAGAAACCCCTCTCCCTACTTGGCAGGGTAGCGGCGGTAAAGATGTCGGTCTTACCCAAAATATTATACATCTTCCAGACTCTCCCGGTGTCACCGCCACCGGGTGTGTTAGCTGACCTCCAACACGATATTCACCAATTTGTGTGGGAGAAGAAACGCGCCAGATTACATAAGCGAGTGGCATACAGAACTGTTGACGAAGGTGGCCTCGGGATCCCGAACCTGTTGCAGTATTTCCAGGCCTCGCAAATCTGATATCTGGTGGAGTGGTACCGACCCGAATCCGAGAAGAGATGGCTCTTCCAAGACAGAGCGATGGCTCAGACCTCCTTGTGGAAGATACCGTTTCTTGCCCGCCAGCACAGACCGCGTTATCTCCTCCGCTCTCCTATCACCGGAACCACTATGGCAGCCTGGGACATGGTGGCGGCCAAAAGAGGCCTCACGACCTTCCAATCCCCACTTACCCCTCTCTTTGACAACCCTGCGTTCCCGCCCGGCACGGACGCTCGAGCTTTCCTGAAATGGAGCGATACGCCTTGCCGATCGGCTGGACACCTCTTTGATTTGGAGGGATTTCTCTCACTCGCCGACGTCTCGCGAGACTATGGAGTGGATAAGCCTCACATATTTCAATATTTCCAAATTTGCCACTGGCTCTTGCAGCCGGACATCGCCCCTCTGGTCAGCCGGCAAATGACGCCGTTCGAACACTGGCTTGTGTCCAAGGAATCAGATAAGCACCTTATCTCAGACCTTTATCGGATGCTCTCCCCTGCTGCCGACCCTGCTAAAACTGCTGGTCAGCGACGATGGGAAGCCGAGCTCGGAAGGACTCTCTCCTCAATAGAATGGAACCACATACACTACAGAGCTGCTCACACTACACGCAACACCAAGGCTAGGGAATCGGCGATAAAACTAGCTATCTACTGGCACCTCACCCCAGCGAGACTCAATCAGGGCAACCCGACTCGGAGCGCGCTGTGTTGGAGGGGATGCGGCAACCGGGGCACCATGACTCACCTTCTGTGGGAATGTCCCGCCTTGCAGGAGTACTGGAGGGCTGTTTTGGACGACATCGATTCCACATTTGACACGGAGGTCCCACGCTTCCCAGCTTACACACTCCTAGGGCTCCCCAATGCGCTTACATTCCCCTTGAGATCAGCTCGCGGCAAACAGATGGGCATCGCTATGCAAGCAACGTCACAACACATCCTATCACTATGGGGCTCTACTATCTCACCCACCCACACAGGCTGGCTACACAAACTATGGTTCACGCTAGGCATGGAACGGATCCAGGCCACGCTCACACATTCCTCCGACTCATTCCGGACTACCTGGCAACCGCTTTTGACGCTGCTATCCAGGGAATTCCATGAAATCACCTGCCCGAAATACCTCCGCATCCTACGCCTCACAGACAGTAAGGTAGACCAAGCACGACCCGATGCACCTTGACACACTCTGGCTAACTATGGTTCACACGACCACTATGGAAAAATGGCGTACTGGTAGGGGTGGGGGGAGGGCATTAGAGTTGGGAGTTGGGGGGTGGGGCGGGTTTTCAGAGTTGTCTTATTCACTTGCTGCTCCGATTAGGGGCCTGTCTCGATCTCCAGGCACTGCCTTTCCATCTGGGCATGATCAACCTGCTTTCCTGACGCTTATTAGAGAAGACATGCTTGTCTGTCTCGCTTGCCAATTTTGCCTGCTGATTGTCTATTTCTACACTCTGCCTGTTTCTTCTGTTTTGAAACTCAATAAAAATACTTTGAAATTAAAATGTTGCTGTATCTTAATTTAGATATGTCTGTGATTGTAATTTTGATACGAGATGAATTGTGGATGGTTTATATTTATGAGCTTTTATGGCCTATTTACGCCGAATAAAGAACTTATTCTTTGATTGAGTTTGTGCAGTATAAGTCCAGACCAGGAAGTAACCGGAACCAACAGAGTAACAAAGGTGTTTTCAGAAACTGAAAACTAATAGGGAGGCTGAAGAGACTACTACCTGACATCATTATTGCATGGCTGCAGACAAAGGTATTATATATTCTATGAACACATTCGATTTACTACAATCAGAGTTTTCCTTGCAGTGCAAGCAGCACATGTCTAGGTAAACTGTATTCAATCAGTTTCGGTCATCCACAGAGTAAACACTTTTCAAGCACATTAATCAGGACCTCAAAAGGTGAGGGTTGTTCACGCCGGTTTAATAAGGACACCTTTTATTTTCACATAACTGAGCCACAGACCATTCCAGTCGTTAAGTTTGATTTTGCTTTTCTGAGATAAGAAACCTCACCAGGGACAATCCTCGTCCTCCAAGACTTTCAATCACATTCTGCGCCGAGGCCCTAGTTGTACTATGTTCTACAAGCTTGCATACATTTCTAAACTTGCGATTGAGCACCAAGAGTCAGAATTCTAATACTACAGGATAAGCACAGTAGAAAAACACTTTATTTCTTCATTAGATTAATAAAGGAAGCACTGCTCTACTGTGTAGTTGTTGAAAGTGCTTTACAGGTAACTATTTAGATGGGCATTTTGAACACATGGGACTGAATAGAAGCTAGAAGAGGGATATTAAATGGGTGGTGTTAAGCAGAGGTAGAAAAATGGGGAGGGATTGTGTCGGGAAAAGAGCATTGACTGGACAACGACAGTGTCAGAAAATTAAGACATATACAGTTCTGAGTGTTTCTTGGGAGGGAAGGTGGTTACATTAGTCTCCTAGAAAACTGCAAAAGAGTATTAAGCTCTTGTAGATAGTGCAACTTCTTTCAGTGCCACAATGACCTGTGAAAACCAAAACAAATTCATGCTTTCATTACTTTACAGCAACCGATCAGAAAGAAAAGTTACTTACCTGTAATCAAAGTTCAACAGTTGAATATTTATTAAGTCATAAGTGTTGGAAATGACCATCTTTTGTGTAGTGTTCCCTTGAATTTTTACCTACACTACCCTATTTTATTTTTCGCTGAATCTGTTTTTGTTAGCATTACTCCAGTTAACTAGTGATAAAGTGCTTCTGCTCATTCTTCCAAACATGGTAGTACTGGTATACGGATGTATACATTGAATTTACTTGTAATTCCCTAGTAAATGGTACTACATGTACCCAGGGTCTGTAAATTAAATGCTACAAGTAGGCTGCAGCACCTACTGTGCTACCCACTAAAGTAGCACTGCAAAATATTCCTGAAGGCTGACACTGCAGCATGTAGTACAGTTCTAACTGTTTCAACTTGGCAAAATAACCCTTTTGCCTGGCCCAAACCTTCCTTTTTAATACGTTATGTCATCCCTAGGGTAGGCCTTAAAGGTTCACAGGCCAGGGTGCTTGGTATTCACAAAAGTAGAACATGGGTACTACAATTTTATATGTACTGAAAGGTAAAAACTCCCAAAGTTGTTCATATTAGCAAGTCTAGAGCTCCCATTGACTAACACAGGGCTACTCTATTACACTTAGTTTTAGACTTGGCATCTTTGACATGTTTCCCCTGACTTTTTGACTATACCTCCTGTAATTTTGATGCTATGCTGGGTTTCTTTTTAGCGTGCTTAGATGCTTTGGGCACTTTGACACTGCTGATCAGTGTCAAAGTGCAAGTGCTCGTAATCACTATTGGAGAGTGAGAGAGAGTGAAATCAGTTGCACTCTCCCACTATTGAACATTTAAATCACATAGGCGACTGATTTTAACAGGGACTGTTTGGAACTGTACCCAATTCCCTTATGATAATAGGATGTCAGGTGTATTCTCCGTTAGGTCCTTCTGATGGGGTATCCAAAGATTTTAGAGTAGACGCCTCACTCATTTATCGTGGCATGCTTCATTATTGGCGCCTATCCACACCCTGGTAATTTAATACTACTAGGGTGGACTCAATCATAAATGGTAGTGGGAGTTCATAGAAAAAGAAAAGTTGGATATGCAGGGACCCAGATAGATGATACGTTAAGAATACCTCAAGGTGTACCTTAATTATTACTTTATTCAGTGGGTACCTGGGGTATGAGTTAAAACCAAATATATTGAGGGTTCTATTGAAAAACTATTGTTCAATTATACCCTCACTTTTCTACCAACATGTGTCTGCGATCTCCAAGAGCCCAATCGGGTCTGGGGCTTCGTCAGGGCTCTCTAGTTAGTGTCCCAGCCTGCCATTATAAATTATTAGTCTGATAATGGCACATTTGGGAAGATCAATACATGGGGGTTAGGCCTGTTACATCAGCTAAGTTAAACCAGTTGTACATGCTACAATAACTGCTGATTATTTAGTCAGCACTGTTTTTGAAAAGATCAAGAATTTTATTTAGCTTGGCTTTATTTTTGAATTACTGAACATCTGGTTCCTTCACAAACATTATACAAAATCCCTTTCCAGAGGAAAAACGTCTTCTATAACTAAACATCACCTATATACCAGTCAAAACGTTTCTGAATGCTGAAGAGTTGCTTTTATATTCCACTTATCAAAACCGGATGTTCAATTATTGTAGCACTTTTTGGAAGTTGGCATTTTTCTGCCTCAACTAAATATGCCTATCTGCCAGTGTCCCAGGCCAGATAACTGTTAATGGCTCTCCTGTGGTGTGATCTGTATTCCTTCCAGAAAGGAGCCAAAATGGCCTTGGGTGTGGGGAGGGTGTTCCTCTGCTGAGCAGGTTGGCCTGCAGGTCAGACTCAAACGTTTCTGAGCTTCAACGGGCAGGCGAAGAGGTATACCCACTCCCTTCCTGACTTCAAGATGCCTGCTCCTCTCAAATGCAGCCCACGCCTGGGCATGTAGCCCTTTGGACCCCAAGACAGATTGAAGCCAAACCCACAGAAGTTTGAAGAACCTACCAGAACCAGCTACGGTTAGACAAAGGTGGTGATTCTCTCCCTCCCACACACACACACACACATACACACTGGGTATAAAAGTGGCACCCTAAGCACCTCTCATCAGAACACTCCTGAACCTTTGGAAGTTTCAGAAGGACTGCCCGGCTGCTTGAAGAAGGCAGACTGGGCCTGCTTGCCTGGAGCCCAGAACCCCCAAAGTAATGCCAAGGGTCAGCTGGTCAGCCTCCTGTTTCAGCTACTGGGAAAATACAAGCTTACAGAGACTGTCCCTGCAACTGTCCAGCTGACGAGTGGCAACTTCACCAGCCAGGAACACTGGTGCTGGACTCTGCTAGAGAGAGATATGACCCCCAAGAGGTTGCTCTCAGGTACCAGTCCACTGACTGCTGTTACAGTATACTGCTCCACCTCCAAAACTGCAAGAACTGGACTCTAGGTAAAAGCTCTGATGTTCTGAGCTCTCTGAGTCAAAATGAACAGTCCCCAGTCTCCTTGCGAAAGCAAGCAGGCTTCACCGAGGCCATTGTGGGACCTATATCAGACTGCTGAAGAAACTTTCCCAGACACATGCCCCGGACTTCACCAACTGGACGTTTTCGCGTGGACAAGAACCGCCTGTTTCCCTGCCAATACAAAGTTTCAATTAACAACCAGCTCTTCGCAAAGATGACGACTGCATCGCCAATGCGAAGTTCCGACAGAGGCCTGAAACTTAAGCAGCCCGCTATCAACGAGCCCCTCTCCTGATCCAGCTTTTGGCCTTACCCAAACAACCCGGTCAATGAATGCTTCTCCTGTGAAATTGGACTAACAATTATAAGGTAAACTTTCCACAGAGGGCGGACCTGGTTCCCTCATGCTCCATCGCGGAGTCTGAAACTTCTCACTTGAACTGTTCCCAGCATGACCAGATAGCTGTGGCTGGCTCTCAGTGCTTCAACCCACTATTTTTAGGTCGAGCCTAGCGCAGCTCTGCTTGACTTTATGTAAGGGCTTTCAGAAAGCTCACCTCACGCTCGCACATGTGCTTTTTGTTTTGTCCCAGGCTATTGGCCTTTGCGTGCGTCGTATTAACAAAGACAGCACGCTATAGGCAAAGGCGGGCGCATTGCTCTGCCCATGGCGTATTAGTTGCAGTTACCAGCACGGACGCCATGTGTTTTGAATTATCGTGCACAGATGCGTGCGGGATAATTCAAACCACATGTCTCGGTGAGCCACGCGCAACACTGGTTACGTCGCTTTCACTTTTGCGACCGTAGTAAAGTGCCTTGTGTCTGACCGCTATTGTCTCGGTTTCCCAGTTCTCTTATTTTTCCTGTTTTTCGGATATTCCCTGTGTGAGAAAGTGCCATCTTTCTTGCATGGTATGCCCCCACTTTTTGCTGAACTGCTGATGTGTTTTGACTGAGTATACCCTGGGCTCCTGCCAATCAGGTGCCCAGGGCCTGTGTTCCTTCCCTACAACTGTGTTGAAACTAAAACCCAATTGGCATCTCTTGGCACATATCAGCCCCTGGTAAATGGTACCTTAGGTACCCAGGGCATTGTGACCAAAGAAGACCCCTAAGGGCTGCAGCACTTATTGTGCCAACCTTAGGGGCCATGCACCCGGACAGACACACACACACACCCACTCCTCTTGCAGGCTTCAGTGTCCTGGTGCAGTAGTAAACAAAGAGTCGACATGGCACACATCCTTGTGTGCCATGCCCACAAACCCACTGCCCTGGCATACATCAGTCACCCCTCTAGCTGGGTGCCCTATGCCAGTGTTTTGGACACAGGTGCACGCACGAGCCCTGTGCCCCTACAGTACCCAGGGCCATTCCTGAGCACTGTAAGTGCAGTGATGCCATTAAGAGTATATGGTGCCTGGAGGTGGTCATTACGAACTCCACAGCCCCATAATGGCTACACTGAAGACTGACAAGTTTAATATCAAACTTCTCAGCACAGTAAACCCACACTGATGCTAGTATGGGATTTAATGTAAAATGCACTACAGAGGGCTTTTAGAGATGCCCCCTGAAACCTAACCTACAATCCACGTCTTGTCTGAGAGGCTGCCTAGGCTGCCACACAGCAGACATGTTGCTGGACCCCTGGGTGGAGAGCCCCCTGCTCTCTTGGGCCTGCAACAATGCACATCCTGGGCGAGGTGCTAGGTCTCCTCCCCCAGGATGGGCAGAGGGAAGCTTCAAAGGCATGCTGCCTTTGTGAGCTTCTCCAGGACACTTGCTGTACTCAGCAACTGGCCCCCACCAGTTCTGACCCCCACTCTGGCGGGAAGACTGGCGGGTAAGCCTACGTGAGGAAAGGGGGTGTGCCAGCCTGTGCCAACTCCACCCCTCAGGTGGGAGAGGCGAGGTGATACACAACTCCGGGCCCCGGCCAACTTGAGGATGGGGAGCCCTGCCCAATCAGAGATAGGCTCCTGCCCCCCTTCCACAGGAGAGGAGCAGGATAGGGGGTGTACTCACCCAAGGACAGGGACCTTTAGGTCCCTGCCTTTCCCCTACCTGTAACGCCCCTAAATTTAGTATTTAGGGGCACCCTGAACCTTCCTTCCTCAGATCCCGATTTCGAAACAAGAAAGAAGACCAAGAAGAAGACCTGACGTGCAGCTGCTAACAAGAGGACGACACCAACTGACTTGGCCCCAGCCCTAAAGGCCTGTTGATCCTTGAACCTGCTCCTGCTAAATCCTGGCGTCTACTGCGGACAGCAACCTTGAGAACCCCGGAGGACCTGCCTGCCTTGACCCTCTTAGAGACTGGGACTCCCACGAGCAGTGGTTCTGCTCAAACAGCAA
Organism: Lissotriton helveticus; assembly: GCF_964261635.1. Classification (NCBI taxonomy): domain Eukaryota; kingdom Metazoa; phylum Chordata; class Amphibia; order Caudata; family Salamandridae; genus Lissotriton; species Lissotriton helveticus. The sequence goes on along the minus strand of NC_136059.1, from coordinate 914,839,046 downwards.
TACGCCTGGTGCCAGCCAGGAACCGCGAATCCAGCCCACTCTCTTGCGCAGTCTGATTAGCTTACCACGTGTCGATTCTGAGGACCAGAAGCCAAGACTACATACATCAGGTGTTTAGAGTACATCAGCAGTAGCCGTAGCCGCTCCGGCAAATCACGCACATTTGTCATGCCTAGAGGCTGCCTGACAGTTCTGGCAATTCATTAGGCCGGACTGAAAAGAGGTTTCACGAAGCAGAGGCGGGATCGCAGGTAGTGGAGTTGCGTTTGCATGATCTGGTAACGGCTGATTTGTTATCGTTTTGGGTGATAGATACACTGTTCAGATAAAACTTAGCAGCCCCTGCTTCATATTTCGTCGCTCCAGAGACCCCATGGCTTCTGCATGCTGCACTCGCTACCGCTCCTTAAACTCATGGCTGCAGGGCAGACCTCATTTTCTATCTGATTAAGTGAAGGGGCACTTATTAACCGAATCCCCTGGTTCTTCGTCTCATCACTTCTCCACAGAGTCTTGTAGATAAGTATCGCTTTTTGTCTGAGAATCTGCTTCAGCGCAGAGATAGATTGACAACAAAATGCCTCAGATGTATATAAAGTATTAGTCGGTTGCTCATTGGCTGATTTCAGCTGTTGTGAAGAGTGCACTCAAGTGGGTGAATGTCATAGGAGTCAATCCATACCTGAAGCAGATAGTTGATGGGCAATCAGTACCGCTGTCCAAGTACTTCTGTATGGGTCTGTAAAATGAACCTAACTCTGCCACGTACTTCCTAAAACTGTGAAATCTATATAGTGTTTAAATTTGTCCTCACTGTCCCTACTAGGAAGGGGCACTCCTGGGTAAGTAACCACTTACAAAATACCAAAAGCGAGACCTATTGGCTATGCCAATGCTTGTTACTAAAAAGTCATAACGCTTGTTTTACTTACTGGATTTGTCATTTTGGTGGCATTTTATTTATGTACTCTATTTTTCTAAACTGGTTAACATGGTTTGGAATTTTTCTTGTGTTGTGTTTTCATTTAACTACTGTTTGAGTTCTACATAAATACTTTACACATTGCTTTTAAATGGAACCTGACTGCTTCTGTGGAAGGCTACAGGGGGTTAAGCACAGGTTTGTTTAGTGGCTTTTGTCATTCACCCTTTCAAGGAATGTTTATTACTTGTGTGGGACCTATTCCTCTCTCAACTAACAACCCAATTTCTTATAATAAGCATTCAGTAGTGCATCACCTATACGCAGGACTGCAAAACACATTTCTGTAGAAAAGTTATTTTCTGAAAAAATAGTTTCTGAAAGACTGTCTAAAGGCCATTAGTCCTTTTAAATTTACTTTTCTGGAAAACAAAACAGAAAATCGGCCAAATTTGAATAATTACAGGGCATAATTTGCAAGGCAGTAACCAGAAAAACCAATTTCACACCTTTTAAAATATATATATATAAATAAATAAAAACAGGAAAGAAATAGGGTCACAATAGACAGGTAGGCCCAAAACCTTTGGCAGCTATAACACTTGCACGCACTATTCTTTTAAGGAATGTAATGGCTCCACGAGTAACAGTTCAGTTAGTCCTAATTGTTTCGTTAGAAAGGACTCTGAGAGGCATTGTGGCTACTGGAAAGGTTGACTGTAAAGACCTGGGCTTTAAGACCTTCTTGCAGGCAGAGGCTTCTAAACATCACAAGACAGAGTATTTGAGGGCTCAATGGAAGGGCTGCTAAGAACTTTCCATAAGGTGTTGCAGTTGCTGCTCTGCTTTCATAAGTGAAAAACTGGGGTGATGGTGCCGTGGTGTGTTATTGCAGGCCTCGAGAAATCAACTTGCCCATTCGCTATGGCGAGTCAGATGTGATCAGAGCGAGCTATTTTTAGGTCCTACTGGCCCATTCTGGAGAGCAGAAAAATAGCAGGTGTTCTGTTTAATCATAAAGTGAATGAGCAATAAAGATGCCTTCAAATGTTGTTTTTATCTTGTCACATTTGCTTTGCATTCAGAAACAGGGGTCAAAAGTCATTTATCTTCTTACATTTACTTTTCTTTCTTAGACTGTGAAATTAGAGAATTTTGTAAAGTGAACTGTATGGCAATAGTGCTGTGCAAAGTGCATGAAATGAAAGATTGTAAGATCTAAGGCCTTTTTCCTAACACAACATTTAAAAAGCTAATATGTGAACTGCACAAACATTTCAAAATATATTTTAGTAGTTACCAAAGCACATTTTTATAAGTCTGTGTAATGAAAAAATTATATTTATAGGACAATAAATCAGAACACTTTACTTGGTGTTGAAACCCAATTTCCAAAATGTGTTTATGCGCTATATAGTTTTATCAATAAAACTGTTAGTGGGAAATTGTGTGGCCATTTCAATGGGAAATGTGCTATGTGTAAATGACAGTGCAGCCCCGCATCATGCTTTAGTAATATATTTATTAAAAGTGAGCTTTCAAACATGAACTGAGAAATATTTCTTGCCCTGCCCTGATGACCATGTGATCAGTGAACTAAGAGGCAAATCAGAAGTCATGTGTACCCTTTATGTGGGCCAGATTCATATTATACATGGAGCTAACGTTTACTCTATTAAATTTAAAAAAGATTTTTTTGTACAGCAGATATGACGGGCTCACATATTTGAAGGTGCGCTCATATGTGCAGCAAGATACAGAGGGGTTGAGGCAATAGAAGACCTCACTTGCCAACAATAACGTTGGGTGAAATATAAATATTTTCGATGGTGCAACGAATCTTGAAGTACAGCCCCTCTGTACTTCAAAAAGAAGAAACTTCCAAAACAAATTAAAAACAATGGTTCAGCACTCAAGATTAGTGGGGGTATAAGTAAGATGCATTTCAAATCCAGGAAAAGTTGTTTTCATTCCGTTAAGAACCACAACATTCAGGGTGCATATGCAAGCAGCAAATAATCAGTGTATATGTCGAAATTTTCTTACTTCAGTTGTTCTTTATTAATTTTTTCTCATGAAAAATACATCAATGAATGAAAGATAAAACCCAGTAGCCGACGCGGTTCGTCCACACAGGATTTTCAGGGCTTTGAATTATACATGAGAATCGCCAGTTCCTTAATATGTGCTGGCATTAGAAAGATCTAAGTTTTATTAATTTATTCAGTGCAAGAATTAGAATACGTTTGTCCCTTTAGAACGATACATTCATGGCGTCTGCTTCCAGTCTTTGGACATGTGCTCTCATATGTGATAATGAAGAAAAAGGCAGCTCTATAGAATATTTACCCAAGGGCACACAATTTGAGACCAGTTTACAGGTTATGACCATTACAGTTATATTGATTAGATTATTCAAGTTACCATACCTGCACGTCTAGTAACAGTTTTATGATTTTTCAAGGCCTGCAATGTTCAGTTATGAAATATGGTTCTGAGAACAAAATGTATTTGTCAAACAACTTTCTTATGAAAAACATAAAACCCATAATCTATGTATTTTATAAAGGTAGAACCATTCAATTTTGCAATAACCGATTGCACAATGTTATCTATAATATGAGGAGCTAAACCTTTCATAGATGGGAATAAATTTGCATTGTTTGTCTTCCCAATTCTATTTCATTAGGTGTTACTGGTCGAAACTAAACAAAATAAGCAACAGCAAAGCCAATGAGATTGGCTTGGTGACACTGCTCATTTTTGCAGTTATATGCAATAAGAACTAAAAGTTCTAACCCATTCGCTGCTAGACACGCCCCGTGCGAAGCCTTTTTTTTTGCATTTTGGGGGAGTTATCTCTTAGGCCCCTGTAACTGTTTCTCCACATAAGGTATCAACATCAAATTTGCGTCCTTTACTTACAACATCTTTAGGATTCTAAATGTAAACAGGGTTTGTGGATAGCCCTGGAGGGGACAAGGAAATTAGCCAAAATGCAGCTCATTTTTTGGGGGGAGGTTCAGAAAAATGGGGGGGGAAGTGCTGCAGAAGAAAGCGTCTATTTTTCCCCTGCCAAAGGTATCAACAAAGGGTGCGTGGTGCTAAAATCACCCTCTTTCCAGCTTTCAGGAACAGGCAGACTTTTGTCAGAAAACCAACATTTTCTACACAGTTTTGTCATTTTACTGGGAAATAGCCTATTTTCCTATTTATTTTTTGTGCTTTCAACCTCCTTCAAGTTACTACTAGAAATGGGTGTGAAAGCAATAATGGATCCTGGAAAACTATACATTTCAGAAAAGTACACCCAATTCTGAATACAGCAAGGGGTCATTTGTGTGGATCCATCAATGGTTTCCTATAGAAACTAACAGTTAAAATAAAAGAATGTTTAAATTGAGTTGAATAAAACAGCCATTTGTGCCGTTTTCACTGGTAACAACTCCTTAGTATGGCAGATTTTTTAATGCAATATACGGTTACATCTGCTAGACTCTTCTGGCTGCAGGGATATATAGGAACTGTCAGTTCACCAAGATTCCAAGGCACCCAGAGCCAATAACTGAGTTGCGTCTAACAATGGTTTTTCATTGTGTATAGTCATTCTTTTGGTAAAATATAAAGAGTGAAAAAGAGGTGTCCAAAATGGGAACAAAATATAGAGTTCAGAAGCAACGGTTATTTGCACATCTCCAAAATTTTGGCTACCCATACTAGCATTTGAATTAGTGGAAATATTTCAAAATTACTTCTTTTTATACATTGCATTTGGAAAGCAGAAATGCTAGGAAAGTCAATTGGTTATAAAACTTGCCTTACTATTCTTTGTTCCCTCAAGTCTACGGATACAAATGGTACCTCTCGTGTGGGTAGGCCTAGTGCCTGCAACAGGAAACAGCCCAAAATGCAACATGGGCACATCATATTTTTCTAGTGAAAACTGCCCATTTTTTCGCAATGTGCCTAGCTGTGGAATTTGGACAGTTGATCTGCTGGCACCTAGAGAAACCTAGCAAACATGTACATTTGTAAAAACTAGATTCCATGGCTAATCCAGGATGGGCTGACGACTTGAGTGGCTCTCATCAGGTTCTGTTACCCAGAATCCCTTGCATACCTCATACTTTGTAAAAAAAAAAAAAAAACATTTTCCTCACTTTTCTGTGATGTTAAGTCCTGGAATCTGCAGGGACCCACATACTGCCACGCAGCCAGCATTCCTCCAAGTCTCCTGCTAAAAAAGGTACCTCATTTGTGTGGGTAGGCATATTGCCAGAGACTGGAGACGTCCTAAAACGTACAGTGGAGACTTCAACATTATCGAGCGCAAAACTACCTGATTTTGCGAGGGAATCACCTGTGTTTTTGTCCCGGGTTCAGCGGCCATCTGGGGAAACCTACCAAGCCCAAACATTTCTGAAAACTAGACACCTAGGGAAGTCCAGGTATGTGTGGCTTGCATGGATCTCCAAAATGTTCCTACCCAGAATCCCGTGCAAACCTCCCTGTTATGTTAAAAATTATTTATAGAGCACGCGTACACCGATAGGCTTGGGCAAATAGACAGGTCTTAAGAAGCTTTCTGAATTTCATGAGGTTCGTACATGCGCTAATGTTTGATGGGAGGGAATTCCAAAATCCAGGCCCCAACACTACAAATCTGAAGCCACCTTGTCGCTTCAGTTTGGAAGCAGGTGTGGTTAGGAGGTTCATATACGATGAGCCCAAATTGCGCACAGGTATATGCCTTTGAATGAGGTTAGAGATTAATTTAGGGCGTGGGCCATGTAGGGACTTAAAAATCAGGCAGCCGACTTTAAAAGCATCACATTGTAAGATGGGGAGACAATGTTGCTTCCTCATAAGGGAAGAGAAATCTTACCACCAGGGCTGCTGAAAGATCAACCTGTCAGCCTGGTTCTGAACTATCTGCAGTCTCCTGGTGAATAAAAGCTGTAAGTCATCTGCATAATTAAATGTACACACCTTCCTGTCTTTTAAGGACTGAATCAGTGGAAGGAGGTAAAGATTAAATAGATGAATAGTTAGCGAAGAACCATGGGGAACTCCGCAGGTTACACTCCGTTTAGGAGCTGTGAAATGGGATAATCGGACTGACTGGGAGCGGTCCTCCAAAACGACTATCCATCTGAGTGCTGATCCTTGAAGCCTCGCGGCTCGGACACGATCGAACAGAATACCATGATCGACTGTGTCAAATGTTGCAGGCAGGTCCAACAGCACCAGAGCCTGAGGGAAACCTATGTCTGTTTTATCCTGGAGTGTGTCCAGGACAGTCAGTTTGACTGTCTCAGTTGAGTGGGCTAGCCAAAATCCTGCATGGCAAGCTTTGAGAAATTCCGACTGTTCGATGAAGGTACATAAGTGTCTTGCTACATGAGATTCAAGTACCTTAGCCAGATACGGGAGAAGCGAGATTGGGCGATAGTCAATATCTGGGTCTGCTCCTGGTTTCTTTAAGAGGGGGACAATAATAGCTTCTTTAAAGGCTCTCGGACGATGCCCTGAGCCAGTGACTCATTTAAGACAAAGAGGGCCGGCCTAGGGAGTAGAGAGAAAACCTCTTTTAGAACATGGGGAGGACAGCTGTCCATCGAGACCCCGATTTTACTTTGGACAAAAGGTCAAGGAAGTCCATACTGTCGATCGCTGGAAACTGCTCGAGCCAGTGGGAGTTTTCTGGTATAATTGAAAGTGCTTTAAGGGTGGTGTGCTTTAAAATACTTTCCTTGATTGAGACGATTTTGTCTATAAAAAAGATATTGAGAGAGTTACACACTGCTTGGGATGGTGTGGATTGGACTGTGACTGTCGGGGTTCGACCGTTCGTTAATGATGGAAAAAATTTATTTCGACTCGTTAGAAGACAGCACAATTTTAGCGGAAATAAATGTGGCCTTGGCTGTAGAGATAACTGTTTTATAAAGTTTAAGTTGAGCTAACTAGACCTCTCTCTTATCAGGAGAGTAGCTACGTCTCCATCTCCTTTCAGTTTGACGGAGGGCTAATTTTAGTATTTTTAAGTCTGTCGAGAACCATTTCTGGGCTTCGTGGCGCCTAACCAATTTCGCCCTCCTAAGCGGAGCGTGATCATTGCAGGCCACTCATATCCATGCGGTGAGGCTTTCCGCACTGGCTGAGACAGTGGACTGGATGGCAGGAACTGTGTTAGTCAGTGTAGCCAGGAAGGAAGTTTTATCTATACTCTTCCAGTGCCTGGCAATAGTCCCTCTAGCTACTGATGGGATGATCTTAGTTATGTTGTTGAAAATATAAACTGTATTAAATGGTGATCAGACCATGTGCAAGGAGAGACTGTCAAGGCCGACACTGTGGTGTTAACCGTCCAAACATGTTCTAGGGTATGGCCCTTATTATGGGTTGCCAGAGTTACCCACTGAGTAAAATTCAGGCCACTGAGTAGATCATTCAGCTCATCGGCCTGTGGGCCGCCCAGAGCATCATTAGCCCAATAATTAAAATCACCAATCAGCAATATATTTGCCTGGTTAATCGAAAGGTGAGCCATCCGATTGCCCAAGGAGTGGGGGAATAGAGGCATACGCGGGGGGCTCTATATAATAGAACACAAATCAGAGGAGCCGATGCAGACTCCAATTTGATGAGTAGATTATCCACCGAGCTTAAGGCTAACTGTGTTGATGAAGTGAATTTTATCTCCTGACATGCCCATAAACATGTCCCTAGTGGGCTTTCTGCTCTCCCCGGGGGACAGATACAGGGATATTGCCTCTATCTGCCTTCCGGGGGAGGGTTGGGGGGGGGTTGGTGCAGAAAGACTTTTGTGAGGGTGGGGGCATTGTGATGCCTATTCTGGGCAGCCCCCACCCCTACGTATAAAAAAAAAAAAACCCTGGTGCCTAGTGGACTTCCTGCACCACCCCTCGGAGGGGCAGATCAGGGGCTATTGCCCCCATCTGCCTCTCTAGGAAAGCAGAAAGACTGTGGCAATTTGTTTAGGGTGGTGGGGGCATTGGCATGTCCATTTTGGGCAGCCCCTACGTATAAAAATAAAAACCAATCCCTGGTGCCTAGTGTGCTTTCTGTCCCCTCCCTCCACCGTAGTCGGGGGAGGGGGGGGGTGGAATTGGCATGCCTATTTTGGCCAGCCCCCATCCCTATGTGCATAATAAAAATCCCTGGTGCCTAGTGAGCTTTCTGCCTGTTGGGGGTGGGTGGGAGCAAAAGCTCTTGTCCAAGGGGTCACTCCCCCTCCCTGGTGCCTAGTGGGTGACTAGTTTTGCTTGACCATCATTAGGGCCCTCTTTTCGCCAAACTCTCGGGCTCAGGTCAGGGAAACAGGAGTGTGTAGCACTCTCTGCTTAAAACTGCATGTTTGATTGCATTTTGAAGCAATTTACTTTGCAGATCTTCAGATGGCCAGCACAAACAGGGCCCCTCTGTGTGCATCGCACAGGCTTCTTGCTAGATTCTTCAATTTACCATTTTAAGTAGCTCTAGACTTACGATAACCTCCTCCATCGTCGGGTGGATCTCACTGATTAATAAGGGTGCAACTGCAGTTACCAGACTACTCAGATAAAACTGTCACAGTTACAGCTTAGTAATTATTTTCAATATTTACTTGATGACACATCTTCTTTTAATATTAAAACCTTCATATTTTCCATATGTACGAAGTGCTGCCATAGCCCCACAGTCTAAGTTGTCACATCAACAAGTGCTTCTTACCCTACTCTTGCTTGTCATGAGAGGTTGTAAATTAATTTCAAATGCTCCGTATTCTTTACACTGCCTAGCTTCAGGTGGAAGACAAAATGAAACATTCATGGAGGGAAGGACAACCTGCACTCCACTTAAGATCGCTCCTTCTAAAGAGGCCTACGAGAACACTTCAATTCATTCTGGCATTTGAACAGGGATATGAGGCTTAAAGGATTCCTCACCGACTTATTTCTTTGTTGTTTCAGACATCTGTGTTTTCCAGGTGATTTCAACAAAATGGCTACTTCTCGCCCTCTCTCACCATGTAGTACGTTTCCTGCCAATATTGTGCGATTAGCAAATCGCTGCTGATCAAGTTTAGGAGTTTTTGTTCTAAAGCCACTGCTGAGCAATATATTCAAGACATTTTTGATAGTGGGGGTTCCTCCAGCCCACAAAGGGTGAGAGAGAAATCTGCTTCTGTAATGAAACCTCCAAAAAGCAGCAGCACAAAACCCTCACCCTGCCACCTCTGTTTGACCAAGAGCTAGGTGAAGAATCCCCATGGCTCAGGTTAAATCACAGTCTGCTCCAAAACTGCATTACCAGTCCCTCCCTCCAACTTCATCAAGTACGACTGGTACTACTACACTAGCTCCAGATGGAATAACGTGATTAGGCCTGCCACTTACACCTTTACTCTCTCACAAACGCATCAGTGGGAGAGGAATTATGGCTCTCAATTATGACCTCTAGAGCATACTTACACTTTATGCTTATTTTGATTGGTGCAAGTTTCAGTTATTATTCTTGCTTTACCGTCCAAGGCTCCATCAAGCCTCAATTCCAGAAGAGGCTGCAATTTTGTAACTTTTTACTGTGGCGTGTTAACCAAAGCAGCCAACGTAAGCCCTTAACAGCACCCATTAACAATTTAAAATAAAAGATGTGTACCTAACTTTCTTTGGCAAATGAAACTGATCAGTGCATAAACAACATAGAAGCTGAAATGCCTGATCCACAGGAAACACCTACAGAGTATTGGCAATGAAATAAATGTACACCCAGGAGATAAGTCTACTTCCTTTTTTAAATGCCAGTAGCTTCTGCAGTTCGTCTTTTAAAATTGAAGAAGCAGGCCTTAAATGCTAAATAAAGATTTGTATTTCAAAGATACCTGCAAGTCGGCTGGTTAATATAGACATATGATCAAGTAGGGATACCAAATATATCGATCTATGTATTATAGAAATATTTCAGAGATTTAGGCTACTTTAAATTTGCCTAACTTTTTCAGATCCAGAATCTGAAGGTAGCTGAACATGTAGAATTACAGCTGTGGAACAGTGAAAAGCAAGGATGTGTTTCACCAAGGGGTACAGAGTGACATCAAATGGACGGCGTGAAAAAAGCTCGAGTTGTCCAGGTCACTCAGAACCCCAAAGTTAAAAACATTCCGGTTATTCAAATTTTACCCATCTATAATGTTAGGTTATGTATGGGCTCCAAAATAGCCTGTCCCTTCTTAGAATTGCTATGCAAAGGCACAGGGGTAATAGGAGGCATAAATAACATGGCATCTTCTCCCTGTCCCAAATGTTTAAAAAAATAAAGCCTGGCCTCCTGCCTCCCATTATCACCAAACTCTATGCCTTCCATCCTTTATGATGTAGTAGCATTCAGGAACAACTTTTGTTTCTCACTGCTGCTTTGTCATAGCAGTAAATAACCAAATGTAGAATCTGGTATTCACATAGCGGTGCTGAAGGAGGCTCATACATAACCTGTAGAATTTTAGGGAATAGTGACTAACAGGGTTGTTTTTACACAGAGTGTAGGAGTTACATCTACTAAACACGTCATTCAGCACCAAGAGATGAAAAAATATCCCTCTTCCGCATCTAAAACATAATTGTACGTTATGTATGGCCCAATCAAACCATCTGCCTCTGATTTCTACTGCTACACAGGGGAAAAGGTTTAATGGGGGAATCAGACATAATATGGCCCATCCTCGCTTTCAAATGATGCAATACATAATTACCCACAGCTATTTCAGAATTAATTTCTAAAATGCAACAGTTACTAGCAAACAATGAATCTCATAGCAAACCCACAATAAGATAGGAGACTTAATACTTGACTTCATGACATATCTGTAAATTCCAGAATAGGCTGCGGGGTGCTCAGTGCTCCAAGTGATTACACAAAATAGTTAAAGTGAAACACAAGTTTACATGCAGAGAGGTATGGGTGGCCAGGAAATGTGGCTTTTACAGCAGTAGTCTAACATGGACGATCAGATAACAACATCAGATCAAAGCTGGGCTATAGGACATTTAGTACATCACTTGAAGGCGTCTTTCAACGTCCTATGAGAGGATAGCTTCACCTGCAGTCAATTTTACAACATAGGAAAAGGAAGCCCAACTACAACACCACTCTCGTCCATTTACTATTTGTTCTAGTTCTATTTTTGTGCCTTTTTTCACGTTCTCGAATTCTCCTACAATTTACCATTAAGAATAATTTTATTTGACAGGTCTAGCCAATATGTAAATGTTTCACATGGCATCCCGATTTTTTAGGACTTTGATATAGCCGGTAGACTTCATTTTAGCTTTAAGTCGATAACTCCATTAAAATGAGTGTTTATGCTTAACAGAGACAAAACTTAATGTTGGAAGCACCATTAAAAAGATTTTAAACTGCTTTGGTCTCAAACAGATCTAAGTGTAGTCCACAGGCTTCTTTCAGTGCAGATGATCACTCTCTACTTCATGTTGCACTAAGCTGGACCCTAAACTGTTGAATTTCTCTTGCTCCTATGCTGCCTTCCAGACTCAACATCTTAGTCTAGTACGAGCTCAGCATACCACCAGAAGACCCAGGCTAAAAATCTACACACCCTTATCGAGACCAGCTAAATTATGCACACTATTTTTAACCATGCACTAACAGAGGAAACAGCACCTTTTGCAGTAGGAGGGTCAACACAATTTGAAGAAAGAATACCCGAATCCTAAATTTATTTTTTATCATGCATGACGAATTAAAACCATTACATGTACGGATAATTCGTATACAAATGGACACAAATTATCCAAAATCAACTAATATTAATTCATCTATTAGTGCAGCTACGAAGTAAAAAAATAAGAATAAAAAACGCTATAAACACATATAAAAGGACTTTAATTATGTTTTGATTAATTCATGTCAAACACTCCTGTGACCCCAGTTTTGTGCCCAACAGCAGGGGCTTCGGCTTCTCAATAAAACCACAAACAGACAAGATAAATCTTTGGCATGGGGGTCAACCTAATTACTGGTAAGGCTTCCTATATGTCACCTACGTTTTCAAGGCCAACTGTAAAATATATAAACAGTTTCCGGCCGGCTATCCCTTTGTTGCCCATCGCCCAGCTGTCAGAGTTCACCTAGTTCATTCTGTCCAAAGATTGTCAGGCCACTGAGGGGTAACAGACTACGATGTTTCTCAAAACTACGTTTTCGTTTATGGGTCCTAATGTGCTGTTTTATGAGAAATATGACTAGTTAAGTCTCTGCACTACACCTAGTTTCTTTGACACTACACCTAAGGATTTAATCTGCTGAACATTATGATATACTTAGGGTTCGGGGCCTCAGTAACAGTGTGTCTACATAACAGGATTCCACTGTTATTAAACTGTCTGGGCAGAAAGACCTTTGTTTCCTTTAATAATGGCATAACAAATGCAGACAATATGAATTACTGTTTCACTTTGACTCCTGCAAAGTCTGCATGCGTTTCATTCACTAGGCATCAGCCTATTAGCATGAGAAGATCGAAGAACCACACTGTCATGAACTTGCACTTCTTGACATTTGAGAAGGTGCTCCCTAGATAAGCCTGGGGGATTTATTCAGCATAAGAGTGTATTACCATCCAGGGGTGAGATCACCTGGCCAGTATGTTTTTATCACTTAGCCATAGCAGAAGCTTTTGACCTTTGTTGATGGCTTTTTTGATAAACAGACCGTGAAACGTGAGCTTCCAAATCTCTCTTGCTGCAACGCATCTAGGTTCTCCTTTAAATAAAGCCCATGAGCTGATTTTTCACCAAGATAGCTTGTCTGGGCGATCTTTCTTGGCAGCTTGCAGCTTATAGCATAATACCGGTATCTCTCAGATGTAGTAATGACACATTTTTTAGGCCTACCTTTCCAGCTCAACAATTGGAAAGATCAGTTGTTGCCCAAATGTAACCATTTTCGAAGATGAATAATTACATGGACTCTCTCCAGATACAGACCCGGTAAAGGGCTCAAGTTGGTTCTCGTCAATGTACTGTACTGACAGAGAAGATTGCGGTGTCTAAAGTCCATTAACAAATGTTAAAATAGCTATGGTCATTTTTAAATTGATGATGAAAGAACCTTCCCCTTTCTACCCTTCTCACGTCTACTCATCAATAGCTCTTGTAGTGTCTCACATGGATCATCAAAGTCACACATGTTCTTTAATGTTTCGGTCTCCTGGCATCAATAGCATTAATTTTCTAGACATTGAACTATTCATTAAGGATGGGAAAATTTGTAGTCGCATGTTTCGTAAACCAACTAGCTGCAACGCAGTTTTACATGCTCGAAGTTGTCATCCAGTCAGCCAAGTAAATGCTATACCTTACGGAGAGATGGTAAGGGCAAGACGGAACTGCTCGATAGATGACGACTTTGAGCTTAATCTAAATGACCTTACGAAAAGATTCATGAAACGTGGCTATCAGGGTAAAGTAGTTGAGGAGGCTGTAACTAGAGCTAAGAAACTGAAGAGGTCTACAACCCTCAAAGACAAATCTAGTACACATAAAGATGAAAAGATCCGTCTAATTACAAATTATGGTACTGATAGTGCCCAACTGTATAGAATCCTGAATAAACACTGGCATCTCTTACAGATGGATAGTGACTTAACACCTTTTATTGGAGACAAACCAGGACTAACTTTTAGAAAGGGTCGCACTCTTTCTAATTTTGTTAGTCCCAGCTACCCTTTGAAGATTACAGCTCCTGACTGGCTTACGGAGAGATCTACAGGCTTCCACAAATGTGGAAGATGTAGTTCCTGCAGATGGGCGGTAAATAAAATCAGAACTTTTAACTATAACAATACGGGTGATCATCAGATTAACATGTTTATCAACTGTGATACTACTTATGTTGTTTATGTTATAGTTTGTTCTTGTAATCAGATTTATGTTGGTAGCACCATCAGGAGATTAAAAGATAGGATGGTTGAACATTTTCGAGCACTAAAAACAGGGGACACCCGTTATCCAATAGCATCTCATATTGTTAGGAATTTTCACGAAAAAGAGAAACATGTTTTTAAATATCATGGAATAGATCACATTAAATCAGATGCTAGAGGTGGGAATAGGCAGTTACAGCTGAGACGTAGAGAAGTTATGTGGCTATTGAAGCTTAAAGCAGTTGAACGCGGTTTGAACATTGACCATGAATTTGAATACTATCTGGGGCAAAGATGAACCACTGAGTTTGAGCAGAATCTATGACTTTGCTCTGATAGAGCTTTGCAGATGTACATATGAATTGACTGTACCTTGTGCTATGTAGAGTCTAAAGGATGTATAGAAGAATAGATTGTATTATGTATGTTACTATTACCCTTACCCTGTCTTCCTTTCATACTCTTCCTGACTCCTGGGTTTACATGTAATCTGCTAAATGAGAGCAGAATGCCAATACCATTGGGACCCTTTTAACTGATACACGCTGCCAGATGTGGGTCGATGGACCCGATTTGAACATATGACTTGGGATAGTCATAGCGACGGGCTGTCGGCAGTAATGAATGTAAATAGCGCACGGTGTTGCGCAAAAAAACATTAGTACTTACTTTCTATTTATTTTTGTATTTTTTCTTTCTCTTTACGAAACGTTGTAATAATTGATTATTATTAGTTTTGAGTCTATGGGACTATCTGGAAAGGTGAACTAGCAGTTACCCAATCCTAGAATTGGTAACACTTCTAAGTACTATGATGATATACTAGTAAGTAATAATTTCGAGATGGCGCCTGCGTAAGCAGTTCGAAACTATTACACAAAGTTGGTACGTGAACATAACACGTTGGCCTCAGGTTGCCTTATAATTAATTACGCGGCGGATATATTTTTAGATTTAATATTAAGGTAATGAATTCTATTGTAGTCAGGACTGGGAATACTGTGCAAGATTGTGTGCATACTCATAGACACACCACTCTAAGATGGCGCCCGCGAATTAGTCTATTTACTGCCTCTCCAAGATGGCGCGCAAGTCAAACGCGACCATCGACAGAGGAGTGTGGAGCAGATATGCGGTGAGTGAGATAATAATTAGGATATTGGGCGCTAGATGTTTAGCTGCCAAAAGGGCGCTTACTAATGTACCACATTTTCTGTCTGCAGCCCACCGCTATGAGGACAGCGATAACTTTGGATTACTTAGAGAGTATCGCACCGCTGACTAGGAACGGAGTATATTAGGAATCATTGGACTGAGAAGCAGCTTAACTACTGAGGTATCTATTGTTTACTGAGATTAATATAGATATTTAAGGTTGGTAGATTTAGCATGTACGATGCTGTTGATACATGAGTGTATACGAATATACGTAATATATTGATCTCGGTCTACAGATATGTGGACAACGAGAGAGTGTGGAATATTTACGAGGGTCGGATTTAGACCATGACGAATATATAACTGCGAGACGAATCAAATTATTGGAAGACGATACAACTGAAATATCGAGGTACTTAGTGTTGATTGATGCAAATTCTTAGTATTTATGAAGGTCGGATTTAGACCATGCTGAATATTTAACTGTGAGACGAATCAGATGATGTACTTAGTGGTGATTGATACATCTCTAGCCAGTAGGTATACTTTATACTGGCCAATTTGGAGGATAGAATGACTGAGCAGGAAGAAAGTGAAGTGTATTTAAACCTTAGTTTGATACATGTGTGTGACAATACGAATAGAATGTATACTAAGAGATATTAGTATTGTTTTCAGATTATTATAACGATTGGTTTGGATTGAGGATTGAGTTTTTTTGCTGCGAGGATTACGAATCACAACCATTACTATTAAGTATAATGGTGAGTCGCAGATGTTTTACCATTATCATTTACACGATGACCAATCTGCTGGTGTGGTTGGTGACTGGGTCCTAATTGGTATTGTAGGTGATTGATAAATATAAGATTTTAAGTAAATGTACTCATACTTGGGTACTAGAGTAAGATAGACACACTTTGGGTTTTCAAGCTTTACTTTTGGTGACGGGTACTTCCTAGATTGACTTTTTCTTTTGCACGGATTCGGTGAATTTTTGAAGAATTGTATTGTAAATACTGAGTTCAGTATTTAGTATTTTGTGTAATTTTTGGTTACTGTATTAATTACAGCCCTGAAGAAGTCTGTAAATCATATACTGATTAGACGAAACACGTGTTGGCTGGTATTTGTCGTTTATTGGATGAAGAAATCTGATGAAGACCTTTTGGAATAAATGAACTTTGAACACTAAAAAAGACCATATTTGAGAACGAGTGCTTGGTGGATATTTGCTTACGTTCAGTCATTTTTGACGATTACCGAGTAGTGGTAACCTACTCGCTCCACTTTGAGCACCAATTGGACTTTCATTTTGTATTTACTTGCTTATACATGCTGTGCGCTTCGTAATAACTGTTACCATCATAACTTGTGTAATTTAAGGTTTAGGAGCAGCCGCATAAGCGAAGATGAACAGAGATAAAGAAGCTGAGCAATTATTTGATAAATTAGTGGCAGGAGGTACAATAGGAGCTGCCATGGGACCACCTAAAGAGACGAAAAAAGAAGGCCTGAGAGCTAAATTTGTGAAGCTTGAATCCCTTAAACGTACTGAATTAAATAAATGGTGGGATGCCGCCACTTTAAAACAATATTTAAAGCTTAATCGAATCCCACGTGGCCTAAGGTCCCAGATTATACCCACCTACGAGGATCTGGAACCTGATCTCTACATTACATGGGAGAAGGAGCTTAATACTAGCTCTAGAAATCTAATTAATATCCTCATCGAAAATGCTGATAGAAAAATAGCGAAACTCCTTATAGAGATACAAAAGGTGGAGGATGAAATTAAAGAAATGAATCTCCCCGAAGCAACCATTAAAAACTATACCGTTTTGGATGAGAAATTAAACGATTTACAGAATGAAATTAAACAAAGGAAAGCGAGAAAGATAAAACGCGACGAAAAGGACTATCGGTCTGGTCGTGTATATACTTTTGCAAGGAGATTCGATTATCTAATTACTAAATCTAATACTGAGAAACAGAAGGGTGGCACCCCATCACCTAGTGAGAGTGACCCTGGTTCAAGTAATATTTCTAGTAGTGAATCTGAAGATAACTCTGAGACTACTCCTACTCAATCTCTTGAGAATAATTTTTTAGTAGAGGTGCACAGATTGCGCCGTGGAAACAGGGACTCAGAGAGGAATCGAGCAACTACTGCAAAAAAACCAGGAGAGGGGGCAGAGGCGGCGGGAGGACAGGGAGGAAGGGTAGGCATGCGAACGAGATCATGGAAACCGTAATTGAAAATGATGCGAATGATGTAAATAATATTGAAATTGTTAATCTGTCATCGACTGAGTTATCTGAGAATATGATCAGTTTACTTTCAAAAGGTATGGGCTTTTGCCCTAACACTATGTCAGATTGGTACTCAATTAAAATTGATGTTTTCAAATTTGTTAGAAGGCTGAAATTGAAGAAATACTTTTCTAATGTACCAGATAAACCTAGATATGAACAAATTAAACCTGTAAGTGACATTACAATTCAAGAACTTAAGGAAACACAACTTTTGTTGTCTCTCACAGAGAGAGAGGAAGATCCAGTTACGTTACTTAAGCTATTGGATGATTTAGGGATAGACAGGTTCCTGAGTGAAGATAGTGGGCTGAAGGAAAGATCTAAATGGACACCTCAGGTAGCATCTGGGGGTACGATTGAAGCCTTCTCTAAAGCGGTGAACCAAGACATAGACAAAATTACTGATGCTAAACTTTTAACTAAGACTAAGAGGTACATAGATAATTTGTCGCCTGGGGAAAGGGTGGCACTGCATGAACTGAAGAATAATTCTGACATCACCATACGTAGAGCGGATAAAGGTGGGAATATAGTAGTTTTGAACACCTTTGATTATAAAGAAGAGGTTTACTCTCAACTGAACAATACTGTGTACTATGAGAAACTGCATAGTAACCCTCTTGCAAGCCTGTCGAAGGTTATTAATGACCGTTTGAAAATATGGTATGATGAAACCCTTATTGATCGAGATGAATTTTTGTATTTGCAAGCTATTACACCACGGGCACCATGCATGTATACGCTGCCAAAGATTCACAAATCTATGGTCAAACCACCAGGCAGGCCAATAATTTCTGGCATTGGGGGACCGACGGAGCGTCTCTCCCAATACATAGATACTTTCTTACAACTATATGTTAAAAATTTACCCTCATTTATTGAGGATTCTAAGCATGTACTCAATTTGATGAACGATCTGGTGTGGGATGACAGGATGACATTGGTTACTCTCGATGTGGTATCACTGTATACCAACATCGATCATGAATTAGGAATACATGCAATTGACTTCTTTCTGAGTAAAAGAAGTGCTGAATACTACGATCACAATCAGATGATTTTGGAGATGACAAGATTGGTGCTTCAAAATAATGTGTTTCTATTTGACGGAAACTGGTACAGACAGCGCCTTGGGACCGCGATGGGTTCTAGATTTGCTCCGTCCTTTGCGAACCTCTTCATGGGGTTCTTTGAGGCGGAGCGCATCTGGGGCCCATCCGGTAAGAGATGGATACAATACATCTATTATTGGGGGCGGTACATCGACGACTGCCTCCTAATTTGGACAGGTTCAACTGATGAACTTAAGGGCTTTTTTGACTATTTAAATGACAATTCACTGAACCTATCATTTACCACACACTATGACAAAAATAGCATTAATTTTCTAGACATTGAACTATTCATTAAGGATGGGAAAATTTGTAGTCGCATGTTTCGTAAACCAACTAGCTGCAACGCAGTTTTACATGCTCGAAGTTGTCATCCAGTCAGCCAAGTAAATGCTATACCTTACGGAGAGATGGTAAGGGCAAGACGGAACTGCTCGATAGATGACGACTTTGAGCTTAATCTAAATGACCTTACGAAAAGATTCATGAAACGTGGCTATCAGGGTAAAGTAGTTGAGGAGGCTGTAACTAGAGCTAAGAAACTGAAGAGGTCTACAACCCTCAAAGACAAATCTAGTACACATAAAGATGAAAAGATCCGTCTAATTACAAATTATGGTACTGATAGTGCCCAACTGTATAGAATCCTGAATAAACACTGGCATCTCTTACAGATGGATAGTGACTTAACACCTTTTATTGGAGACAAACCAGGACTAACTTTTAGAAAGGGTCGCACTCTTTCTAATTTTGTTAGTCCCAGCTACCCTTTGAAGATTACAGCTCCTGACTGGCTTACGGAGAGATCTACAGGCTTCCACAAATGTGGAAGATGTAGTTCCTGCAGATGGGCGGTAAATAAAATCAGAACTTTTAACTATAACAATACGGGTGATCATCAGATTAACATGTTTATCAACTGTGATACTACTTATGTTGTTTATGTTATAGTTTGTTCTTGTAATCAGATTTATGTTGGTAGCACCATCAGGAGATTAAAAGATAGGATGGTTGAACATTTTCGAGCACTAAAAACAGGGGACACCCGTTATCCAATAGCATCTCATATTGTTAGGAATTTTCACGAAAAAGAGAAACATGTTTTTAAATATCATGGAATAGATCACATTAAATCAGATGCTAGAGGTGGGAATAGGCAGTTACAGCTGAGACGTAGAGAAGTTATGTGGCTATTGAAGCTTAAAGCAGTTGAACGCGGTTTGAACATTGACCATGAATTTGAATACTATCTGGGGCAAAGATGAACCACTGAGTTTGAGCAGAATCTATGACTTTGCTCTGATAGAGCTTTGCAGATGTACATATGAATTGACTGTACCTTGTGCTATGTAGAGTCTAAAGGATGTATAGAAGAATAGATTGTATTATGTATGTTACTATTACCCTTACCCTGTCTTCCTTTCATACTCTTCCTGACTCCTGGGTTTACATGTAATCTGCTAAATGAGAGCAGAATGCCAATACCATTGGGACCCTTTTAACTGATACACGCTGCCAGATGTGGGTCGATGGACCCGATTTGAACATATGACTTGGGATAGTCATAGCGACGGGCTGTCGGCAGTAATGAATGTAAATAGCGCACGGTGTTGCGCAAAAAAACATTAGTACTTACTTTCTATTTATTTTTGTATTTTTTCTTTCTCTTTACGAAACGTTGTAATAATTGATTATTATTAGTTTTGAGTCTATGGGACTATCTGGAAAGGTGAACTAGCAGTTACCCAATCCTAGAATTGGTAACACTTCTAAGTACTATGATGATATACTAGTAAGTAATAATTTCGAGATGGCGCCTGCGTAAGCAGTTCGAAACTATTACACAAAGTTGGTACGTGAACATAACACGTTGGCCTCAGGTTGCCTTATAATTAATTACGCGGCGGATATATTTTTAGATTTAATATTAAGGTAATGAATTCTATTGTAGTCAGGACTGGGAATACTGTGCAAGATTGTGTGCATACTCATAGACACACCACTCTAAGATGGCGCCCGCGAATTAGTCTATTTACTGCCTCTCCAAGATGGCGCGCAAGTCAAACGCGACCATCGACAGAGGAGTGTGGAGCAGATATGCGGTGAGTGAGATAATAATTAGGATATTGGGCGCTAGATGTTTAGCTGCCAAAAGGGCGCTTACTAATGTACCACATTTTCTGTCTGCAGCCCACCGCTATGAGGACAGCGATAACTTTGGATTACTTAGAGAGTATCGCACCGCTGACTAGGAACGGAGTATATTAGGAATCATTGGACTGAGAAGCAGCTTAACTACTGAGGTATCTATTGTTTACTGAGATTAATATAGATATTTAAGGTTGGTAGATTTAGCATGTACGATGCTGTTGATACATGAGTGTATACGAATATACGTAATATATTGATCTCGGTCTACAGATATGTGGACAACGAGAGAGTGTGGAATATTTACGAGGGTCGGATTTAGACCATGACGAATATATAACTGCGAGACGAATCAAATTATTGGAAGACGATACAACTGAAATATCGAGGTACTTAGTGTTGATTGATGCAAATTCTTAGTATTTATGAAGGTCGGATTTAGACCATGCTGAATATTTAACTGTGAGACGAATCAGATGATGTACTTAGTGGTGATTGATACATCTCTAGCCAGTAGGTATACTTTATACTGGCCAATTTGGAGGATAGAATGACTGAGCAGGAAGAAAGTGAAGTGTATTTAAACCTTAGTTTGATACATGTGTGTGACAATACGAATAGAATGTATACTAAGAGATATTAGTATTGTTTTCAGATTATTATAACGATTGGTTTGGATTGAGGATTGAGTTTTTTTGCTGCGAGGATTACGAATCACAACCATTACTATTAAGTATAATGGTGAGTCGCAGATGTTTTACCATTATCATTTACACGATGACCAATCTGCTGGTGTGGTTGGTGACTGGGTCCTAATTGGTATTGTAGGTGATTGATAAATATAAGATTTTAAGTAAATGTACTCATACTTGGGTACTAGAGTAAGATAGACACACTTTGGGTTTTCAAGCTTTACTTTTGGTGACGGGTACTTCCTAGATTGACTTTTTCTTTTGCACGGATTCGGTGAATTTTTGAAGAATTGTATTGTAAATACTGAGTTCAGTATTTAGTATTTTGTGTAATTTTTGGTTACTGTATTAATTACAGCCCTGAAGAAGTCTGTAAATCATATACTGATTAGACGAAACACGTGTTGGCTGGTATTTGTCGTTTATTGGATGAAGAAATCTGATGAAGACCTTTTGGAATAAATGAACTTTGAACACTAAAAAAGACCATATTTGAGAACGAGTGCTTGGTGGATATTTGCTTATATCAATTATATCGATTCAATATTTTTGATTTGTCTTCAATACTTACTCAAATTATACCTAGATCGCTTACCAAGTAAGAAGCTACACCACCCCGTCCCCGAAGTGGTGTGTTCAATATTGCAGCCCAATACACTAATGCGCTGAAAACTATAACGCTCACAAAGTATTGCAGTAAGACTTATCAAAAGGTTTGCCAACTCACAAACAGATAAAATTGTATATCGAGCTGCACACTGAAATGGTTATAATGACTGGCAGACATACTGCTCCTGCAAAATAAATGTAGTCTGAGTCAGTTTGAGCCAATATTATGGTAATGCCATAATTCAGCCAAAATCAGGCGGGAGACCAATCTTCGCCAAGACACACCTCTGGAATAACCTGCAGTGTTTCCTGACATTCTACACAACCTTAACTTTAAAAATAAGTTAAAACCTAGAAGCTCAACATGAACACTGCCGTGTAAGCAGTCACGCCTCTAGCGCCAGGAGGCAATTGTTGGTAAAAAGCTACTACGTAACAAAACAAACAAAAAAAATCATAACCCATAATCGTTTTAGTCACACCTCAATTTGTAAAGAGAATCTCAAAACGTCTTTATCCTGCGCAAGCCTGCTATGCAGACAGTCCTTTCTGATAGATTTTATTTGCTTATCTTTATCATCTGTGGTGATCTTTTGCTTCACATATGTAATAAGGTACAAAAGTGTGTCCAAGGCAATGCCTCCGACGCACAAAACGTGTCCCTTTGTTTCCTAGATGCACACTATGGACTATCTGAACGGTGTGAACATGCTAATTTACTCATATCGACAACTTTCCTTTAAAAAACGGACGATGGAGGTCCACGGCCTTTGCGCTAATACCTCTCTGCTTCGACGTGAATCATCCCCCTCTCCTCTGCACACACCCTGCCCCGAGCACATTCTTTACACGTGACCCCGAGCACATTCCTTACTCAACGTAGGAAACGAAGGCAACTCTCAATAGCGTCTGCACTTTTGAACCTAATAGAGTCAGTCCAAAAGCGGTCTTAGATTATAATAAAGGAGAACGGCAAGTATGTGTAAAAAGAGTGCGAGGTGAGCAGAAGTAGGCAATCCGTCTTACACGTTTAACGGGAAACAACGAGGTTTGTTTTTTCGTGTTACTTCGTAGAATTAAACGTTTTTGTTGGTAGTAAACCCCAGGAACTAGTACACGTGTTGCACATATGTATTGTAAACATTAACTAAGCAGTGTATATACTCTCTTTATTTTATCACTGTATATACATATTAAATAGCGCATGTTTTAAGACATGGGAACTGTCATGAAAAATAAACAAATTACCTACCAACAAAGATATATTTCAGGAAAAAAAGCGATGCAGTGGTACAGAAAGTGCTAGGAAAACACGAACTCCAAGGTGTTTTCTTAACAATTATAGTTAAAACGACAGGACAAGTACAGCCAATTCAATGTAAACTTTTGGTGTCAGAGACCACAACTAAAAATGTGGCAAAGTGGCTTCCTCTAAACTGCAATATTCAACACTTGCAGGCCAACACAGCCAGAAAACTGAAGGCATCCTAAAATCTATACCTTGAGGTCTCAATCTGGAAGGGGTGTTTTGTAAGTGTCTGTGGCTGGGTAGAAGCTGCTATGTTTAGCTACAAACCACTGGTGTTGAAAAATCCTTATGCAATTCGGGTACATAGTACACCATCGCTAGGCTCGTAGACTATTAGATACAGAACAGTTAAATACTATTTTGAAATTACTTATACCGAGTTTTTCAAATTCATAAATTGTGGCATGTTGGCTAATCTACTGCCTTCTGTAAATCCAACTTGGGAAAAATCTCGGTAAATCACAGTCAAAGACGGAGGGAGGGGGAGAGAGAGAGCGAAAACTCGGAATTTAAGATAAAGAAGAGCATTAAAAAGAACAAAAACAAGAAGAACGATGCAGAATGATGGCCAATGTGACAAAGCTGTACGGACATGGACCCCCTAAAAAAAAAAAAAAACAATTGCATGGCTACCGCAGGAATGGCAGCCAGGGAAGATTTCCTCCTACCCGCAACCTATCCTAGCCAAGCATAGCAGCATAACCTGTCCCCGAATATCCGTGTTATATGATGCCCTTAAATCTTTTGGTGAGGTATGGAGTTAGGGTCAAGGGTGGTGAGGAACAGCCTGATGCAGGCACACAGGCCCCAACTGCAGCAGCGCAGAAGTAAGTTTCCAAGGATACCCCCTCATGTCCTGGAGCACTGCTCTGCCACTCCAGGGAGCCCTAAGGTAGCACATGAAGTAGTAGTCTGTAAACAAGGCAATAGTAGTCTGTAAACAATGCAGCAACTCAGACTCGGACCCCCATGCACGGTTCATCAGTGTGGTGGAAAATAGGATGCTAGTATCACCATGCACCTTCTTCCACATGGAGTTCCTCATCTCCTTCACCAGTCCTACAAGGATGTCACTGGCTAACAGGAGCAAGAAGATTAATTTCAAAGCACAGTACCTACCAAGGAAAGGAATCACTATATCTTTTTTTTAAATGTAATTGTACATATATAACATTGCTCCAATTCAGGCAACCCCTTCAGATCGTCATATTGTCTTACGATAAAGAATCCACAGGAAAATCTTCTCTTTCGATCCACCCAGCCAAACTTAGGAACTCTATACCGGCCAAGAGCTACTGCAGCTAAGAACATTTAAAGACTGGAAGAGAGGTGAAAACCGGTGTGTTCCCAAACCAGCCACTCCAAATTGCCTATGCCACACCCTGAGACATCATAACAATCAAATAGATAATAACCGATAGGTAATACAATCTTTAGCCAACATTTTCTCAAAATGTGATTATCACTCCAAGTCACCTACTCCGCTTCTGGCCTGCTGCTTTGTTAAGGAACCCAGGGTATCTTCAACCAAGATATGCCACAGCATAAACACCTGTCCCTTTTTAGTGCAGATAATCAGACATGAGATGGAATAACCTCAGAATGGTCTTGTGAGCCAATGTCCTATCCCAGTCCACCAAAGCTAACCACCATACAGAACTGGGACAAGCAGAATACAAAGTAGCAGTACTACAGAAATAAAAGCCAAACAATGCTGATCAACATAGGGCTCTATATCTAAACCAAGCTGATTATATAGAACTGTATCACAGTCCGCATAGGTAGATATTTGACACATTTTCCCCCTCCCAGATACCTGTTCAGCTTCCTAACATTGGTCAAAATGAACGCAGCAACCAATAAAGAAGCAGGGCAGAAATCTCTCTTACAATACGCAAAAAGTGCACAATGGGACCTGTTGACCTGACTAACACTGCTGTCATAATACTGAAGCTTGTAAAGCACGAACAGCTACCTCACCTGGAGGTGTCCCGGCGCTATGTGAGCAGCTAGATGAGAAAGTGACAAAGGTGGTTTAGAATCTCTGAGAAAAGAGCCAGGTCTTTAATTGCTTCCTAAACCCTGCTTCTGAAGTTGCAGCCTGAATAGAAGGCGGAAGAGCATTTCACAGCTAAGACGTGCCAGCAGAAAAGGTCCTGCCTCCAAGACGAGCCTTTCTGACTCGCGGGACGTGTAGTTGAAATAAGGAATTTGAACGCAGGCATCTCGCCTGCTGATAGCGAGGGAGTCTCCGTTTTAGATAGTTAGGGCAGGAACCACGTAGAGCCCTGAAAGCCAGGGTCAGTGCCTTGAATTTGATTCTGCTTGCCACTGGGAGCCAGTGCAGATGCGGAGAGACATGCCGTTTAAAGGGGATATGCTTTATTAGCCTCGCAGCCGCATTCTGCACGGTCTGCAGTCGTTGAATCAAATATTTTGGTAGGCCTAAATAGAGGCCGTTCACGTAGTCCAGCCTTGAAGTGACAGTCGCATGGACTACCGTTTTCCGGCAGTCTACCGGTAATAGCGAGAGAAACTTGAGGAGATTCCTGAGTTTACATAGACACCCTGCTGTGACCTATTGGATGAGGGAGGAGATTGAAAGGCTGTCATCCCATCTCACCCCCAATTTTTTTGCATTAGTACTGGGGAGCGGCGGAGGGCCCATTTCCGATGGCCACCACAGGTCCGGAGAGGGTCATATGCCTTTCCCAAAAAAGACCACCTCCATCTTGCCTGCATTCAGTTTTAATTTATTGGAATTCATCCAGCTGGCTACATCACGGAGGCAGCCCTACAATTTACCAATAGCCGCCTCCGACACTTCTGAATAAGGGAGGACAAGCTGTGTATCGTCTGCATACGAAAAAGACTTGACCCCCCATTTGGCAATCAGGCTGAAAAGTGGGGCTAGATAAACATTAAATAATAAAGGACTAAGTGCCGATCCCTGGGGGATCCCACACCAGAGACGTTTCGTTTAGAAGAGAAGGAACCCAGAGCTACTTTCTGGGACCGATCGGTCAGATAGGAGTTAAGCCAACCCAGTGCTCTATCCTTCAGGCCGATATCCTCTAACCGCTGCAGGAGTCTGCCGTGGTCGACAGTATTGATTGCTGCAGATATATACAGGAGCACCAGCATAGCCGATGCTCCTGAATCTAAGGACCACCTAACCGACTCAGCTACCTCAATGAGGGCGGTCTCAGTGCTGAAACCTGACCGGAAACCAGACTGTGTTTCGTGCAGGATACTGTTTTCCTCAATAAAGCTATTCAATTGGCACTGTATTAATTTTTCGAGCATTTTACCTGGGGCAACTAGTAGGGAGATCGGTCGGAGATTACTAAGGTCCTCCGGAGCACCATTTGGTTTTTTCTTCAGGGGAAGAAGTGTGGCATGTTTCCAACACTCGGGAAACACCCCGGACACCTCAAAACATATGCCACGATTCTATCCCTCACTCTCCTGTCATTAAACGTTGCATCCCTTAACACGGTGGTCGCACCTCGCTGGTCATCATCCACAGCACAGAAACATTAGCCACATAGGATCAGCCCTAAGCTAGCACTCTCCCAATCATACAGCTTACACAGAGTAGCATGCTACCTGGGTGAACACGCACCTCACCCAGGGCGGTAAGCACTACATAAATACTACAATACAAATTACATAGCCTTTCGTAGGTTAAAGCTGCTGCCAGCATTCAGGAACGGTTCCCAAGTAACTTCTTGCCACGCTACTTTCTGGCTAGTATTTGCTATACATATACTATATACATCCATAAACATGCCAAGCAGCAGAGTTTGATTGCTGAACTTAAGGCCTTAATGACCTGTCATTTTACATCCCACTGAGCCCTACACCGGCAGCTATTAGAATCCGCAATGTAATGCAGTCAAGAATGTCATGGGGACTTCTTTACTCTGATATACATATTCAATACCAATCAATGCATGGGACTGATCAAAGCTGCCACGGAATTTGTTTATCTTGCATCAGCCGAGTTCAAGGATGTCTCGTAAGGATTCTGCTCACCACTCTCCTTTGACAAATTTTAAGTTGCCCTCCCTGAGTGGACTATGACCAATCCAAGTGAGAAACCGAGTTTGGACTTGGAGTATTTATCAAGTGTTTTGTGAAAGCATTACAAACAATACCAAAAGCAGCACAGGAGAGATGCGATTGGATGGGCTAAAGAAAACCGAGAAGAAAAGAAGAAAAGAAGAAGAGGGGAGCAAGTATGATTGGAACCGTTAAAGATGAAAACGTGAAAGAGAAGGAAGACATGGGGAACACACTTGAGAAGTAGAGGAAAGAGTGCAAGAGCGTAAGTAAAGTATGGAGGAAATGGGTGAAAAAGAGTAACCAAACTAGGAACAGACTTGAAGATCAGACACAAATCATGACACTGCAGGCAGGAAAAGAGGATACCACTAAAACAAGCGGTAACGTTGCGTCATTATAGTGAAAGTGAAAGAAAATGCCAACTGCAGAGTTGGAAATGTTTAAAATGAAATGTAGGGGTGTGTAGCATAGATCAGTGAAATAAAGGTTAGAGCAACAAAGCAGCCAAAGAACATAATTTAAAAATAAAGTCTGGGCGAGAAGAAAAGGCGGAAAGATTAAGTTAGAAGCGCCAAGGTGGAAACATAGGTAATCTGTTACAAGCAGTGGTCGAAGTGGGCGGGATCAGCAGGGCACGGCGTGCCCCTACTTCTTTAATTTCATAGATTCCGGTCCCCAACTTTTTTATTTTGAACATGCGTCCCAGGACGGCAGAATTAGCCAAGGCCTGTAGATAAGGCTCGGCGTTCGTGGTCGTTCGGGGACGGGCGGGTGGGCAGAGAAGGAAAGGGACTCTTGTCTTTTCCTTCTTGCCCAGAGAATACAAAGACAGTGTCCACTTCTGCTCTACTACTTCAGCTGCCCCCATTTCTTTCTTCGTCTTATTCCCTCTCTTTCTGTGTAGCAACTCCTCCAAACTTACTGAAAAAACATGACTTCAAGAAACGGTTCTCACCCTCTCTTTCCTACTTTTGTTTATTTGTTCCCATGCGAAATGGATCCAAAAAAGAAAAACAGTTTTGCTGGAAATATCCTCTTTTTCTGACATTTTTCTATTCTAAAGTGCAGCCTCTGAAATGAGGTTCAACATTAGAAAAATAAATAAGCTTAGCCACTTCCTTTCTAATCCTCAACCTGTCTCACTCGGGGTCCCTCAAGGATCCATCCTTTCCCCAACCCTTTTCAACCTTTTCATGGAACCACTCACCCTCATTCTCAAACAAGCTAAAATAAGTTACCACCTCTACGCCGACGATACCCAATTATACTACAAGATCAAATCCCACAACGACATCCTTCACCTAAACGACACCCTGACTAAAGTACAAGCCTGGTTCCATCTCAACCATCTCAAACTGAACCCCAAAAAAACAGAAATCATTCTTTTCACCCCCAAAAACAATACACTTCCCATCCAAAACTGGATCGATGATATCAAAGCTCTCAATTGCTCCCTCTTCACCTCTAACTCTGTTAAATCCCTTGGCATTAGCATCGACCAGAATCTCAACCTCATCCCCCACATTAAAAATGCCGCCAAAAGTGCTCTTTTCACCCTTCTCCACCTCAAGAAAATCAAACCTTTCATTCCAGCTGATGATTTCAAAATCGTTGTCCAATCGCTTGTCCTCTCCAGGATTGACTATGGTAACGCCACCCTTGCCGGCACCCCTAATACCCATCTTGCACCGATTAAATCTGTCCTCAATCTAGCTGCCCGACTTATCTCCGACTGTAAAAGATTTGACCACATATCGCCCGTCCTCAAAAATCTTAATTGGCTCCCAATTGAAGGAAGATCCTCTTACAAGATTGCCTGTATCACCCACAAAGCTCTTCACCAAAACACCCCCGTCTACCTTGCAACAAAACTAGATAAAGCAGGCTGCACCAGGTCCCTGAGAAGCACTGACTCCCTTCTCCTGATCCCACCCAGACTTAAATGTCAAAAAACTCAATCCCGTGCATTCTCTGGTAATGCTCCTACCATTTGGAACTCACTCCCCAAAGACCTTCGCTGCAACCCCTACATTGGGGTACCTAGCATCCATTCTTTCTACTCTTGTACCCCCACCTTGTCTGAATCCAACATTATCTCCCCTGTTAATTGTCTCGCCTATTTTTAATTTTTATCTGTCTCTCACTCCCCCCTTATCATATACTTATTGCAATACTGTATATTGTTGCTAATTCTGCATATATTGCTATTTTATCTTATTGTGTCTAACTCTGTTGTAAAGCGCTCTGATACTTCAGGGTCCAGCAGCGCTATATAAAACCTTTGAAATAAATAAATAAATAAATAAATAAACTAAATAAAGCAAAACAGAGTGGTAGCAAAGTGGCTAGATTGATTTTATGCACACCCAAACACATTAGTGCCACTCTACAGAGTTTGCGAGTGAAGCACTACTTTTGTTTTCTTGTCTTTCTTTGATTAGAATTGTTTTCCCCAGGCTGAGAACTCTAGCACCAATCTTGGAGGGACTGCAATGCGTGGATTAGAAAACAAAATGTTCTGGGATGTGGTCTTTTTACCATACTACTTACGTTTTGTAAGGATATAAGCAATGAACATTGAAATGGGTCCATTCCGCACCCTGTAGTCATGTCCTTAACTTTTCAGGCAAAAGTACTCACTGATTTCTGAATAGTGAGTGTAAAAGCATTAAGGTAACCATGTTGTTCCTGCTTACAATTCATATGCTTTACTGAATTTTGCATTTCCTACAAGTGTTTGCTTTTTCCAAGACGTTGTGACTTTTTTTTTTTGTTGGCAACATATTTCCCTTGTCTAGTGGATAATTTAAATTGAGCCGCATCCAGGCGTTTATAGCGGGACACAAATGGTTGTAGTTGTCGGCAGTGTGAGTGTCTCTCAGTGGAGCAGTATGGTGTTCATTGGGGGAGAGGATGTGGCACTATGGTCAGAGCTGCCGAATTTGGAACTGGGGAACCAGGTTCAGCCTTCATGACCAGTCCACCAGACCACTCTTCTGAGGGAGCATATTCCTGTGCTAGACCTTAGAATGCCAGCTAGACCTTAGAAGCCCTGGTGTCTTAGCACCAGCAGGTGGACCCTAGCGGTGGCAAGTGGGTTAACCTTGAAGGCCTGTCCACCACAATCCATGCTGAAGTTCATGTCCAGTCTTGCGGGCAGTCCGGTGTGATCTGACTTTGGGTGGGGGCATCATGTTTGCAAGTATATTATGTTTCTAAAAGCACTTGCTGCCTCATTTCTGGCCTCCAGCAATTTTCGGCAACAATAAAAATGTCCTGATAACTCTGGTGATTAATGTTCTTCCTAGAGAGAGATGGGAATTTTGTCTAGTGGAAGTTTTGACTCATGCCAAGGTAGTGCAGAGGGTTAACGTGCCTGCTGCAAAGAACAAGTACCATGCAGATCACAAAGTGCGTTTAATTTAAATAGGTCAGTGAGTTACTGCTTTTGTCAGAGAGATCCTTTAGTTACTTGCAGTTTATAAGTTAAAATCGTAACAGAGAACAGTGAGCTATGAACTTTGGGCAACGAGCTGCATGCCAACTGCAAGGTATAGATTAGAGTGTTATGTTTCCCCCTAGTCTTTCATTATCCTAATGTTGCAAAAAGTGTTCTTTTGGATAGAAATTAATTCTGATTATTAAAGAAACCCCCCAACCTTGGTATTCGTTTTAAATTCTGAGTTTGTGTTTCTCCAGACCAATCACCATTAAACTATTCGGCCTACTAATATGGTTGTCATGTGACGGGGTCCAGTAATCGAGGTTGACTTCAGGTTCCAAGTGGGTGCCTGGCTTTGCTGGCGGTGTGCCTACTAGCCACCACCCCTTCCCGAGACCCATTGTGCGATTAGCGATCGCGCCTTATCTGCTGGGTGCCGTCATTTTTCAGGTACCCTTCACACAGCAGGTTTTCTTTATTTTCCCTGTTCTTTTCACACTATGACCACCAGGTCAGGGTGAGCCTTAGCGCCCTCACACCACCGGGGTCTACACACTGGTCCTGATGAATGCCTAGCGAATTAGCATCTAGACAGGCAATGACATGTTGACCACATTTAGCGTGGCGTAGCTGAAACATCAATACAGCTTTTCTAACCGCCCACTTTCCAAGTTAACCGTGCTGGGTTGGTCTGTGAATAAAATTTTGGGGGGACTCAACCTAGTCACTTTTAACTCACTTCACTTTGTCACACACACACAAAATAACCAGCTCCGCAGTAACTCTGGCATCGAAGCACAACGGGGGGGTTCTAGACCTTCCTGGTGGGGCCCGATGATGAAGCATGTCACCATTTAGGTTGGTGAGTGAGGGCTTTCTAAAGAACCCACTGCGATTCTTTTCCCACTTCTCCTCTCTCTTAAAAAGGATACTCGTTCGTTGTTTTTTACTGTCATGTGACTCCTACACCTTGTAGTCCTTAGTCTTATGTAACATTTTCTATACAGTGCTTTACACAGGTATAATTGATTGTCTCTGTGTAATGTGTGTGCTCGGACACCTTACACTAAAGTATGAGTGACGCTTAAAAATCAAATTAAATGCCTCTGAGAGAGAGTGTGGTTATGGAGACTTGAGGGGTGCTGTTAAAGGATGTTAGTGAGGCAATCCATGGAGGTGGTGGTCACTGGGAGGCAATAACAAACATTATTGCACAGTGCGCCCCCTGCGCTAAAGACGGCCCTGCCCTTGAGGCCAGTCAGCCTCGCCCATTGGTACCTCCATTGGCTTTGTTTCAGCAGTTTCACCAGGGATCGGCAATGCAGGATTGCAGGATTTGCAAGCACACCAAACTAAGTTTGCAAACTTCACAGTCTCTCTGCTTCATTCACAAGCACTTTTTGTGCTGCCTGCTTTGGGGTCACTGGAATTATGCAGCAAAGGAGGACAAAATTATGCTGCAGTGTTGACTAAATTATGCGACAAAAAATAAAAAGACTGCAGTGCAATGCATTATATTTTATTTTTGTGACCCATGTACACAGTCTCTGGAAAGATTTTACCTTATTAGTACCAGTGCAACATACAAATGCATCAGTGAGAAAGGTGATCAGTCAACCTTTGCAAAGAGCCATCCACTTTGCAGCAACACAACTTTTGATCGGCTTGAGCTACAAACAATTTATTAAATAAAATTGTTAGATTATGCAGCAGATCTTGTACTATAAGGTAAATAAGGCAGAGCCATAATTATATAGAAAACATTTTTAAACTAGGTTTTGCCATTCTTGTTTAAATTGCACTTATGGAAAAAGGGTGAAGTGCCGATGACAGAAACTCCATGGCTCGGAGACAAATGGCTTGTCCTTTCACTTTTGAGCGTATTTGGGATAGGGTGACCAACCGTCCGTAAATTTCACAGACGGTCCGTAATTTGGACCTCACGTCCGTTGTCCGTGATAGTCCTTTTCACGGACGCCTTTTGTCCGTAATTCTGGCCATTGCAGGGAGCAGCACTGCTCCCTGCGAGAAGCCTCAGCCCACTGATGGGGCGCCTCGAACTCCTCCTCGAGGACAAGAGCAGCCACACCTCGCCCATTGTCATTCTGTCTGCGGCTGATTGCCCCCTACAGAATGACAATGGGCCAGTTTAAGCTGTTACACCCTGCTCTCTGTTTAGCTGTCCTTTTGCCCCCATTGGTCTTCCCTGGTCTTCTTCCTGTGAGTGTCATGATTAAGCTCATTATGCACATGCTGTGAAGATTGCCCTGGAGCAATCTGTTTAATGCCCAGTGTTTCACACAAGTTGACTCAGGCTTGCCAGGGCGGCAGGGGCAGCGCTGATCAAATAATTTGAAAAACCCTGCTCCCGCACAATTGGTGCCTGCTGCAGATTCACCAGGTCACCCACGTCCAGATTTGCCTCCAACACGCTTCCTCAATCCCAAATCGGCAGTCCCTTCCTTTGAAGATTAAGCGTTCATGTTTTTAGCTTTAATAACTTTATAATCAACTCAAACCACCTTAAGCCTGATGTGATCTGTGGCCTGATGGTTATTTTTCAAGAGATGCTAATTCATACTTCCCTGCCCCTCCAAATTGTTCCACATTTTTGGTCTATAAACAGTTGACCCGTGCTCACCTGTTTCAATACACAGATGCTTTAGAATGATTCTATCAATGGCTCGTAGTTAATAAACGCTGATGAAGGATGCTCCCTAACTTTCTTGAAGTGTATTGGCTTAAAGGCAATTGGAAGATTTGGGAAGAAGTTGGTGCTTCTGCGGGACGCCGTCGTTGGTAAACATCTTTGTTGGACTTGGCTGTCTCTTGCACGTTAAATGATGCGTTAGTTTTTGGTCTGGCCCAACTCATGCTTTCTCAAAAGTTTATCATAAACATGAATTTATACATAACGAGTGAACCCACAGTGGCTCTCTTCACAGCAAGTGACAAATCATATGTGCACAACAGCCCAAAAAGGGGTGCCCTTCAGGGCCTGGGCTTTGCATCTGCGTTGCTAGGCAACACCTTTATTTTACTTTTTAATATGTTTTCTATTTTTTCCCACGTTGCTTATGCTTGCAGAAGAAATAAACATTAGAACATTGGAATGTGGAGCATACATAAGTGAAAGGGAGGGTGGAGAGCTGGAAGAAAGGATGGATGGATGAGTGAAAAGTTAAATGGGTAGATGGCTGAGTAACTGGGTGGATGGATGAGTAGGTGGAAGGATGGATGGGTGGGTGAAAGGGTAAATGGTTGGATGGGTGAGTGAATGGATTGATGGGTGGACAGGTGGATGCATGAGCGAGTGAAAGGGAGAATAGATGGAAAAAGGATGAGCGAAAGGATGGATGAGGAAAGGATGGACGAGTGAAAGGATGGATGAGTGATAGGGTCAATGGATTGATTTATGAGTAGGTGGATAGGTGATGGGAGGATGGAAGGATGACTGGCTAAGTGAAAGGGGAATGGAGAGAGAAAGGGAGGATGGATGGATGAGTTAAAGCATGGATGAATGATTGGCAGAATGGATGGGGGAATGGGTGCCTGGATGAGTGAAAGGAAGAATGTACAGATGTACGAGTCAAAGAATGAATACACGAGTGAAAGGTAGGGTGGAGATCTTGGAGAAAGGATGGATGGATGAGTGAAAAGTTGAATGGGTGGACGGATGAGTGACTGGGTGATGGATAAGTAAGTGAAAGTATGGGTGAAAGGGTAAATGGGTGGATGGATGAGTGAGTGGATGGATGGAAGAGTGGATGGATGGATGGAAGAGTGGATGGATAAGTGAAAGGATGGCTTGAATGAAAGGGTAAATGGCTGGATGGGTGAGTGGGTGGATGGGTGGAAAAGTGGATGGATGAGTGAAAGGATGGATTGGGTGAAAAGGTGGATGGATAATGGATGGATGAGTGAAAGGGTGGATGGAGGGATAGATGATAGATAGGTTTGCAAATGGTTGAAAAGGTTTGCAAATGGTTGAAATGGTTTGGATATGGATGGGCACACAGATGGAAGGACAGAATGAATGGTGAAAGACTGAATTATGGATGAAAGAATTAATAGATGACAGAATGTACATTTGAAATGGTGGATATCAGGAGTTTGATGGAAAGATGGATGGCTAGATCCTTGGACAAGAGAGCTCTTCTGGGGAGGCTTGTGATGACGTATTTGCATTCTTGGTGCCAGAGGAGCTTTAGTTCAAAGTGGGAGGTATTTTAATTTTCTTGCTACTCCCTTGCCTATATGTTACTATTCAGTATTGGCTTTTTGCTTGTGTGTGGGATCTATACATCATGCATATTACATTTTGAGTGACACCCAACTGCTACTTGAATGTTACACTAATAATTGTAAATGTGTGCATGTTTTGTTTTAGGTGTAAGGTTTTAGGGAAAGCCTCATAGTGCCATGAGCTGTGCTTGAGATGTATATTGTGTTTGTAGCAAAAGGCAAAGCGTAAAAAATAAACGATGTAATAGTGTATCGACAGTGCCTTCTTTAATAAAGCTGCAGGGAAAAGCACCTTTGTGACTTACGTCAGCTAGTGCAACTCTCTGGAAGCCCCCATAAGCAAAGTAAAATTCCATATTTTAATTTCCACTTGCTGAAACACCCCTAATGCGTTCCATATAGCGGGTTCATCGCAGCAATCCTCCCTTTAGTTGGCCTATGCGTGCCGCATTACATCTCACAGTGGCACTCAGATATGAGATGCTAGTAACAAAGACTATCCGAGCAGATCTTCCTGACCACTTCTCTCACCAAACATGCCTGCTCAGTACCATGAGTTGTAAACAAAATATCGGACTAGACAACCCAGTGCAGTAACCAAATAAATAGATTACTATCATATGAAGTAAAACAAAAAAACAGCACAGTTGCTCAAAGCTGCGTGCATACCGAAAAACCATAAAATGCACAATTGTCTCAACCTAATATCAACTTATTTTGACTTTTACTTAAATGGTTGTCTATTTACTCACTTTTATACTATTGTGCAACTTCCTCTGATGTGCCAGTAAAACTTACCTTTTGTCCCAAAGTTTTGTCCTGAATTTTGACCTTGTGTCCTGAATTTTGACCCTTTGTCCTGAATTTTTACACTTACTGTCCTGAATTTGCACCCATGCCAGTTGGTCACCCTAATTTGGGACTTTCTGTGATTGGAAACATATCCCACTTTGTGAATTACTTTAATGTCAATAACTCATATTAAACCTTAAATAATCATGAATATCCATTGTTTGAATTAAATAACATAACCAGCTGTAACTGGGCAGTGAAAAGCCTAACAAATACTGAAAATTGGGATGTTTTAGGCATTCTGGCCACACCTCTGACTCAGCCCACAGACCAAATCCAAATTATTGGCTATTCACGCCCTCTGAGCCTCCGCGCACAGTTCCCCAACTTTTTTCCCCCCACTTCAACCACTGGTTACAAGAGATACCGAAAGTGATACTAGATTATCAATACGTATATAAAGGACTTAACTGGGGGGTAAGACGTTTTTAGGACGTACTCTGAGCGCTCGATATTGTACCCCGGAAAGGGAGGAGTGTGGCGGGGATAGATTCACGGAGGGGCAACCGTATGAAACAATCCACAATGCTACCTACAACTGAAGCTCCGGGCTTCAGCTCTGGAGGATCCATCCCACAGCATCGCAGTCCAAAGGGACCCTTTGAACGTAAGCAAAACACGGACAAACAGCAGTAATAGCCCTCATATATCGCCACTCGCACAATACACCCCCTCAACATCTGTGCCAAACCATCGCCATCAGTATTCACACCTGCCCCATCCCCTGCACTCACCGCGCCAGCCTCCTTCATGATGATCCTCTTAACCAGCATGATGCGGGCTCCGGGGCTGCGGCGCTTCTTGTCGGGGCTCATGCTGCCTCCATGTTGCGGGTGGGCCGGGCTGCTGCTGCTGGTGTCGATGGTGGGGGGCAAAGACCCGAATCTGACATAGGGTGCCGGTGATTCTGCTGCCCCAGGCTCAGGTCCAATGCAGACAGGCACACCGTTCCCCTGTCCCTCTACCTCTCCCCGGCGCGGAGCGGCGGCTCCCGGGGAAGAGGCCGGCAGCACTCGGGGCCTGGCGGCGGAATCCAGAGTGTTAGCGGCCCGGCCGCGAGCCACCTTCCGCCTAGCGACCAACCTCCTCCTCCTCCACCTGCAGCCTCGAGCCACCTGCAGCCTCGAGCCACCTACAGCCGCCAAGCATAAACCCCAGCTCCTCTTCGATTCTGACACCGGCCGCTCTGACACACCGCCGGAAGTACGTCACCCTCGCCCCGCTGACTGACAGCTATCACCCTAGCAACGCTTGCAAAAGAGCAGAAGAGGAAATGGCGAAACTAGCAGGAAAAACAGAAGATGGACAAAAATAGAAGCTGCGCGTTAGCGAGGGAAATAGGAGAATGTAAGAATGGGTGTCACGCGATGGTTGAAGTTAAAATGTTTATTAAGAAATAAACATAGAAAAGCCCACCAGTGAGGAGAACAGGGCACCCGCAGCACCGGTCAGCTCAGCATCAAATTGAAGTCTAACACATTCTAACCACTCACCTAGCAACACAGTATTCAACATTCTACTAAAACACGTAAGCAGATGACATATCAGAATTCCACTCAAGATGTTTCTCTTTTGTTTTTTAATAAGAAGGAAGAAAAGAGAAAGAGAAGAGAGAAAGAAAGAAAGGACAAAGAAAATAAATAACAAAAAACCCATTACTCTAAAATAAAATCTTCTAATTTTTTGGGTAATTTACCCACCCTTTCCAAACAAGCTTCAGATTCTGAACTTTATGTTGTATCTTGGCAAGGGTATTTCATTACCTTAATGTATCTCAATGCGTCAGTACAGGCGGGCAACTAAAGCCAAATTTCGGGGGGGGGGCTGAAAAATATTTCGGGGGGGGGGGCTAATTCTTCCACAATAGACAGAGTGGCTGTAAGAAGGGGTCAACACACAACAAAAGCCTAATTTCCAAGTAAATGGTCTTTTAAAGACCTGTTAAGTACTCGGGCGCGGCTGCAATGAGATGCTCGCCAGCCCGCGAAGCTGTCTCCGCCAGGCTGACACACGACGGGGGAGGCTGAAGCCCCGTGAGCCCAATGGGTGTTGCGCGCCTGCCTTAGTAACTGTATCATAGTTACCCTGTAGCTGGTTGTCACGTTCACTGGATTCTGGTGTGTGGAATCCAGGGGACAGAGAGAAAGCCAGCAGTTGGTGAGGGAAGAGAGATCTCTGTGGCCAGGGGTTGTATGCTACAAATAAACTTCTTCTTGCCACCATAAAATCTCCTGTGAACTTTAAAAGTGACGACGAGGATGGGATCCCGTTGATGGTGTTGTCCTGACAAGCAAGAAGAAACTTTGGCAAATCTAATCATTGTTTAATGGAAATCAACAACCCCTGAGGAGTATTGCAACATTTTCTGTTTGGTGAATATTCTACATGCCCGCTGTGTTTTAGAACATCTGTGCGATTTACTGGGATCAAGATTTGGCATTTCTACAAGGAAGTAGGCTTAAACCCTCCGAATGACAGTTGAACAGGGCAGTGGAAAATACGTGCCTAACAGCTCGTGCTTACCTCGTGCACCTCGCGTATACATTTGAATGCTGCTGGTGGTGCGTGTTAATAGCTGAAGTTACCGTGACAACCCGTTGTCCAGCAACAGCAACTCTTCAATCAATCAATCAATCAATCCATCAGCAATTTGTATAGCGCGCTACTCACTCAGTAGGGTCTCAAGGCGCTGGGGGGAGGGGTCCGTTACTGCTCGAAAAGCCAGGTCTTGAGTTGTTTCCTGAAAGAGTGGTGGTCCTTGGTCAGCCGTAGGTGGATGGGGAGGGAGTTCCATGTCTTGGCCGCCAGGTAGGAGAAGAATCTTCCTCCAGCGGTGGCTCTGCGAATGCGTGGTATGGCGGCGAGGGCGAGGCTGGCCGATCGTAGCTGGCGGTGGGTGTGTAGTAAGTGAGGCGGCTGTTGAGGTATTTCGGGCCTGTGTCGTGGAGAGCCTTGTGTGTGCGGGGGAGGAGTCTGAACATGATCCTCTTGTTGACGGGGAGCCAGTGCAGGTCTCTCAGGTGGGCCGAGATGTGGCTGTGGTGAGGGATGTCCAGGATGAGCCGTGCGGAGGCGTTCTGTATGCGCTGGAGTCTTTCTGTAGTGGCAGTGGTTCCAGCGTAGAAGGTGTTCCCGTATTCTAGTCGGCTGGTGACGAGTGCCTGGGTGACTGTCTTCCTGGTTTCGGTAAGGATCCATCGGAAGATCTTACGGAGCATGCGCAGGGTGTTAAAGCACAATGACAATACGGCGTTGACTTGTCTGGTCATCGAGAGGGAGGAGTCCAGGATGAAGCCCAGGTTTTGTGCGTGGTCTGTTGGCTTGGGGGTGGTGCCCAGGGCAGGGGGCCACCAGGAATCATCACAGGCGGAGGGTGATGATCCCAGGATGAGGACTTCCGTCTTGTCTGAGTTCAGTTTCAAGCGGCTGTTCTTCATCCACTCGGCGACGTCTTTCATCCCTTCGTGTAGGCTGGCTCTGGCGGTGGCGGGGTCGTTGGTGAGGGAGACGATCAGCTGGGTGTCGTCGGCGTAGGAGATGATGTTGAGGTTGTGTTGACGTGCGATGGCTGCGAGGGGGCTCATGTAGACGTTGAAGAGGGTGGGGCTGAGTGAGGATCCTTGTGGTACGCCGCAGATGACTTCGGTGGCCTCGGATCTGAACGGGGGAACGGTGTGGAAACTCCTGCTTGAAAAGAACACAGTGAGGTTCACGCTGTGATTATCGCCTGTGCCTGACTTGGACGTGCCTGACTCTGCGGTGTGTGAAGTAAATATCGTATTGTGCGTCTCAAGCGTCTGGACGCATTGTTGTCAGTTGCTAGGCAACTACTGGTTGCAGGAAAAACAGTGTTCGGCAAGAATTAAGACCGCGTTTTCCATGGGAATTGTGCTTGGATAATGCGCTTGTGTCTGCACTGCCCATATTATGTTGCCAATCATTGAAATTTCATTGTTATGAATCCAAGTTGTTTAAATCAGTGTGTTGCTAGATTCCTTAAAGGCTTGCACTGCGTTGAACGTCTTCTGAGAATGAGACAACAAATCAACAGAGCAATAGTGTCAACTGTGACTACTTTATTTATTTTGCCAAGCATTCACAAATCAACAGAGCAAAAGTGTCAACGGTGACTACTTTATATATTTTACCAAGCATTCATCTTATTGATGTTATTTTGTTGCATTACTATTTACAGTGCTTTTATGTCAGTTCTTTTAAATTTGTAATTAGAGTTATAGCTTTAAAGTATATTGTAAGGTACTGACATGGATACCACATCAGTATAACTTCCACCTAAATTTTTACAAGGACCAGGGATTCCAGCCATGGTATGAGAAGATTGGCCTGAATCCTTCTAAACTTATCTTGAGGCTATAGGTGGGTAAACTTTTATAGCACCAGGGGCGGCTGGTCCATAGGGGCGTTGGGGCAGCGCCCTCCAAAAGAATCGGGCAACAGAAGAACAGAAATGTAAGCAGACAAATTGTCAGCTTACAATTCGTCTGTTTAGATTACCGGGCCCGCCTGTGCACGTCACTTGTGAAAGTGCGCAGTTCACGCAGCGCACACAGGCAGAGATGAGCAGGAGTTCCGAAGATGGTCTGCGCATGTGAGAGAGGAGCGTTGCCCCTCAGTCACATTCACAAACCATAAAGGTATGCTGCGCATGCCCAGTGTAGTGCAGCAGTTTGAAGATAGGCTCCTGCTCGGGCGGTGATGCGGTTTACGCAAAGTCGCCCCATGCAGGACAGAGTAAACAAGGTTCAGCCGCCCAGCACTCCGTCGCATCCAGTCTCCTAATTGGCAAAAGAAAAGAGTGGGGAGAAGTTACTTCCACCACGCTGCAGAGGAGACGTGATGCAATGCAGGACCGGAGCCGGAGGGGATGCCTGGTAAGTTCTTTTATTCATTAAATTATCCCCAGCTCCTCCCCCCCAACTTCCCCCTATCCCCCTCCCCCGCACGTACCCCCCCACCCCCACCAGTCATGCCGGTCGTGTTCTGGGTTGAATGTGTGCATACAAATACAATTGATATGCACCTTTGTCTTTGTGTGAGCACTCTGAAGCCACAGCCAACGCTTGTTTGTTATCTCTCATTACGTCTGGGCATTCACGAGACTACACGACCCTCACACAGGTGCCCGCACCACACCGCACACTCCCCTTGTCTCTGCCCACTCATCAGACTAAAATACAAATGTTTATTGGGCTGTAATAGAGGGGTTAAAACAGGGGGATGAAAAAGGGTTATTTTACCGCACAGGGACTCTGTCACGAAAGCGATCGTATTTGACTTTTTTTGTGTGTCTAACCTCCTGTGTCACTTCATTAAAACAGCAAGTTAACTTCGAAAAACGATCCAGGTACAGTTTGAATAAACTGTCATCTGGCTGATTATTAGAAAAAGGAGCAGTGTCTATCAAAATATAGCATTCAGATAATTTTGATTTATGTATGTGAGTATTCAGTTTTACAGATGTTTCCTTACATCTTTAATGTAAAATATACAGTTATATTGGGTAGATGGCAGTAGTAGTGCAACTTTGGAAACAACAGGTGTGATTCCTCTTCAGGGGCTCCAGAGCATAGCCTGGACCCACCTATGAGACCACAGAGCCACTGTAAATTATTCTATTACACTTGTAATATTTATTTAGCAGTGTTCTTGCCTCTGAGACCTGGCCCTGCTGCTTGGTCTGACTCCTGGTTAAGAATCATGGTTTGCCTGTTCCAGTCTCCAGCAAAAGATTTAATTTCTCATCTGCTGCGCCATTGAGCCTATGAGCAGCCAGAAAAAAGAAGGTTAAAGAAAAATAATTCAGTCTTCTTTCTAGGTGTGTGTGCGAGTAAAAGTGTGTTTGATTGAGAGAGAATGAGATTAAGCATAGTGTTTGAGAGTGTCAATGAGAATGAGAGTGAGAATCAATGAGGGAGCGCGAGTAAGGAAAAGGGAGGTAGTGAGTAAAGTAGTGGGAGTTACAATGAGTGTGTGATTGAAAGGGAGTGGGAGTGAGTCAGAGGTGCCTCTATCAATGGTGCAGCTGGTACCATGGCATAGAGGCCCTGGTACAGCTGCTCTCGCTGCGCATTAAACAACTGTACCTTAGGAGTTCAGATCAGAGCCCCTGTATACCAATGGTTGTGATTGAGGGTCAGTGATTATAAAAGTGTGTGTGCATGTGTGTTTGTGTGCAAGAAGCAGTGTTGGTGTATGGGTGCTTTAGTGTGTTAAGGCACCCAAGGCAAATTTTGACAGTTATAAGGGGAACCAGTAAGGTAAGGTAAGTATACTTGTAAAGCGCACTGTTACCCCATCTCGGGGTGTCCTGGCGCTGTATACCGCTGGGGAACCCGTCCTGGCTTTCCCTGTGAGATGGTCCCTCCAGGGCACCTCCAAGGTGAAGCCAGGCATCCCCGGCGTTGATGGGGCCGGTATTCCCGGGCACGTATTACGCCTCACCACTTTCAGGGATCACCAGCCGCCACTGTATAGCATCTTGAAAACGTGCATTATTAAAACATAACTTAGGTGTTGAAGGTAAAAAAGTTTTAAAAACATTACCCAAAGCGTTACTTGCCACATCTACTAATCTGGTGGGTGAAGGTGAGGGGGATGAAACAACAATTGATGAGTATGTTGAAGCTTTAAAAACCTTGGAGGACAATTATGGCAAAAAAACTAGCATTGTTGTAGGGAGACACACATTTTTCACAAGAGCGCAGTTAATGGGTGAAAGTAGACCCATAGACCAGTATGCTGCAGTTTTAAGAAAGTTAGCCGCCACGTGCAAATTTAGAGACTTGCATGAAGAGATTATTAGAGATCAGTTTATCAATCAAACTCATAATATGAACATTCAAGAAAGATTACTTGAGCTTAAAGATCCATCTTTACAAAAGACTATTGATACTGCTAGAAGGTTAGAAAACACCTCTTGTTTTGTCAAGGAGCTCAGTAATGAGCAAGGAAAAGATAAAGTAGATACCAGTAATGTTAATGTAGTGAACAAAGGTAAAAAGGTTGTAGATGATGTAAAAAACCCTAATCGTACTAGACCATTTGTGGAGAGAGTACATCCAGGTAAAAACAGACGTATGTGCTACAGGTATGCAAGTCCCAGGCGCACTGCTGAATTCGAGAGCTGTCCTACTTCTAAGGTTACGTGTTTCAAATGTAAAAAACAGGGTCATTTTCCAGAATGTGCAAGTCTGGTAGTAACGAGGGTTGGAGGCGTTCAGTAAACTTAGTAGGAGTGTATGAAAATGAAGAATATTGAGAAGGTGAACAAGACGATGACATTGAAACTACGGTAATTTGTGATGACAATGTTAATGAAATATCTGAAGGATATCAACCTCCTAAGTGTGATGTGTCACTCAACCAGGTCACTGTATCGTTATGGGCAGATTCATGTTCTCCTTACACTATAATTAATAAGAGAATGTGTGAAACCACAGGGAAATGTGTGTTATTACCACCTGATGTAGAACCTGAGGGATATTGTGGCACAAAATTACTGTTTATAGGATATTTTACATGTCATCTATTGTACAAGCCGTTAACAGTGGTCTACTGCATTTATGCATGTATTATATTACACATTCATACAATACATGAAATTTAAATTAGTTCATTAATTCGTGCTCCGTGATCGTCAGGTAAAGAAAGGGATTCTAAGAGGGGTAGGTTGTGTGTGGAAAAGAATAGGGGACAAAGAAAAAGTAATGTCCTTTGAACACTTCATTCATATTCACCGAAACTTTTCAA
Source organism: Lissotriton helveticus (assembly GCF_964261635.1). NCBI lineage: Eukaryota > Metazoa > Chordata > Amphibia > Caudata > Salamandridae > Lissotriton > Lissotriton helveticus. The sequence continues at coordinate 914,795,457 of NC_136059.1, read as the reverse complement.
ATCATGTGGTAAAATACAATTTGATGCCACAATATACACTATACACATTATTTAAACATGGTTCATTTCCCAGATAAGTGTGTATGTGTAGGTCATAATGTCGACGTTTCGACCCCCAAAATCCAGGGTAAGTAGATCCTCAGTTCGGGGTCTTCCTCAGGACAGTTAAAAACAATGACAGTGAGCACCTAGGAGAACAAACAAGTGTGTGTCACTGGGTGTAGTCAAATTCAATAATTGAGTAATTAAAAAGGGGCCCATGATGGGAATGTACCTACATGCACAGGCGATCGAGTGGTGGCCCGTCTGAGTTGGGACTCGTGCCTGGGACGTTATTCGCTGAAGAAAATTAATTACAATTAGGAAGGATAAAGATAAAGGTGGCTAGCATTTTCAACAACCTTGAGATTGTAGATAAACCGCGACTTACTCAGTTCACCCCCGCAGTGGAAGGCGATACTGGTATCGGTCTGACTGTGGGCGAGGCAAGCGTCCTTCTATCAGCAAGCGGTCCAGTCGGACGTGTAGATTAGTTACACCGAGACGAACAATGACAGGGGGTGGGCGGGTTAACCTTAAGCGCCCACCCCCTGTCATTGTTCGTCTCGACCACATTTAGGGATCGCTGTAAGGAATACAATTTCTTTACCCCTTTTTTTATAGACGGTGTAACTAATCTACACGTCCGACTGGACCGCTTGCTGATAGAAGGACGCTTGCCTCGCCCACAGTCAGACCGATACCAGTATCGCCTTCCACTGCGGGGGTGAACTGAGTAAGTCGCGGTTTATCTACAATCTCAAGGTTGTTGAAAATGCTAGCCACCTTTATCTTTATCCTTCCTAATTGTAATTAATTTTCTTCAGCGAATAACGTCCCAGGCACGAGTCCCAACTCAGACGGGCCACCACTCGATCGCCTGTGCATGTAGGTACATTCCCATCATGGGCCCCTTTTTAATTACTCAATTATTGAATTTGACTACACCCAGTGACACACACTTGTTTGTTCTCCTAGGTGCTCACTGTCATTGTTTTTAACTGTCCTGAGGAAGACCCCGAACTGAGGATCTACTTACCCTGGATTTTGGGGGTCGAAACGTCGACATTATGACCTACACATACACACTTATCTGGGAAATGAACCATGTTTAAATAATGTGTATAGTGTATATTGTGGCATCAAATTGTATTTTACCACATGATTTGAAAAGTTTCGGTGAATATGAATGAAGTGTTCAAAG